>NW_003852404.1:14589666-14722987 GCF_000181295.1 Otolemur garnettii | reverse complement strand
TGTTGTTTGGCGGGTCCGGGCTGGGGATTCGAACCCGCCACCTTAGGTGTACGTGGCTGGCGCCTTAGCCAGTTGAGCTATAGGCGCCGAGCCAACAATCTCATTCTTAATCTCACAATTGTTTAATCTCATTCTTAATCTCACAATTTGGTTGTAACAATTAATCCATTCTTAATCTCACAATTGTTACAACTTGTTACAATTTGTAACAATTAATCTCATTCTTAATCTCTTGAATTGTTACAACTTGGTTGTAACAATCCATTCTTAATCTCACAATTCCACCATTCTCACTGCTAGACATTCAAACATATTTATTCTTCAATGCTTCTCATTACCTTCAAAACAGTCTCATGACATAGGAGCACTTCTCTCCCCACTTCCTTAAACGCTTTGGTTTAAGCCATAGAGAAACCAGGTCCTTCAAAGATATCAACCATTTTTCAGGAGCTTTTCAGGGCAGCAGACTCTGCTATATAATAAAGGTGCCATACTTATTCGAGAATTTGACCTGCACTCTCAGTGCATGAAGGATAAGTTTAAATATGAATGTGTCTGTCCATACCTATAACTATACATCTCTTATCTCCTTCTGTATTATATACAGTAAGAAAAGTAACATACAGTGGCCATTGAGGTTGTTAATTATTGACTTCCCCAGCTACCACATCTTGTTTTCAAAAGGATTTAAAATTGCATATGCAAGTGTATTGCATCATGAACAAGTCTTTGTGTTCACTATTTTTTATGAAAGTGGGCATTCTGATATGAAATAATGTATGTAGATTTCTTTGAGAAGTTTTGTTTAAGGATGTAATATATTTACTATGGCATGTTATTATATATACGTAGATGGATGTAATGAAATATTTTTTAAACTAAAACATGAATTTGAGTATGATATTAATACAGAAGTCAGGCATACTCATACTCACCCTTTTTATCCTTTCTGGTAGTGTAAATTCTTCTTTAATGCACTTACCGTGTTTTCTAATCTATTTCCATGCTATGTTATACACGTGTGTTTGTCACTTATTATTATGGTCATTTGAATGCAGGTTTATTCAGGTATAAAATATGTCCAGTTAACAAAGTGTAGATCTTTAAGTTTATCATGTTCTGCATTAAAACGGCAACATTTAGTTCTGTATTTCTCTATTTATTTAAAGAAGGTTTAAACGTTCTATTTATTTACAGAAAAACAGAAACGTCTATTTATTTATATCATTATATCCATAATGAAATAAATACTATAAATGCTAGATTTTGTTATTTTATACCACTCACATCAATCATGCAGATAACATCCTAATTTGTCTGTGTCAAGCTGACCCTCCTCCACACCCCACTTTCCTCTAACAGAATCAACCACAGATCCTACTATGAACTCCTGTGCTTGAACTATGTCAATTAGTCATATTTTTCCTTATGGTTGCCACCTCTTATACCTGAGAATACCCAGCACCTCTTCTCTCTAAATTAACTGTGTTCACAAAATCAACATCAATTGATTTTCCTTCTGGGTGATGCGGTTGGACCTTGTTGAGGGAGTGCTTTGACGCTTGCCATCAGACAGCTGTGCTCCCCTTTCATCGTCTGCCTTGATTTCAACAAGAAAAATCATTCCCATTCAGGATTATTGACTCTTACCCTGCTTGCCGGCTCCTTTTAAATCTTGAGCTTCTCTGAAAGCTTTTCCTTATTATGCCTCTCTTATAAAATAATCTCTTGAAAGTATTTCGGTGAAAAGTTTGAGGATACAAAAAGTAACAATGAAAGCACTGTTTTTATCTATGTGTATGTCTTTCTCCAATTGCAAAATTTGACTCACGTTGTATGCCCTTCCTCTCAGTTTATATTCCAAGCCTTCTTATCTTAATCATACTAATTTTAATCTTTATTTATTTTGCCTTTTTCTTAGTCCCTTTTCATTCATTTCCTTCTCCCTCAAGTTTACGGAAGCCCTGACCAAATGCTTCACTCAAATATTTATTCACATGCATTGATTCCTTGTCAAATGTTGGCTCTGGAACAGGCTCTGCTATTGATTCCATGGCTTGCTCTTTGCAGACTTTTTCTGCACCGGTTCGTACTCTTTTGTTTCAACAATTAGTTGAAAGATACCCTAGCTGGGTTCCTCTGTGGCACCAGCAACACTAAATGTTAAGGATCTTTTTTTAACTTACTTTTAATTCCTCCGTGATTTTTTTAATATATTTTTTTAATGTCTGGTATCAGTTTTCACAAAAACTTCTTCCTTTCACTTGAAGAAGGTTATGCACCACTGACCATTGCCTTGTGAAATATGATGCCTTTGATGGAAGGATGTTGTATCCTCATCCAATAAATTACATGACATTGACATGCTCTGGCCCATGGCATCTAAGCAAGCATAAAACAAACCATGGCTGAAATCAGGCTTTAAGAAACATCACGTTTTCTTTTTCTTTTTTTTTTTTTTAAGAGACAGAATCTCACTATGTTGCCCTTGGTAGAGTGCCGGCATCATAGCTCACAGCAACCTCAAACTCTTGGGCTTAAGCAATTCTCTTGCCTCAGCCTCCCAAGTAGCTGGGACTACAGGCTCCCACCACAGTGCCTGGCTATTTTGGGGGGGGGTTGTAGTTGTCGTTGTTGTTTGGCAGGCCTGGGCTGGATTTGAACCCACCAGCTCCAGTGTATGTGGCTGGCTCCCTAGCTGCTGAGCTACAGATGCCATACCAATTTTGTCTTTTACTGACATGTTCTTTTCTTCTGCCATGAAGTTAACATGCCCCAGATAGCGATTTCTGTTTCATCCTGGGCCCTATAGTGAATATAAGAAGAACAGAGGCATAGTTGATCTTTAGGTGCAGACACATAAGATGAAATAAACTCTATCTGTTAAGCCCTGAGATTTTAAAGATGTTATCACAAAAATATACAAATACAATGAAAATTTTTTTCTCCTTAAAAAAATCAATTTAAACATTATCTGACCTAGTGCTACTTCTGAGGTTACCTACCTGAGTGTCCCTGAGACATCTTATACTCTCACTTTCACCCAGTCATTATAAAAAATATTTATCACCTCCTGAAGATATTTAAAATTTAACTGATCTTTTTTATTATCATTTCAAAAATAATTTATATTGCATTAATACGTTCATTCCACAGATACAAGCAAAGTGCTGGCTGTGTGTTTTATACTATGTTCTGCGCATGCTTAGACTAATAGCAGGCCTCGCACAACATCTTCTTCCTTATGATGTTTATAGTTTTATCTCAATAATTAAAATAGTTCACTTTCTAAAGTACTTTGTTGTTTATGAAGCAGCTGGATTCACAAGCATATAGTAAGTGCAGTTTTTATAGACATTCATAGACTATCTTATGATGAAAAGGAATACATGACACAGCTGAAGAGAGGAGAGTTCCTTTGTATTTGGGAACGAAAAGAGAGGAAATACGTTGCAGACAGAACCACATCTGTAAGACAAAAAGAGTGTGGAATGTAGGAAGTGTCTAGTTTTAGTATTTGGGGAAGGGAAGGATAAATGTAATGATGGTGTGATCCACTGGGCGATTAGGTGCAGTTGAAAAGCAGCTTGGGGCAGGTCGTGGATGTGTCTGTGCTCCATCAAAAACCTCATTTGCTATGAGCTTCATAAAGAAGCACGTCACCTGCAAAGGAAGGATATAGGTATGTAGATAGAGTGAGTTCAAGGGAGAGAGAACTTAGGCTTGGGCTAAGGAAGAGGGAAGCATATGATGAGGTCATATTTGAAACAAAGTCACATGGTAGACCTGTGTCACCAAGGCAAGAAGAATCAAGCATCATTTCAAGACTTCCAGTGGAGGTTTTAGGTCTTCCAGTGTAGCAAATAAAAGGAAAGCTGACTGTGTGGACAAAAAGCATCTCCTGAATTTGACAATTCTGAAGTCGCAGGAGACGTTAGTGTGAACACTGACACTTAGTAGGCTGGGTAAACTTCTGATTATAATAAATTAAAAAATAATGTACACATACAGTCATCCAAGAATGAACATACAGAAAGTAGAGATTTATTAGCTCTGATTGTTAAAATTAATTGTTAGATGGGAAACATTATGAAGTTGAGTTTAGTCTACAGGACATGGTTGGAATTTTAGGACTGTTTAAAGAAATATTTACATTGAACATAAGGATATATTTTCTTTTGAACTCATGGAAATCAGTAAAAGAATTTGCTTTATTGATAATTTGAGAGAAATCCTACATAACATCAACATTCGAATTTTGGTTAGCTGATTTCCTACACCTAGGAAGTGTCAGTGCTTTCTTGATACTTCTCAAGTTTTTCTGTGTTTTGATATGTGCTTGTATCTGCTTTTTTTTTGGATCTTCAAGTAGACTTTTCAACTATGTAAAACCTTTCCATCCAGTAACCTCCTCGTGACTGCCTTCCATTTACGACCCATCATGCCTTGCTGGACGTTGAGATACTATGTGACATCTCTCAAAGATCCACAGAGATGTTTATTGAATTGCCTAGCCACCTTTCCTACAAATTCTTGAACTCTTAACTAGATAATTACATCATAAGTATACACACGCTTGCTCCTTTCAACACACATCACAAATATACCTTTTAAAAGAGGATCAAAGGTGTCTCTCTTATTTTAACCCCTGTACATCCTCCCACCATTTGATTCCTGGCCCTTCCTTAATTGTCCTCCATACTACGTAGAAAATGTTCATATGGATGAAAGATCTGGAAATAACCTTTACATTTCAAATAGAGTCATTAGAGAATTATTTTTATCACATGTTCTTCTAAGGTAAAAATGATTCATTACCTTATGAATTTTTTTATAAATTTGTGAAGATCCACTAACTGTATGTTTAAATTTGGGGTAATGGAGGCAGGAACAATTGGGATTGGATAAAAATCACTTAGGACAATTTTGAAGCAATTGTGTCTTTGGTCTTTCTTTGAACATTAAAATCAGCAGTGGGTGATAATGGCCCAGGTTATTTGTGGAAGTGCTGTCTGAGTGCGTAGTGTACTTTGTTACCTTAGTGATTCTCAGGCAGTGGTTTTGTATTCTTACCTATTATGGCCATTTCTGAAAGTCATGAAAATCAAGAAAATACTTTTTATAATAATTGAAAAATTTATTCTAAATCTTTCTTTAAGTCATATTCAATCATATATAATGTCAAGCATTACAAATAAAAGATAGTGAACTAGCCTCTTGTACCTCAATAATGTGATTGCATTAATCATGCAGATAGGTATTTTAAATAAGTTTTATGACTAAAAATTATGAATAAATTTTTAATGATAGATCAAATATAATATATAATTTACTTAAGTCAATAAATAAGCATTTACTAAAACCCAAATACTGTCTAATTTTATTATTTCTTTTCCCTAGCAACCCCATTCAATTTCTACGATTAGCAGTCTGGAAATACAAAGAAAGAAAGATATTTTTTCTATGAATTTTAGAACATTTCAGATTATAGGGAGTAGATAGAAAGAGAGAAATGAGAGAGCACCTGCACAATCTAGGCACCACTGTTTCTGCCTTTCTCCCCCATGTGACTGATGTGGCTAGTTAATATAATTCCTCACTTTCCCTTAAATCTCTATTTCTCCTTTACCTTGATTTCCTAAGAACACTTACAGTTATAATATCAAATTTGAAAGTCCCTAGAAAAGAATGTACCTGTATTTATTTATTACATTCAGTCCCTGATATAAAAAAAAAAAAAGAAGGAAGAATTTTCTCACTATTAAATCAGATCCTCACTCTGAATCCATGTCTCTTCAGAACAGCAATTGTCCCGTCAAATAAAGATTTGCCTTTGCATTTTTTTCATTACTATTTGGTTGTTAAGGATTCAAGTGTATTGTGAAAAAAAAAGAAAGAAAGAAAGAAAAAAAAACAATGCCAACTTCATGAGATCTATATGGGGTCACAGAGAACTGCACCAGAGCACAATTCTACCATTTCATAGAATTGATCAATAAAATAAATGGTACCATCAAGATACCATCTGACAATGTGTAGATGAAAGGCATTTAGGACAATTAATGTCTAAATGACTTTGAAGAGAATTCTCAAGGTCTGTTCTTTAAAATGTGCTTCTCTAAAAGACAATGTAGGAAGCAGTGTCAGTATTTTATTCACACTGAAAGTTCCTTGTGGCCAGTAGCTTTGCCTTCATCTTTTCTTTGTGTCCTGTCCTGTGACTTTCAATAAAGGCATAGGCATCCAGAGCAGGTGTGTTTATAACAGCGAAAATTAGAAGTACAGAAAATTCAATTCACATCATATACAAACAAAATAACTACTCAGTTGTAACTAAAACTATTTCCCTGTGCTATATCTTCTTAAAAACAGTATGCTTACCCTCCTTATGCAGGTACATTTAATTTTACTAGGACGAAGAGTGTATAATCTTTGTCTAAAACATGATTCATTCTCCTCTCCTTCCCTACTTTATCCCTCTCCCCTTCTGCCCTTCTGCCAGACTAATTCCCATTTTCCCAGTAAGAGTCCGTCCGAGTATCAATTCTAGTAACCAGTTCTCAATGGTGTCTGCCTTATGACAAGAGTTTCCCCTAATGAGATCTCACTTTATCAATTTCACCTCTGTAAAGTTTTCCCAAGTTCAAGTATTCGAAAGGATTTATTAGACTCCATAGAATTTAGTCACCCCTCTGTATCTATAGGAAATTGATTTTAGGACCATCCACCCAAAATGCCTAAATCCTTTGATGCTCAAATCTCATATATAAAATGTCCATGTATTTTCATAGAACCTATGCATGTATTCCTATATACTTTATATCATCTTTTCATTAGTTATATCTAATACCATGTAAATGCACTGCTAATAGCTGGAATTCTGTATTTTTAAAAAGTTGATTGTTTTGTGTTGTTGAATTGTTACTTTTATTACTTTTTTAAAATATTTTCAATCCATAGTTGGTTGAATCCTTGGATGAGGAACTTGTGGATACAGAAAGCTAACTAAATTTTGTGAAAATTTCATTCTTAAGGAAAAGATACGATGCAGCCAGAGAAAAAGAATTCAGTCAACAGTCCCCTGCACAACGACCAGCCTAGTGGCTCACACCTATAGTCCTAGCACTCTGGGAGGCCAAGGCAGATGGATTGCTTGAGCTCAGGAGTTCTAGACCAGCCTGAGCAAGAGTGATACTTCCTTCCTCTCCTATATATCAGGAGAATATATATATTCTGAGGTGTTAGGTTAGGTGACTCTAGTCCTAGCTACTCAGCAGCTGTGGTAAGAGGATCACTTGAGCTGAAGAGTTTGAGATTGCTGTAAACTATGATGATGTGATGGCACTCTACTGAGGGTGACAGCAACAAAGACTGTGTCTCCAAATAAATAAATAAATAAATAAATAAAATCCCCTGCATAAGAATTACAAAAGTCATATTTGCAAACAAAATGGGGCTGTACCTTCAGCTTGAGACAGAAAGATCTAAATAAGGCAACACAAAGAAACTTTGAGTCGGGAGCCCGTGAGTAATCAAGGCAGATTTCACAAATTGTTTAGGTCAGGTACAATCTGTCAGTGCAGAAAATGACTCTGGGGTTTCCAGGAAGTTTCTGGTCCCTCATCCGTTCCAGTGTCCTGACTTGAAATTATCCATTTTTGTTTGCTCTAATGGCACAGATTAAAACAGTCACTCAAGAAAAGGTGAAGGTATGTCTTAGAAATGCACAGAGGAGGAAGTCTAGAACCGCTGGGATGATTTCAGTTTTTAATTATTTTGTGCAAAAATGTGATTTTCTTAATCACAGAGTTATTTTATTTGATAATTGTTACTGTTTAGTATTTTCTTTATGTTAAGTAATACAAATTATTTTACTGATGTCTTAATAACACTTCCTCATCATACTATTAACAGTGTTATGCCAATCTACTAATCTAATTCCTGTTATCTAGCATGCATTTTAAGAGTTTGTGATATATAATAAGTGGCACACATTTAAAAAGTAGATATACACTCATATGTGTACATATATTTGTATGTGTATGTGTGTATATATATCTATATATGTCTGTAGATAGATAGATAGATAGATAGATAGATCTACAAAACATTACCATAGTCAAAATAGTGAAGATAGTGAATATATCCATCACCTGCAAAAACTGGTAGAAAATATATAAATATAACCATATGGTAAATACACTTGGTTCAGTGGATTCACTTTTTTATTCCACTCAGCAAAATTAATTGAGATTCCTTCAGATTGTTACATGAAACAATGTCATTGTTTTGTAATGATTGATAATAATAATTATAAGAATGTTTCACAAATTGCTTACCTATTTACTCAAATGGTTTTGGGGATGTTTCAAGTTTTGGGCTTAGAAATAAAACTGTGATGCATATTCATATGTAAGTCTTTGTATGCACACATGCAAATCTCTGTAAGAGGCACGGCTACGTTACATGGTAGGCATGCATTTCACATTTTTTAAAACCTCAAACATGGTTTTCAAAGTGATTGTGCTGTTAAACACTTCCAGAAGCAGTGGATGGCTGTTCCCATTGTTCACATCTTCACATGTGGTCACAGCTTTTGTGTTTGGACATTCTAAACGTGTTTCGTGGTTTCACATCGTGAATTTAACTTGCATTTCCCTGTAGACTCAGGCTGCTGAACATCTTTTCATATGCTTGTTGTGTGTGAAGAGTTTTGTATATAGTCCTAGCTAATCTTTGCTAAATAAATCTCTAAATATTTTATTTTTCATTGCTATTATAAGCCACATTACATTTTAGTTTTTAGTTGTGGCATTATATGTAAGTATTGATAGAAATGTTTTATTCTGAAGCATCACTAAATTTGCTTATTAGATACAGTGCTTTGGTTAGCTTTCTGTTAAGTTCCATAGGATTCTCTACATAGACGATAATGTCACTGCCAATTATGAGTTTTAATTTTCCCTTCCTAATCTACATGCCTTTCCCCCTTGCCTTATTATACTAGTCAGAACCTCCACTACAACAGTATTGAACAGAAGTGATAGAAGTGATCATCCTTGCCTTGCCTTTAAATCTTGAGAAGGCGGGGCATTCATTCTTTCTTTCTTTCTCTCTCTCTCTCTCTTTTCTTTTTTTTTTTTTTTTTTGGTTGCAGTTTTTGCCCAGGGCTGGGTTTGAACCTGCCACCTCCAGTATATGGGGCCAGTGCCCTACTCCTTAAGCCACAGAGACCACCCTGGCACATTCTTTCAATATGAATATGTTTTTAGTCTTAGGCTTTTAAGAGATCTTCTTTATTATATTGAGAAAGTGACCTTTTCCTAGCAGTCCTATGAAAATTGATCAAGAATTAATTTTTCTTTTGCTTTCTCTCTTCTGTTCAGTTTGGCTAGAATTTCATCAACTATATGGAACTCTCAATGACACAGCTTTTGGTTTCCTTGAGTTCATACTTTTCTTTTCTTTTTTCTATTGTTTATGCAATCTGATCTTTTTCATTTTATATTTTCTGACTTTTTTGGGGTTTAATTTACTCTTCTTTTTCTCTTTTCCTAAGGTTAGATCTGAGAGCGTTTTTTGAAACCTTTATTGCCTGAATATCATCTGTCAGGATTTTATAATTTGATTCTAACATAGTAAGAAAATACTTTTTTTCATTTAGATCTTTTCAAGTGTATTCCTTGTTCTCCTAAAAGGAATGTGTATTCTTCTGCTGGAGTTTTGGTGGGAATATATTAGGTTAAGGTCAACTGACAAAGCTAACCTAGTGTTCTGTGTCCTTGTTAATGTGTGCACTTGCTCTATCAGTTGATGAGAGAGGCAGTTTAATTTCTCATATTATGAATTTGTCTATTTCTCCCGGAAGTTCCATACCTTTTTTTAAATTTTCTTATATTTTGAAATTCTGTTATTATGTGTATAAAAGTTTATAATTTTTATCTCCTCTTGACGTATTACTTTCTTTCTCATTAGGAAATGATTCCATTAATAGAATTAATCTCAGATAATATTCTTTGCTCTGAAATCCACGTTGACAGTAGTGTAGAATGTCATCAATACTAATACGAACCCAGCAGATGATCTGCTACACTCCCACACAAGAGAAAAACTCAATCTAATGCAGAGATGGAGTGAAGGAAGCAGTGAGGGGAAGGGAGAGGAGGGAGAAGCATGGGAGTGCTCCCACTTATTGGGCACAGTGTAAGGGTATTTGGCACACCTCCTGGGTGTGGGAAGGAAGCACATTCAACGGGGACTCTGTCTAAGGAAGGCAAACATTGTAACCTAGTTGTTTGTAACCTCACCTTAATCTGAAATTTAAAAAATAAAATAAAACTACACTCTTGCTATTTCTTTTATTTTTTTCTATTTAATTTTTTTAATCATTTGGGATTCATTGAGGGTGTAAAGGGAATTAGGTAATACTGATTGCATTTGTTAGGTAAAGTCCCTCTTATAATTCTATTCTGCCTGCAAGAGGTGTGCCATACACCCTGACCCCGACTCTCCTCTTTCCTCCCCTCTCCCAATATGCTCATTCCCCTACCGCCCCCCCCCTTGTATTAGCTCATCTACTGCCTTCATATTAGGATTGAGGCCATTGTATTCTTGCTTCTTCATTCTTGTGATGCTTGACTAAGAAGAATGTGTCCACCTCCATGCAAGTTCATACAAAAGATGTAAAGACTCCATCTTTATAGTGGCTGAATAGTATTCCATGGTATGCTTATACCACAGCTCGTTAATCCATTCCTGGGTTGGGGGACATTTACATTGTTTTCACATTTGGGGATTGTAAATTGAGCTGGGGTAAACCGTCTAGTGCAAATGTGCGTATGATAAAAGGATTTTTTTTTTTTCCTTCTGGGTAGATGCCTAGTAAAGGAATTAAAGAATTAAATGGGAGGTCTACTTTGCGTTCTTTGAGGATTCTCCATACTTCTTTCCAAAAATGGTGTATTAGTTTGCAGTCCCACCAGCAGCATAAAAGTGTTCCCTTCAATCCACATCTACTCCAGCATCTGCAACTTTGAGACTTCGTCATGTGGGCCAGTCTTACTGGGGTTAGGTCATACTTTAGGGTGGTTTTGATGTGCATTTCTCTGATGATTAGAGATAATGACCATTTTTTTTTGATATGTTTATTAGTCATTCTTCTGTCTTCTTTACCTATAGATCCCAGTTATCAAGTTTTTGTCCGATGCATAATATACAAATATATTTTCCCATTTTGAAAGTTGTCTGTCTGCTTTGATTGTTGCTTCCTTCGCTGTAGAGAAGCTTTTCAGTTTAATTTGGTCCTGTTTATTGATTTTTGTTGTTTTTGCAATTGCCATGAAAGTCTTCTTCATAAAATCTTTCCCTATGCCGATATCTTCAAGTGTTTTACCCACTTATTTTTATTGTTTCATGCCTTAGATTTAACTCTTTTATCCATCTTGAATCAATTTTTATAAGTGGTGAGAGGTGCGGGTCCAGTTTCCTGTCTTGCCTAGGCTTTGTACCCTTTTTCTTCTATCTCTGTCCCATTCAGTTTTGTGTATTTTGTGATTAAATTTTCTTTTCTGGCTTATTACCTGTAACTCATCATTATGAGTTTTTTACAGTAGTTGCTCTTCAGTCTCCCTTTAGTAATGTTACACTATTTCACAGAGGTTAAAATACCCCTTCTGCCTTTGTAGCAATTTCATGAGGTATTTTTACATAAATTAAAACCAATTATAGTGGGGTTTTTAACCCTTTTTCACACCTTATACATATTTGTTGCTCGAATCAACCCAAATTTATCATTTCACATTTTGTAGGTCAAAAAGTCCTTTTAGGCTCCACTAGGATTTGCTCAAATGTCACAAAACCACCATCAGTGTGTTGCAGGACTGTGTTTCTTTCTGGAGACTTCTGGGGCAGAATCTCTGTTCATGGGTTGTGAGCAGAATTCCCTGTCTTTCTTCTGTAGAACTGAGGTCCTGTTTGCTGGCTGCATGTCACCCAGGGGAGGTAGCCCATAGGTCTGAGAGACTCTGCTCAGATCCTGGCATGTGGGTCTCCACATCCTGGTGCCAGGAGCATGTTGAAGTCTTTTTCATACTTGGAATATTTCTGACATCTCTGCTTCATAGCTTCCGCCTTCCTCTTTTTACAGCTGGAGATAGTTCCTTTTTAAGAGACCGCACAATTGGTCTCACCTGCAAAATCCATAATGCTCTTCCTAATTAATGTCTATAAACTTAAATAAACTTGCATAGTCTCTCTTGCTGTGTAATTTACCATATTCATAGGTTGTCAGGGATTAGGGCCTTGACATCTTTCAGGAGGTACATTAATCTGACCACCATATCTTTACTGTGTGAATCTTCATGTATATACAGAGGGTGTCAAAAAATGTATACAGATTTTAAGAAAGGAAAAAAACTGTATTTAAATTGTAATACTCAGTATACATGGATAATAAAAGAGGAATATAAGTCGCATTTGGCTAGTACAATTACAAGAGCTTCTTATATTAGCTACCATCAGCGTCCAGACTTACCTCTAGCGACAGCCAACTACTGCTTGAGCAACTTTGACCAAAATGTCCTTTTGTATCACAGCATATGCCGTTTCAATTTTTTCCCAAAGTACCACCAGTGTAGCTAATTTTCTGTAGCACCCATATCCTTTAAGGTCCCCCGGACTCAGTGCCTCTGTGGTCGTTATATTTTCACAACATTTTCAAATTCCAAATACCACTTCCAAGTGTTCCTGCACTCCTCAAATAGTAACTGTGCTTCCATAATTTTCTTTAATTGTCCTGACTGTTGCATGGTGACACTAGCATTCATTTGATTAGTGCCATGTTTCAGCAAACTACATTTTACACAATACCATACATTGCCACCATAATTCAAATCAACTTAGAAAAGTAATACATAAATAACATCTCATAAAATGCATATACATTTTTTGGTGCCCTCTGTGTACAGCTTTTAACTATCAATTAGCTAATATTAATTAATTATTAAATTAATGGTTATATTAATATTTATTAGAAAAAGTATTTATTACCATTTCCAGGGTTCTCCATGACTTTGTGCATATCCTAATTTCTATCTGGTATCAGGACCCAGATACTTGAATGGGTTCCTTCAGCATTTCCTTCAGGGCATCTCTGCTGTTGATGACTAACTTCATCTACTGTATATCTGAAAAAGCCTTCATTTTGCTTTCATATCTAAAATAAATTTTGGTAGGATATAGAATTCTAAATTAACAGGTTGCTTCAATCCTTAAAATTATGAGTCATTAGGGCGGCCCCTGCGGTTCAAAGGAGTAGGCCACTGGCCCCATATACTAGAGGTGGCAGGTTCAAACCTGGCCCTGGCCAAAAACTGCAAAAAAAAAAAAAATAATAATAATACTATTAAATAAATTGTGTGTCATTACTTTTTGCTTACTTTAAATGAAAAGCCTCTTGTTATCTTTATTCTATTCGTTTCCCCGATATTTTCAGCCCCAGAAGATTGTTGAAGATTTATTCTTTATCTCTTTGTGAAGTTTTCCTCATTATTCCTGTATCTAAGGTTAACAGTCTCAATTTATAATATTTATCCAATTTGGAAATGTTTTGGTGTTTCAGCCTTTAGATCTTCACATAATGTTCTTTGGCCCATGTATCTTTTGGGACTCCAATTTCAATTTCACGTATGTTAAGTCATTTGAACATACTCAACAGCTCTCAGATCTTCTGATCATTTCCTTTCAGTATTTTTATTGATTGAATGATTTTCCTATAGATTCTCTTATGTTGTTATCTAGTTCACGAAACTTTTCTCCTACAATGTTTAATCCACTGTAAATCCCATATAGTGTACACTTCATCTTAGCATTGTATTTTTAATAGGTAGATATTAGATTTTTAAATCTTCCAGGTCTTGAATGTGATCAGTGTGTCTGCTAGAGTCTGAGCTATAATGCGATTGTCTATTAACTGTCTCTGTGTCAGTTTCAGTTGGTTGTATTTTCTCCTCATCATGTCTTACATTCCCTACTTCTTTTCAGAGTAGGTCGGATGCCACATGTCGTGAATTTCACGTTTTTAAGGTGCTCAACATTTTTTATGTTGTGTTCTTTAAATATTTTAAGCTTTTGCTGAGGAATGCAGATAAGCTCATTGGACACAATCTGTTAAGCTCATGTTTTTATGATTCATGAGGTTTGATAAAATAGGACTTTTATGCTCCACTACTGAGGTTAAAATCTTTCTGAATACTCTATCTGCCATGTATTATGAAGTTTTTTTATTCTGACTCATGGGATTAGGAACTGCAGGCAGTCCCTGAGCCACAGACAACCCTACTTCATGGCATTCCATACTTGGACATGGGCTCCTATAAGGATAATTTATAATTAAATAATGAATTAATAGTTTCTTCCGTGCATGTGAACAGACCCCCATGACATAGGGATTCACTGGCACAGCATCTTTGTAGTAGAGGCTAGTTTTATTGTTTGTATATTCACCTGCAGACAGTATCACTGTTGTCTTAACTTTTATTGGATTTTGTGAGTTTGTATTTTCCCTTATGACTGTACTTCCAAAGTGAAAGTCCACTTCAATTCCAGGTGAGCTTATAGCAATGAGACAGGTGATGAGGATCAAAAGAAAAGTAGAAATAATTAAGTGTTTAGAGAAAGGCCAGACACCATCACTCACTGGGAAAGCATTTCCGAGGTTTCAGTCACTCGACTATCAGATCGATTATAAAGGATAAAATGAAAATAATGGAACATGCGAAAGGCAGTGTTCCAGTGAAACCAAGAATTACTACTAAGAATAATAGTGGGCTAATTATTGATATGGAAAGGTTAAGATTGATTTGGTTAGAAGATCAAAATAAGCTTAAAATTCCTATTAGCCTAGCTTTAAGGCAACATTAGTTGAATGTTAACATTTAATATTATTTTTATAATTTCTTCTATCTCTTATCTAAATGTGTTATATGAGTTTTTTTATGTTACGCTTGTTTGAATTAAAAGAAATAGCACAGTAGTTTCTGTAATTTATTTTTTGTGTGTACAAGGGTACTATTATTACTATTACAGTATTTCATCGTGTTATAATATTTTTACCACACTTGAGCCACTATTGCATTATTACTGTTATTATTACTGTATATGCGCTGTTCTTCAAGAACCTGAGTTACATACAAATCCAACCTAAAGTCATTCTCAGAGACGTGTCTTGTCCATAACCCAAAGACCATCTGCACTCATTATTCACTTTGTTCGATCCTTGGAACTGTCCCTTCTTATTCTTTCCTATAGCGTTTTCCCTCACCTTAGCTGGTTTCCTCTCATGACTCACTCATCAGGACAGACATAAAACCCCCAGAGGGGCCTAGTGAAAATCTGAAGTGCTCATTGTTAACTGTGCGCTGTGCATTATAGCCATTTCACATCCCTGGATGGCCGGCCCTCCCTTCTCACCCAGGGAGAATTACAGACTCCAGACGGGGTCCTCTGCCCTGTACTACAGAGGAATACAATACTGGAACAGTCCGCTGAGGCGGTGATAGGACTCATCTCCTGCCCCCACATTTCAGGGATTAATATTTACTGATTTTATTGACAGACTCATAGTGTCTTGAAAACTGTTATTTTATACAGTATATGGTTCTTTTAGCTATTTAGGGTGGTAGGTAGATTAGGTACTTGTTTCTAAATCTTGGCTAAAAGCTGACATTCTTGCATTTGTATTTCAGTGCAGCAAACACAATTTTACATAACGTTCTATGGTCTTGAAAATGTGTCATAACAATATATTTAGCTTCATGTAAATTGACTTGTACCTAAAACAGGTTTTCAAAGTATTTCAGCCTGCCATTCTGTACTAAGCTCAAAACAGTTTCAGATATCTGTATCAATATATCTTTATCTAAATTTTACTTTCTGCCTAGTTTTTTTACACATCTTATTCTATGCTTATTCTTTTAATTAAGTAAATAATTAGATTGTACTCCAGTTTTGATATAGAGCAATTCACAGCAGGCTATTCCAATACTACCTTGAAAGTCCAAAGGCGATGGACTGAAACCTGGCCAACATTTTAGGTTCCTCATAAACATGAAGAATAGGGAAGCAGTGCAATCTAAAGTTCATGACAAATAAAGACAGGCAGAGAGCTTAAAAGGGTCTTCAGAGTACACTGGGCAGATCCGAACAATGAATCAAAGAAAGGTCAAGAGTTTGATGTGCTGAAATAAAAATGGGCATTCCTTGAACATAAGTCAATAGTCACTCAAATAAGGAGACTGTAAAAAGTTTCTGTGCTTTGGAACAATCAAGAACGGAATTCTGCAGGAGCTGAGGACTATTTCAGTGCATGAACTGATTGACTCTGATAGTACTTGTTATAAAACAATTCCAAATATTTTTTAAAAGCCTCACCAAATGTAATATTTACAAATTTCCATGTCTGTGTTTAAGTTAACGTACAAGAAAATTTGCTTTCTTAACCCTACAGTCCTCTGAATTTTCTGTACCACAATCAGTACACAGAATTTTTCCATCACTTCAGTCTCTTGTATTATCTTACTGCCTTGTGATTACAAACACTTTTCAACATCTAACCATGCAAAACCCTCCTCTTTTCCTTGTCATTATAATTTTGTCTTTTCAAGAATGTCATGTAAATGGAATCACCCACCCTGTTTGAAAAAATTCTCTTGTTGCCATTTTTTTTCCAGCACTCTGTGCTCATATCACATTTTGGTAATTCTCACAATACTTGAAATGTTTTCATACTTATTAGGTCTGTTAGTATGATTTGTTATCAACAGTCCTTAATGTTATCATGGTAGATGTTTGGTACCATGAATTGTACTCATGACAATGAACTTAACCCGTGTATGCTGGGTGTGCTCTGACTGCTCCACTGACAAGCCATCCCACCATCCCACCATCCCACCATCCCACCATCTCTCATCCTCTCCTTCGGTGTCCCTATTTCCTGAGACACAACAGTCAACACCATTAGGATAATTTCTAACCCTCCAAGTGCTCAGTTGAAAGGAGGAGTTATATGTCTCTTACTTCAAATGAAAAGCTAGACACGGATAGGCTTAGTGAGGAAGGCATGTCTAAAGCCCAGAGATGCTGAAGGCTAGGCCTTGTGTTAAAGTAACCCAAATGTGCAAAGAAAAAGCTATTGAAGAAAACTAAAAGTGCTACTCCAGTGAACACACACGACAGGAAAACAAAGCAGCCCTTATTGCTGATATGAAGAAAGTTGTGGTAGTCTGCAAACAACTCCACTTCCCCTTAAGTGAAAGCCTAATACAGCGTGAGGCCCTAACTCCCTCTCATTCTGTAGAGGCTGAGAGAGATAGGAGGGAAGCTGCAGAGGAAGTCCGAAGCTAACAGAAATTGTTTCATGAGAGTTGAAGAAAGTAGATAGATGCCTTTATAACCTATAGAAGGGCAAGGTGAAGCAGGGCGTGCTGGTGTCCAAACAGCACCAAGATTTAGCTAAGAAAATTGACATACTTGGTTACACTAAGAAGACACCATCCAGGTCTTTCATCCCTGGAGAGGAGAAGCAATGCCTTGTCCCAATGCTGGACTCTGTTGGGGGGATGATGACCCCAATTGTGAAGGAAGGACGTTCTGCTGTGGGTAAAATGCCATCAGTCAGCAGCATAGGCTATAGAGAATTTCTTTGTGAAAGAGGAAATCAATGTGGTAAACTTTATTGTTGCTTAACTGTTAAGACTTTTCACAACCAACCCTCCCTTCAGTGAGCCTTCTGTGCTCAGTCAGCAGCCATCAGCACTGAGACCCAGCCTTCCTCTGTGTAGAGATTCTCGGTATAAACTTCTTTGGATTTTTGCTGTGTAGGGTTAAAATATAAATATTCTTAAAATGTGTTTTGGTGTTGTTGGTCAATTTGAGAAGTTTTCAAATATTAGTTACATAAGGACATACATATGTATAGGTATATTTATTTTCCATGGTGCTCTTTTTCCTTTCCTTATTGGATTTCATGACATTTTAGTATCATCTCACAGGTTCCTAAATCTCTGTTCATTTTTTTGGTTAATATTTCCTTTGTTTTGAATATTGAGTAAGTTTTATTTGTCATTTTTCAAGTTTAATAACATTCATATGTCATACACATTCAACATATCCATGGATATTTTGTTGCTTTTAACATAAATTTAGTTGCAATTTTTTCACATTTTACAAATATATTTTATGTCTTTGCAGAGACTCTCTATATTTTCATTTACTTCAAAAAGGCTCCCTGTACTCTTTGGAACATGTTTACAATAGTTACCTTAAGGTGGTTTTTATATAATCCAACATGTGTCAACATGTAATTGGTATTTTAAGTTCTTTATATGCCAAAAAGATGTTAATTTGGGATTTTTTAAATTTCATAATATTATAGGGTTATACATGTTTGACTACATAGTTTGCTTTTGCACAATTTGAGTCAAAGTGGAAAGTGTGCTCTTCACCCAGGAATTGTGCATTATACCAGTTAGGTGTGAATTTACCCAACCGCTCCTCTCTCCTCTCCCCTACTTCATTCTGTTGAGTTTTACTTAAATATGTGCACATAAGAGTTGATTGACTAGTTCCAATGCAGTGTTGTGAGCACGTGGTATTTGTTTTTTCCATTCATATGCTGCTCCACTCAGAAGAATGGCCTTCAGTTCCATCTAAGTTTTTACAAAAATATTAGATGACCTTTTTTTTTTATGTATAGCTGAGTAGTACTACATGGTACACATATATGGCATTGTATACCATGTATTGATCGTTACTTGGATTGTTTCCACATTTCATTTGTTTTTGCAGGCAACCAATTTGCTTTGATTCAGACCACATATTCTGACCAGCCTTTTTGGTTTGTGTATTCAAAATCAATTTTATTTCTATAACCTTTTTGATCTTTCTTAGGTCTGTCCTGCATGTATGCCCATCATCATTCCAGGACCTGTGTGACTATTTAACTGTTAGTTCAATTCACAAAGTCTTAGTCCTGGTTAGAATCAGATCCACATAAGCATAGCTCAAAGCAGAGTTCAAAACTTCCTAAATAACCTGTTATGGTTGCTTTTCTAAGCTCTTCTTGCTCTATGGTTTCTGCTATATTTTCGTATTATTGTTCATCATTTTTTAGTTCACTGGCCAAAAAGCCAGAGTTGTACTTACCTTTTTTTTTTTTTTTTTTTTTTTTGGTGACAGAATCTTAGTATGTCACCCTCAGTAGAGTGCTGTAGCATCACAACTCACAGCAACCTCAAACTCTTGGACTTAAGCAATTCTCTTGCCTCAGCCTCCCAAGTAGCTGGGATTATAGGCACCCTCCACAATGTCTGGCTGTTTTCTTGCAGTTGCCATCATTGTTTTAGCTGGCCCAGGTGTAAAACCCACCAACTTTGGTGTATGTGTAAGGTGACCAGTTTTTAACATTGGTAAAGCAGTACACCATTGACCAGGGGTGAGGGGGTAGGGGTGGTGGTTTCTTAATTAAAAATTTGGTCTATATGGAGCAACAAAAATTTTCACAGAACACAAAAATAGTATTGTAATATATAATTTTTTATTTCAACATAAGCACAATTTACAAATATAATACATTTAAAAAAATTACGTATAGGGTGGTGCCTGTGGCTCAAAGGAGTAGGGCGCCGGCCCCATATGCCAAAGGTGGTGGGTTCAAACCCAGCCCTGGCCAAAAAAAAAAAAATCATGTATAGTATTATTTTATTCTTTGGCTTATTTCTCATTTGAGTGATTTTTTTTTTTTTTAGTAGATTGCTGTCATTGTTTAAAAGGTCATGAAATTTTTCACAAGAATTTGTTAAATTATATTTCACACATCAAATGGCTTTCAAAGTCTCAACACTTAATTGCAATTTTTCTGATGTCCACACTTTATTTACTGTAGAAAAAAAAACGCATTCCGTCACAGCATTAGTTCCTGGTAAGGACAGTGCATATCCCACAATTTTTAGTGCATTATTGTATAGAACATGGTTGTTTCAAAATGATGAAATATTTCTAAACATTTGTTCTCTATTGTGATTTTTGCTGATGCCCAAGAGTTAACCTTTTCCTTATCAATATATTTTTTTAATAATGATACCTTGTAGTCATAAGTGTCACTTTCAAGGCCAGTGCTAGACTTTTTGCCACCACTATAAAATGTAAATAATACAAGTACTGTCTGCTAAATTCATGAAATAAATAAATAAATTACTTAACTAAATTATCTGAATAGCTGATTTGTTGACATCACTTGGTTAACTAGCACTAGCATGCAGTACGATGTCTATGGTCTGAAATCCAGTTACAAAATGTTTTCATGATTGCCAATGCCAAAAAATGCCATTGTTCATTAAGTCCAAACAATAGTGGTCAAATTCTAACAACTGATCAACAATGTAAACTTTGATAAGCAGTTCTCGATAATCATTTCTCAACAATTATTTCTTATTATTAAAATTTAGCATTATAAAATTAACAAAAATAATATAAAACTCATATCCTGGTGAAATAGCCACATGGCAGTGTTGAGACCAGAATTACTGCTGAGAGACCACCACACACATGTAAAGACAAAAAGTGCTTTATTTTGCTAGCATATGCCTGGGCCACTCTTCCCTTCAGGTGGCTGGAGGAAGGGCAACCCCCTAGTGAAGCAGTTGAGGTTTTTAAAGCCATAGAGGAATTTCATGGGCTATTGGCTGAGCTGTTTATGGTTAGGAACCCTCTAGAGAGGGGGGCTCTACTTGTTTGTTCCAGGCAGTTTGGCTCCTTCTGAGCTAATTGTCCTTGCCTAGAAGTGAGGGAGGGAGCCAGTATCCTTCTGATACCGATTCCACCTGGGAGACCTTGCCTAGGAGGGAATTAGGGAGTTTACATTAGCCTTTTCATTTCCAAATGAAGTTACATTAACCTCTTCAATCCCAAATGGAGTTACATTAACCTTTACAGCAGCCGAATATTCCCTTCCCATTCTCCTGCCCTTCCCTAGCTTGTTGTGCGTTCTTTCCAAAAATCGGGACCTTTTTAAAACACTGTGGGACACAGGACGATTGTTAAAAATCCAGACGTCTGGTCACCTTATGTATGTGGCTAGTGCCTTAACCCCTGTGCTATGGGCGCCGAGCCTATACTTAACATCCTTTACCCTAACTATGCGCTCATCCAGATTCAATTGTTCAGAGAAATTAAAAGGAGAAAAACAATGGGCATTTTGCTCTTGGAACCATACATCATCTGACTGAAAAATCCCCTCTTTCAGAAAATTAGGCACTTGTAGGCCCTTCTGCTCCCACTTGCACTATCAGATCTTTTTCCTTCCTGCTTGTGTCTAAACTGGAAGTCATTTCTCTTGGGCCTTTCTTGGGAGATGTTGATGCCCACTTATGAGTCTTGGGCTGCCTTCAGTTCAGGCTAAAAGAGTCTGAAGAGAAATTTTCAATTTCATAGCTTGTCTTGTGGTACTTAGGATTCTGTTATCTTTCTAGCAATAATATGCCTGCTATCCTGTACTTTTCAGAGTCCTCAAATGGACCATCTATGTCATCTGTCAAGTATAGTAGCCACAGTAAGTAGAGACAGAGAGCGCAATAAGGCTCCCCAGTTTACGCCAAACTGGAACTCTAGGAATTTATTTTTAAACTGGTTAACATGTATATAATCAAAGCTTCTTTTTATTTTTTTCAATCTAAAAAATTAAAAGAATTAACTGAAGTGATTTGCAAATAACTGCTCACACTTTGGATTTAATTTATTTTTTTATTTGTATAAATTTAAGAACTACAAGTATAGTTTTTGTTGGTTTTTTTTTTTTTTTGGTCTGGGGCTGGGTTTGAACCCACCACCTTCTGCATATGGAGCTGGCGCGCCCACTCCTTTGAGCCATAGGCGCCACCCCAGGTGCAGTTTTGATAGATGGATATATTATGTAGTGGTGAAGTCACAACTTTTTGTATCCACATCACCGGAATAGTGTATGTTGCACCACCCGTTAAGTAATACCTCATCCCTCACTCCACTTTCACCTTTCCAGCCGCCAGGTCCTCAATGACTATTATTTCGTATCCTTATGTCCACGTGTGCACATCATTTAGCTCCCACCTATAACTAAGAACATGCAGTATTTGACTTTTCGTTTCCAAGTTGTTTCACATAAGAGAACTTCCAGTTCCATTTTTGTTGCTGTAAAAGATATGATTTCATTGTTATGTATGAAAAGTATTCTATTGTGTGCGTGTTTGTGAGCCTACACACATCCATCTCATTTTCTTTATCTAGTCATCCCTTGATGAACATGGAGGCTATTCCATATCTTTGCTTTTGTGAAAATGCTACAACAAATACATTAGGGTAGTTTGAAATATTGATTTTTTTTTTCCTTTGGGGTAGCTACCTAGTTAAGATGCTGGATTAGAGGCTAGCTCCATTTCCTTGTCTGAGAAATACCAATTCAGCTTTCCATATGGAGTTGTTCTAATTTACATTCCCAACATTGTGCCAGCATTCCTTTTTCTCTCCATCCTTACCAACATTTGTTATATTTTGACTTTTTAATAATAGCCATTCTGATTGGGGTAATGTGTTATCTATTGGTGGTTTGAATTTCCATTTCTCTGATGATTAATGATGTTGAATATTTTTTTTCCTTCTTTTGATTAATTACTCAGTTTATCACTCCACTGTAGCACTGAACATTTAGCTTACACTTTAGGATAAACTCATACTACCTGTCGCCTTTTGACTGTTGCATATTTAAGATCACACTTAACTGGCTTAGTTCATGGGACAAAATTAAAAGACTTAAAAAAGAGAAAATAAAAAAAGTTGCAATCCTTTTTCCTTGTGGTTTATCAGAGCTGAACTAGCATAGATTGTTTATTAGGATTTTGTAGTAAACAGACCAGTTTTAGTACTAAGATACCATTCCTTCCCCATCATCCTCATCCAGCTTCTTTACTCTTTGTATGTCCTTTCTGTGTTCTTCCCTAGGATGATTAAGGCCTGCCAGGGCCAAGTTCAAAATTTTACACATCCAATTCTTTTGAAGTTAGACCAACAAAAGCACTTCTATCACCATTTAGAATCAGCCTGGTTTGGTACACATAGAGATACTCCAGGGGTAGTATAAGCTGCCACAACCACAGTTACCTTTCTTAATTCTGAGAAATTATCCAAGAGGCTGTCTTGCTGACTCAAAAACTCTCGGTTTGCTGCTGAATGACATCAGGTGGACATATCAGGCCCCTCTCCTCAGATTCCCTTCTTCCCAGGAGTTCTCCTACCCTCCTCCCCTTCTGAGTGGTGGCCAGACTTGGTGTCTTTAACAGGTCTCCTGATTTGAGGAACTTCCCATGTCAAGCAAATTATCCAAGTACCACCTAGTCAAGCTCATTGTATATTAATGCTACTTATCATCATATTGTTTTCTTTGATTATTCCAGAAATCCTGAATTTCATTATCTATCCCACAGATATTTTTTCCAAAATCTCAAAAGTGATTATTATTCACTGTTTAAGAATATGTTATAAAATCAGATTCATTTAGATTACTTTTAAGCAAGCACTATAGTCTTTATTATACATTTTTTATATTTATGAACTATCTAATTGTATTTTACTCCCTTATGTATCCCAGGATACTTCAAAACTTACTGACTTAAGATTGTTTTCTTCTTCTAAAATTATTGAAGACTCACAAAAATTTTTATTTATGTGGGCCCTACCTATTTATATGCACCATAGTAAGCATTAAAATTAATAATTTTTAAATATATCTTAGAATCTTATTTAAAATTTTTAAGTGTTAATTTAGTAATTTGTCAAAAAATAAAAATATGGGGTGGCACCTGAGTCTCAAAGGAGTAGGGCACCAGACCCATATGCCAGAGGTGGTGGGTTCAAACCCAGCCCTGGCCAAAAACTGCAAAATAAATAAATAAATAGAAATAAAAATAAAAATATGCTAAGGTAAACAGCATATTTATAAAATAACTACATTTATAAATAACAAGAGTAGTGAAAGAGTGGCTTCTTTTCTTCAAGATTTGGGCAAGTTTCTTTATATGTGTAATTAATAGTAGATGGGTGGATTTGCAGACCTGTCGCTGAATTCAATCTTTTCTGCTATATATAATTTTGAACCTGAGGAAAAAACCTTTCAGATAAGGATATTATTGCACTTTTCCTCCATTAGCACAATTCAATAGCTGACTTTTGCAGGAAAAAATCCATTTGCACGGATACTTGCTTGGAAAAGTGATGGCCCCAGCAACCCTATGGAAGAGTTGTGGACCTCAAGGTTTCTTGAAATACGCTTTAAAGACCTCTGTTGTAGAGTATCATTAACCACAGAATGCAATGAGAAAGTGGCATTAAAATGACCTAATGAAGAACTAAAAGAAATTGTAGGCTCGTATTTACTTATTTACTGACATGTGAGATCATCCATATTAATTTTGGCCTTTAATTATTATCTCTTGTGGTAGAAACAAAAAGAAAGTTAATGTAGTATTTTCCATTCGGTCAGGTAATTTTTCATTTAGCTCTTCTTTAATAAAATGTTTTATTTTGATGGTATAATTCTGTAGACATCTAGCCATGGATTTGCTTTAGTGAATTAAATAAAAAAAATTTGTTTTCATTTTTATTATTATTATTTTTTATTTGTTCATTTATACTTTCCTGATTATAAAATAATCCATTGTTAGGATACTGTATAATCTTACTGAGGGCAATTTGAAATACCTAATTTAGTTTTCTTCAGTCAATATTAAATGTTCATCTATTCTTTGGTCTTTAAGTTTTACTTCTAGGTAATTAAATGAAGGATTTATTGCAGTAGCTAAATGTTGTAATCAATAGATATTTGACCATATTTGGCCAAAAGGTTTAATACAACATGTAATAAAGTATCCCTGGGTTTTGGAATAATGCACAATTTGTATGAGAGAGATGTTTTCTCTACATTGACATAAATGAATCTCTCACATATACTGTTAATTATGAAAAGACGCACAGTTGATAAAAAAAAAGGTACATTTTGTAAAAGAAAGAGGAAAACAAGGAATATGGATTAAAATTTGCATCAAGAAATGTCAGGCCTTTTGCTTTCCATGTGTACTGTTCTTCATCCATGGTTTCAACCAACTTTGGATCAAAAATACCTTCAAAAAATACAACAGCAAAAAAGAACAATGCAAAAAAACAGTTATTTACACAGCATTTACGCTGTGTAAGAGTATGCTAGAGGAGTCACTTAGTGAGCACAATGAATATACCTTATTTGAGTGATGGATACGCTTTAAAAGCTCTGACATTACCACTACACAATCTATATATGTAATAAAGTCTCACCTGCACGTTATAGATTTATTTTAATAAGTATAAAGAGAAGGCTCATAGGTTGTATACAAATACTATGTCATTTTATATAAGGGACTGGGACATTTCGGATTTTGGTATCCAAGGACTTTCCTGGAACCAGTCCCCCATGGATACCAAGAGACTGTAATTAATAAAAGTAACTAACCAGACAAGAGGTAAGGTCAGTAATTTTAAATGTCTATCTCTTTATTTTATTTTTGACATCATGAATGTGATCTTTTAAAAAGTCAATTTCAAAGTACAATATAATAATAAAGTTCATTATAAAATATTTCAGAAATAGAGAAAATCATAATTATAAAAATGCAACAAAGCATCAGTTTTGTTGAACTTAATGATTTCTCACTGGTTTTGTACTTACTGTCCAGGAAAGGCAACATTTCTTTGATTCAACTGCTGACTCTTGTCATATTAGGGCGCACCAGGAGGGAATTTAAAATATCTCTGAAAACCTCTCCCTTGAGCTTTTTAAAATCAGAATAATGAGGCAATTTGATCCTCACTATCCTGTAATCTGATAGTATCAAATAAAGCTCTTCACATCTTTCTCAAGTTGTTTTGATTTTTAAAACTCAGTATCTAACAGATGATTATAATCATGGCACTGCTATGTTATAGTCACAAATGAGGAACTAATATATTGAAAATTCCCAAGAATTTGTTACCAGACAAGTAGATAAGGAAATGTTGTATTGACAAAATTTTGTGATAAGACAGAAATAACAAATATGCTGATACTCAAAAATGGAGACAACATAACTGCATTTATTTTTAAATATATATTATTATACTTATTTAGTTTATTGTAATCAGTGAATATGACTTTTGCAAAATGAAATTGTAAAATTAATGAGATTTCTTTTTAACTATTGTACACTTTATATTTGTTAAATTTCTTTTGTATTTTGAGTTCAAAAAACTCTATCATTAATACTTTATACTGACCACCCTTATAAATGGGGAATGAAAAAGTATTGCAATCAACAATGACTATTAATGAAAATTATGAGGTGTTAGATCATATTACATATTGGAGGCAGTAGAGAAGAGCGAAAGAAACAAAATTAAAACAAAGGAGCATAGAATTCAGAAGTGATTTCAACTGATGCCTGATATAACCAGAAAGTAGGTCAAATGATCTGATCATGATGAGAGTGGTATTCTTTACAATTAATCTATCTTAATGCATATGGAGAGTCTATGTAATAATAAAATACTTTAATGTTTAGAATATGTTCTTTATTCATGATATTGTAAGCCATTAATTATAAGAAAAATTGTCAAAGATATAAATTGCTGAACAAGAATGCTTGCTTTCTTATCAAAGAACTGTTCCTAAAATTAACTGATACAATTCATTCACATAAATACCTAACTATGGAGAGAATTGCTAATAAAGAGTTCATTTTCGTTGTAATTCTAAAACAAACTAACATCTTCATTATTGTAACAAAGATTGTAATAGTTTCGTGCAACGGCATGTGTAAATAGGGAATAACATAATGCATTTTGATTAAAATGTCATTTTTCATAATTGCAATGGAGAGAAAACAGGCTACAGGAAAGTCAAGTGACAAAGTACTTAAAAGGCAGAGTTAATATCTGAGAACAGTCCATTATATCTAATGCTAGTAATTATTATTTTAATTTAGAGACAACGTGTCACATCGTGTTTCTTACATATAAATTCATAAAAGCAGGCACTTGATTTGTTGTGTTTACTAAGTGACATATCAGTTCTCATCCCCGCCATCAGTGGGGATAACAGCAGCACCAAAGCTGACCTGAATACTGTTGCAGATATAATTAATTGTAACCATGCTGTCGAACACTTGTTTAGTTATGTGGTTTAGAATGTGTTAAAAAAAATTATTGATATAATTAATTTTAGGAATATTACTTTATAATATTCAATTTAAAATCAAGAAAGTGTGTGGTGAGTCAAAATGTATGCTGTACTTTGAAATTTAGCTTCTATGGTGGATGTTAATTATTTGCTTATTGCAAACAGTGCATTCTGGTACCAGTTTCAACATGTCCAAAAAGTGCAGTATATGCAGTTTTCACAATGTAATTAGTTAGAAATTGGGGATGCTTAATTTTAAAATTGAATAGTTCATGAAAATCTATTTTCATCCTCTCTATGGCTTACAGTTTCTCTTCATAAAATGTTCTGTAGTTGTCTGAAGAAATTAAGTGTAGTTAATCAGAAAGAACATTATGGTTTGACACCTAATTTGAAAGCACTGTCTTGTAGCAGTGATTGATTGGTTATGGTATTGCCCAGACCAATAGGCAATCCAAAGAGAGAAATGAGAACCCAAATAGGAAATCCATTTATGCTCAAAGTAGATCTCACTGTAGATGTAAATCAGGGTGGTATTGTCTGTCTTTTTGTGAATAGTATTTCATAAAAGTATACATGTTGGCTAAAAGGTAGAGTTCATTAGACTATAAATAGTAATAGAGCATTATAACAAATTGATTTCATTTATATATTGGAAGGCTGATCACTGATCTTAAAGTTATTTTACTATGAAACCAAGCCAGTTCTATTAATCTCAAAGTGTAGAGGTGAGCTGTCAGCTTCCACAGCTTAACATAAACATAAAAGGTAAAAAGAAAAAAAAGAAAAGAAATTCTGAAATGATGCTAGTGAAGATGTTTTTATCTCTATTCTATGTCCATCTCTTCTTCAGTGCCGCCAGCAATCACAATGCCTCAGAAATCCTTTAATGCCACAGCAGAGCGAGGAGAAGAGATGACATTTTCCTGCAGGGCCTCGGGCTCCCCTGAACCCACCATCTCCTGGTATAGGTAGGCTATGTACCCACATCCCTGTGGCTTATGTCCATGACAAGGATTATGGAATAATATTTGGTATCTTCATAAATTTACTAAGTGGATAATATTGTTGGTAGTTTTGCTGAAATACTCATGGTCCTGTTCTATTCAGTAAAGGTGGTAATGACCTTGGAAATCAAAGCTGTGCTCTTGCCCTAATTTACTGAATCAAAGGCTGTACCCATTTACGTATAAGGGCTTGTTTCTGGCCAAAAATGGGCCCAGAGCCTTGTGTTTGAGTCAAATGTTTTATTGTTACCACAAAAAAGTATCTTGAAATGTCTTGAACTGTTGCTGGCACCACTGTTAAATGCATAAAAAATCATAATCAATTAGAATATAATTGTATATTCTACTTGTGTGCTATATCACAGAGAAAAACAATATAAGGTTAAATTTTATGAATTTACATTTTCTTTTCATAAAATTTTCTATACTTGAAGAAATTAAGTGTAGTTAATTAGAATCAACACTATGACATATAGTATGTCATTTTTAAAATAATTTACTTCATCAAAGGAGTAGAATGTGTATTCTAAATATATTCTTTCATAACTTACTATATATTTTTTAGAGTCTGTACTATTTAATGTCAATTAATTATATGTTAAATATTCCATTCTTTTAAGTTGTGGCTTCAAGTTCTTAATCAGAGACAAATTTAGAACTGGACAGTCTTGTAAATGTACATTGGTAATGGAGCTTACCAGATAAGGTTTAGCTACAAATATTTGTACAATCACTTCTTTACTTTATAAACCATGTTTCATGAGAATAATCAGGAGAAAAGAGTTAGTAACAGATACATTCATTTGTATAAAAGTGTTCATAGCAATTATAAATTTAAAAAATAATAATAATTTTAAGGAGAATAATTAAAATCCAGACTAATCTCTCATTGTTTTATCTCTAGGCACTTACTGATATTTTCTTACACTTGCCCCCCTTTGTTTATCCTGTATATTTTTTAATCATCCAGGTAACAAGAATTTTTTTTCAGACAATAGTTTTAGATGATGGGTTTACACATTAAATATTAACGTATACACGTTTCTACTGGGACAGCGCCTGTGGCTTAGTGGGTAGGGTCCCAGCTCCATATACTGAAGGTGGCAGGTTCAAACCTGGCCCCTGCCAAAATGCAACAAAAAAATAGCCAGGCACTGTGGTGGGTACCTTTAGTCCCAGCTACTTGGGAGGCTGAGGCAAGAGACTCCTAAGCCCAGGAGTTGGAGATTGCAATGAGCTTTGTGACGCCACGCCACAGCACTCTACCGAAGGCGATAGAATGAGACTGTCTTTACAAAAAAAAAAAGAGAGAGAGAGAGAAAGAAAATAAACAAATAAATATTAACATATACACCCCAGACAATCATCTTATATCTCAGAGACTATTGGTTATTGAGAGGGAATCTTTAATAGTCAATGTCAGATCTAATTGCCTCACAGAAAAGTGCTTGCATAAGAGCTTATGGCGTGAACGGCTATTATTGTACGATTTTATTCTGATGATTTTATGGAGATTTCTTTTGTTTTCTTCTTTGAGTAAGATTTAATTAACAGGTAAGGAAACTGAAGCGCAACAATAAAGTCAGTGGGATACTGAACAATGAACATGAACTTGAGATACTCATGTACCACTTTGACATACAGTGGGATAAACCTTCTAAGCTGCAAGCCCAGGCCTGTCTTGCCTAATATAATTGATGATTCCACAAACCCACCATGGGATAAGACATGATAGGAAAGTCCTGGTGGATAAGCAGTGACTTGAAGTACTTCTGTTGAGCCACTTTTGAAGGAATATTATAATATGCAAGTTCTGTATAAAGGGGTTAAGATAGAAATGAGCATATTTTTATATGTTAAAATAATATTTACTTATACTCAGTAAGTTATGAGAAATACATATATCATATATATGTACATAACATGAAAGTGATGTGTTTGTTAAGTTTCAGAACACACGGCCTTGAGAATATGACTGTGAGAATTAAGAGTTCGCTATGTCTTAGATCTTCACCACAAATATTCCAGGTTTGACAGTGACTTCAATTTTCCCTCCCGTGAACTGATGTTAAGTTTCACAGATTTGTTATTAGTCCCATCTTCAAGGTGCATATTCTTTTGGTGTGGTCAGATGTAGTTCTCTACACCACCCGCTCTTCCAATTAACAACTTACCAATTGCTTTTCCCAAGAGATACCATGACTCTCCTGCCGATGGGGAATGTTGGAAAAAGGTCTTGGTTTCTCAGAGAACCTTTGTTTCTGCTTAGTTCCATTATTTTTCTTAAACTATGAGGGGATAATGGGATTACACATTAAATAGTGCAACAATTTTTTATTACATTTAATTAAAAATAGTATATAAATAATATCTTGACGGGCTAATAGAACAAGAAAATTAAATCTGTTGATAGAATGTTTTTCTGTGCATATCTCCATATGGCACTAGTCTTATGTCTTGGGTAGGATAAAATTATAATTTACTTAAAACCTAAATAACTGCTGGATATATAGCCTCTGGATATAAAATATATGTTGGGGTAATAGGGGGGTATGGTTGTCAGATTAATGGAGATAAAATTAGGGTTATAGGAAACTTTTGATCTATTTATTATAGATATTTATTTAATTTTTCTTATGTTTAATTAAAGGCTAATATAATAAGACAATTCATATTCACAGGCTAATATAACAAGAAAATTCAATCTGTTGATATAAAGTTTTTCTCTCCATATCTTCATGTGGCACTAGTCTTATTTCTTGGGTAGGATAAAATTATAATTTACTTAAAACCTAAATAATTGCTGGATATATATCCTCTGGATATAAAATATAAGTTGGGGTAATGGGAGAGTGTGATTGTGACATAAAAGTAGGGTTATAGGAAGTTTTTCAATCTATTATAAATATTTTTGTGGAAAAAAAGGTTTTTAAATATTGGAGAATGTAGGGTAATGGCTTTGAGACAACGGTCCAGAGTATTGGACATAGAGATAATGTATCCAAGTGAGATGAGTACATTCATTTGCATTAGTCGGAGTGGCCTCACATAACAAAATACCACACTCCAGGTGGCTAAAACAATAGCATTTATTTTCTCACAGTTCATGAGACTACTTATCCAAGATCAAAGTGCCACAGGACAGGTTTCTGGTGAGGCCATATTTCCTGGCTTGCAGATGATCACCTTTTTATTGGTCCTCACATGGCGTGAGAGGACCAAAGATCTGTGCTGTCCCTGCCTCTCTTTTGAGAACACCTGTCTTGTCCAAGTTAGCCCTCATACTTATGTCTCAATTTAGCCTTAATTACTTCTTTAATTACCCCTTTCTTGGAATACAGTTACCTGGCTTTAAGACTTCAACATATGAATTTGGGTGGCGAGAAACATAATTTAGTTTATAATGACAGTAAAAAAGATAACTAAGGGCCAACATGAAGATATTTTCACAATGAGAATCAAGAACATTTAGTGACATGTAAATCAAAGTGGGAGGGAGGCAGGGACAAAAGTTCTTGCCTTCATTTATATTCACACACTTGTGTATTTACTGGAAGTACAATATGATTTTTATTGTTATCCCTTTGATTTGTAAATTGCATTGATTTTCAAATGTTAAAACACCTTTTTGTTCCTGTTGAAAACTTACGTTATCATGATATACAGTCATGCCCTGCATTAGGACGCTGCAGTCAGTGACAGTCCACGCTTAGGTTAGTGGCTGCATAGATTACAATGGGCCTGGAAAATTTCTGTCAACTTGTGACATGTTAGTCATCCTAACATCACAACCAGGCATGTTACTCACCAGTCTGTGATTATGCTGGCGTAAATAAACCTACTATGTCACACATACTTTTAAGTATAGGACTTAGTACTTTGTAAATGACTACATTTCTGATTTATATATTAACTGTACTGTAATCTTTAATCTTTATTTTAGAGTGATTCCTTGTTAACAGTAAAACACTCTTAACCAGGTCCTTGAGGAGATATTCCAGGAAAAAGGCATTGTTATCACAACTCCTTGGGTGTTATTGCCCCTGCAACCTTGCAGCGGGACCAGATGTGGTGGGAGAAGACAGTGATTTATTTTTTATTTTTTTATTTATTTTTCTTTTTTATTGAATGGTAACTATGTACATTAATGCACTTCTGGGGTACAGTGTGGTGTTTTCACACACAATCCAAAACACTTCCGTCAAACTGGTTAACATAGCCTTCGTGTCCTTTTCTTAGTTACTGGGTTAAAATGTTCATATTCTACTCTTAGAAAGATTCACTTGTACCCTTGTAAGATAAACCACAGAAGTGATCCCTCCAATCCCCCTCCCTCCAACCATTCCCCCCTCCTTTTTCCCTCCTCCCTCCCCATATTCTTAGGCTGTTATTAGGTTATAGCTTTCATGTAAAAGGTATAAATTAGTTTCATAATAGGGCTGTGTACATTGGAAGACAGTGATATTGATACTGCTCACCTCGTATAAGCCTGGGCTAATGTGTGTGTTTGTGTTTTAGTTTTAACAAAGAAGTTTCAAAAAAGAGTGAAAAAAATTAATAATAAACAAACTCATAATGTATAGGAAGAAAAATTTTTATAGCTGTAACATGTTTTTGTGTTTTAAGTTAAATACATGTATCATTACAAAAGAGTCAAAAAGTTTAATGAATTTAAAGTTTGTTAAGTAAAAGTATTAGTGTAAGCTAAGATTAATTGGTTCTCGAAAAAAAATTTATAAATTTAGAGTAGCCTGAGATTACAGTTCTTATAAAGTCTAGAGTAGTATACAGTAGTCTCCTAGGCTCACATTCACACAGCACTCTTTCCCTGACTCACCCAGAGCAACTTCTAGTCCTGCAAAATCTATTTATGGTAAGTGCATGTACAGTGTTCTATTATTTTCTACCACTTTTTGACTATATTTTTCTATAATTAAATATGCAAATACTGGGCGGTGCCTGTAGCTCAAGGAGTAGGGCGTGCCAGCCCCATATAATGGAGGCAGAGGGTTCAAACCTGGCCCCAGCCAGAAACTGTAACAGCAACAAAAAATGCAAATACTTTGCATTATATTACATTGCCTTCATTATTCAGGACAGTAGTGTGCTATACAGATTTATAGCCTAGGAGCAATAGGCCTAGCTGTGTAGTAGGCGGTGCCCCCTAAGTTTGAGAAAGTTGACTCTGCAATGTTCACACAGCATTGAAATCATTTTTGCGATATCCAAGTTTCCTAAAAAGTTAAGGTTTTAGGCAACTGCTTGCATCCTCAGTTCCTGGGGAGCTCCAGGCCCGAGAATGACCAGATATCCCAATGTAAGGCAGATGTGAAGCAAAGTTTATTGAAGAAGAAAAAGATAGGCTTACAATGTAAGAAGGTTACAAAGCAAGGTATGTTCACTATAGATAGCAAGTGGGTTTCGTTGTGGCAAAAAAAGAGGTAAAGAGGTGTGGGATACAGCCAGCAGCTTTATTTTATAGTGTCTGGATCAGGCCTGCCTTGTTATTCAGAGGTCACCTGGGAAGCAGTCTCATTGCACATTCAGACTTCCCATGAGCCCCTTTTGAGAGTCCACTGGGAGGGGTTCAGATCACAGTACAGATGCAGACTAATGACATGGTAATTCAGGTCACCTTCAAAGCTTTACTGTACCTCTGCAGCTCGGTCCCTGGGCTAGAGGTCTTCTACATCCTTTGCGGTTGGCATACTAGACTGAGAGGGTGTTTCCCTCCTCCCCGGTGTGAGTAGTACTCCAGACAGGATTAAGGTGTGGGAGCCCTGCCCCTGTCCTTTTTCCCTAGCTCCCTACCTAACAACTTGACAATACATTTCTTAAAACATACACCCATCTGTAAGCAATGCATGACTGTATTATCATTTTTATGCCTTCCTGGATTCGATATACTAATAATTTGTTAAGAATTGTGTGCATAGTTATTAGAGATATTGTACTATCATTTCCAAGTTCTTGACTTGTTAGAGGTCAGGGAAATACTATTGTTATAGAATAAGTAAGGAAGAGTTTCTGCCTATGTCCTTACTGATAACATTTGTGTATAATGTTTATTATTTCCTACTTAAACATTTGGAAAAATTTCCAGTGAAAACACATGTGTTTTATTTTCTTTATGTAGAGATTCGTTTTTTTTGCAAATAGAAGGAAATTCAGATGATCATTTTACTAAGCTGTGATGATTTTTGCAATTCTAGGAATTTGTTCATTTGTTTAAAAATGTAATTACTGTCATAAAGTCATTCATAATTTCTTCTTATATATAAATTTGCATATTATGTATAGAGTTCTTCCCTTTCTCATACTGATAACATCATAACTGATCATTTGTGCTACTTTTGTTATCCTGATTGGTGTAGATGTAGGTTTGTAACCATAATGCTTTCAATAAATTAGCTTTTGGTTTGGCTTATGTCCTTTTTTTTTGAGACAGTCTCACTATGTTGCTGTTGGTAGAGTGCTGTGGTGTCACAGTTCACAGCCGCCTCCAACTCTTGGGCTTACATGATTCTCTTGTCTCAGCCTCCCAAGTAGCTGGAACTACAGGTGCCCACAACAACACCCAACTATTTTTTTGTTGCAGTTGTCATTGTTATTTAGCTAACCCAGGCTGGATTCGAACCCACCAGCCTGGATATATGTGGCCGATTGCCCTAACCACTGAGCTATGGGTGCTGCCTTTTTTTGCATTTTTTAAAATTTTTTATTTTATTTCTTTTTTAGACTTTTTCCCCTAGTATATTTAAGAGTAGATTTTTCTTTTTTTTATTGATTCAGGTTAATTGAGGATGCAAAAAATTAGCTTACAGTGTTTACATTTGTTAGGTAACATCCCTCTTATAATCGTGTCCTACCCCCCAAAACATGTACCATACACCCTAACATGGTGCTCATTTAGAGGAGCACACCCATCGCCAACCCTCGCCCCTTCTGCCTGCTCCCTTGTTCCCCACTTTGAATTCACTTGAGTTTTTCACTTATTTTATTGATTTCTGATTTTATGTATATTTTTTCTGTCACGTCAGTGTTTAATTTTTTTCTTATTTTTAGTTGCTTAAGTTGGACACATGTCATTGACTTCAATCATTTCATATTTTCTAATATGTGATTTCTTCTGTAAACACTGCTTTAATTGCCCCCTCCTAATTTTTATCTGTCAAGTTACCATTGTCATTGAGGTCAAATATTTCTTAAAATGTCCTTGCTATTTTTGATATTGGTTCCTTAGAAATACATGAATTTGTTTCTAAGTATTTGGAATATTTCATAAATATTTTCACCATTGATTCCTAACTAAATTTCAGACTTGTCAGGGAAACATACTTTTTAGAGATATTAATATAGATAATCTTAATGAGCCTTTTTTTTAGGTTTGTATTAGTAAATGTTCTATGTACATTTGGAAGTTTGTAATAGTGGAAAGCTGTATTCCACTATCAATGGGTGTGGAAATCTCTAAATATTAAATGAATCAACTTGCTTGATAGTGTTGTTCAAACCTTCTTTGTCCTTTTTTAATTTCTATTCTTTTTCTGCTTCATTTATTTATTTATTTATTTTTGCAGTTTTTGGCTGGGGCTGGGTTTGAACCTGCCACCTCCGGCATATAGAGCTGGCGCCCTACTCCCTTGAGCTGCAGGTGCCGCCCTTTCTGCTTCATTTCTAAATGCATCTATTTCAATGTTCAGTTTTCATTGCTTTGTTTCATCTTTTTTGAAGCTCTATTCTCATGGGTATAAACATTTATCTGCATGAGATCTGTACTGTGAAAATTATTTATGGAGATAAGGAAAACAATACCAGACCAAACTTTGTTTTAGTCTTCTTTCCATTTTTCAGTTTGCTCTGTCTTTAAGTTGCTCATATTTTTACTGTAACGTCTAATCTGTTCTTAATCCCTCTACAGTGTTTTTGGTCAATCATTCTACTTTTGATTTCTGTAAGTTTGAGGAAGGTCTTTTACATGCCTCCTTTCCTCTCTTCATTTTCAGGTTTTACTTTCTTAAATATATTACAATATATTTTGAATAGCTGTTTTAACAAATAGGTCCACTAATATGGTATTTCTATCATTACTATATAATTTTATTTGGTTTCCTCCATATTTTTGTGCTTATTGGCTATATTGATAATTTTGTTTGGGTGCCTGGCATTGATAATTTTTGCTTTGGGGAGCTGCCTATTTTAGCATTCTTTCACTTTGTTTTAAAGATGCAGCTGAGTTAGTTACATGGAAAATGTTTTTCATCTTGAGGCTTCCCTTTAGGTTCTTTTAGGTGGATATAGAATAAGCTTCAACCCAGGGTTAATGTGTCTCCATTACCGAGGCAATGTTCTTCTAAGGACATAATTAAAAGCCCCATGTTTAGGAAGTCTTTCACTCTGTATAGTTGAGACACAAATTCCCCCTGGGGCTATGTAAGTTTTGGGAGTTATTGTACTTGATCTTTACTAATGATTCTTTCTCAGCTTGAGAAAGCCCTGCTGACCTGCGCTCGGTCACCAATATTCAGTGAAAGATGCACTGGGGGCCCTCTGCAGGCATCTATCTTCTCTCACACTTTCTAACTGCAAATCCTAGCCAGCTGGTCTATTCCAACTGTGAACTCTGTCTTTCCACCCACATACACTGCCTGTGTCTGTTCAGGTTCTCCCTTTCCCAGCTGTAGCCTGAATCTTCAGGCAATAAACTGTGTGGTCCTCGGGGGCCACTGTCATGCACTACCTGTTGAAAATGGCATTAAAAACTGCCATTGTATGTATGTAAATGGTGTTCTCCTCACTAAAATAAGAGGGTAAATATGATTACTGTTTTTTCATTCTTGCCAAAAATGAAATTATTCTTTTTAAATTTTTTTTGAAATTATTCTTAATTCTTTATTGCTTCCATTAATTTTATGACTCTGACTCCCATTTTCTTGTACTTGGAATAGGGGCACTTAAAGAGGTGGTTTGATTTGTCACTGATGACCTTAAAGGAATGTATCAGAATCCCTTGGGAGCACATTTTCAGACCTTGATGTTCCATCAAAATGGGCTGTGAACACCAGTAGGAGCAGGTTCTATCTAACACAATTGTTGGGAATGGGATATTAAGAATATCACCTTATTTATTATGCCTTAGTGATGTTTTTAAGTGGGAACATACTCTTTTTGTAATGTTTTCCTCTAAATCGCTTCTCGATGTCCCTATCTACTTCAAAGGCCAAATCAACTTTCTTCTTTTCCAATGAAAATTCCCAGACTATAAGTTATCTTCCTTTCTTTATTCTCCTAGTATAACAGACCACTCCTCAAAAAGTGGTCTGTTATACTATACAAGCTAATTAATGGAAATAATATAAACCTCTATAAAGCCAACCTGATTATGAATTCTTCATGTGGGGTGACATCCATGTTTGCTTTACATCCAAACTGTAGCAGGACATTTCATATGAAGTAGGGTGATAAACCTCTTTATTAGAAAGAACAACAGAACTTAATTAACCTGCCGCTAATATTGCTGAGTGAGCCCGAGTCTCTTCATTTGTGAATTGCAAGGTGGAGATATACACACATTTTCATTATCTGATATGTGACTGAGGATAGAGGAAGGAAATGCCAGTCTACAGGCTGATTGTATTTAATAAGGGAAATAACACGGGGGAAGTGTTTGCTAAACCATAATCTGCTAAAACCTGTAGTGTGCCATTACTACTGTTGTTATTATTCAGAACAAATACTGAGTTTCACTGAAAAGAGTAAGAAATATATTGTATCCTTAAATGTGGTCAAAGCCCTATCTTTACACTAAATTCTAGACAAAAAGGCAGAAATGTCATTTTTTACAATTGTAGAAAAATTGGAATGGTAAGAAGAAGAATGCATACATAAAGTATAAGAGACTATATATGTATTGTTTATTATTTTATAAACATTAATTTCTTGATCCATCACTCTTCTTAATAAATATTTGCACACATCATGATACACTATTACAAGCTTTTTCCCCTTTAAAAAAAAAAGAGATATCATGAGAAATTGGAAGAAAAATGCTATTGAGTCACAGAAACATAAGGATTATAATAGTATATGTGTTGGTTTTTCCTGGAAAGTGGAACCACAATTAACTAGAGAAATGTTTAGTGGACCAGACAATTCTCTGTAATTCTGAGATTTTTAATAATATTCATGGGGATTTCTTTTCTGTAAATTTAAACTTGTTTGGATACGTATATCTCTGCAACTGAGAAAAAACAGATCCTCAAAATTTTACATCAGTGAGTCTTAAAATCCATTCAGTCACCCAGGTTACTACTATAAGAAAAATAAAGGAAAAGAGTCAAAAAAGAGAAAAGGAGAAAGTGGAAATGAGAATAAAGTCAAAGTGAAGTAGAGGCACATTATATTTCACAAATATGAAGGAGAACTGTAGAGATATTTCATATTTTAATATTTTTAGAATACTTCTGTGGGTTATAGTAAAAATGATTGAAAGGGATTGTTTTAAAGGGCTGTAAAGATTTCTAGAAATGGAGCAGAATGCCCATCCAGAAAGAACTTGGAAATAGTTATAATCATCTGTGTCTAAGAGGAAACATAAAAATGATTTCTTCTCATCATCAATGAGTTATATTATCACATATAATGCAGCATCATTTCTCAGATTAGTTGTGTTTTTACATAATCCTCAAATTTTACACTTTCATTGAGGGCACTTATATGTAATATAAATATATTATGTATTTATATTGTATTTATTTTAAACTTCCTTAAAAGAAATTTCTGGAAAAAATTATTTCCAATTTGTCCCAGGAAGCTAGTTAATAATTTTTTTTTTAAATAGGTTTTGGTTCACCAACATTTAAAGTATGTGTGATATTAAAAATCAACAAAGAAGGCTTGACGCCTTTGGCTCAAGTGGCTCCGGCGCCGGCTCCTTATACCTAAGGTTGCAGGTTCGAATCCAGCCCGGGCCCGCCAAACAACAATGATGGCTGCAACCAAAAAAAATAGCCAGGCGTTGTGGCGGGCGCCTGTGGTCCCAGCTACTTGGGAGGCTGAGACAGGAGACTCACTTGAGCCCAGGAGTTGGAGGTTGCTGTGAGCAGTGAAGTCATGGCACTCTACCCAGGGAGACAGCTTGAGGCTCTGTCTCAAAAAAAAAAAAAATATCAACAAAGAAAACGAGTTTTTCTCATCATCAAAGTAGAAATGGGACTGATGTGCTTTTCTTTTTCTTTGTCTGACTATTGTCACGATTTCAACATAGCTCAAATGTTATTTTTATATTAAAGTTAAAACAGTTTTCAGGGATAATTTTAATATTATCGTTATCAATATTAATGCCTAATTATTATCATTAATTAGGCATTAATGATCTCCTAAAAACATACTTTTTGTTGGCATACAGCCATTTTCTGTCAATGACAGTAGCCATGAAATATTTGACACCTAGAGATCATATTTGCTAAGATTAGCCTCTTTTATCTTCTTTAGGAATGGCAAGCTCATTGAAGAAAATGAGAAGTACATATTGAAAGGAAGCAATACGGAACTCACGGTCAGGAACATAGTCAATAGCGATGGAGGTCCTTACGTCTGCAAGGCCACCAATAAGGCAGGGGAAGATGAAAAGCAGGCCTTCCTCCAAGTCTTTGGTAAGTATAGCACAGTGGCTAAAGCCGTGCTGTCCAGAGGAAGAGCTGAGTCAAGTTCTCCTGTCATTTATACAGACTCTTTAAATTGCTCATCATTAAACCTCAGTTTCTTCTTTTCTGTAATATATGTTGAATTTTTAGCTCCAGAAACAGTCATTTTAAGAATTACATGAAATGACACAGGCAAATTTTTGTAAGGTATTTGCTCAGTCATAAGAGAAGCTGGGAGAAAATTCACTTAGACTTAGTGGTATTTGTAATGTGTGTTATAAAGCTGTTGATATTCATGAGTCTTTAAATGACAAATTGTTGCTATTAGTTTTACCTTATATATACTTGAAAAGAGTAGATGTCTAAGGCTATAATTTTGAAACATTAACCTTTAGCTATAATTATTCTCTTTTCTTTTTTTATTTATTTTTGTAGAGACCGAGTCTCACTTTGTCGCCCTCAGTAGAATGCTGTGGCCTCACAGCTCACAGCAACCTCCAGCTCTTGGGCTTAGGTGATTCTCTTGCCTCAGCCTCCTGAGTAGCTGGGACTACTGGTGCCCACCACAACACCCAGCTATTTTTTTGTACTAGTTCAGCTAGGGCCAGGTTTGAACCCACCACCCTTGGTATATGGGGTCAGCGCCCTACTCACTGAGCCACAGGCACTGCCCATCTTTTCTTTTTTTTTTAAATAAAATATAAATATGGTCCATATTTGCCAAGAGCCATATTGCCTTTTTTAAAGAACTTACATATCACATAAAACTGTAAATATAAAAAAAAATTATTTAGCTTTCATTTATGTTTGCAAGAAGAAATAAAATAATGCTGTTGGTATTGTGATATGATTTTTCTCTTTAAGCACCATAACACTAAAATGTATACACTAGTAACATTACAGTATATGCACACATTGTAAAATACACTAATTTTTACTGTCTTTAAAAATGTCAAAATCAAAATTCTTTCACAACAAAAAGAGGGAAGCGGAAGAATGGAAAACTATGTGACAGTAAGAAGGATGGCAGTTTCAGCTCCCAGGGGCCGAGGGCCTCCTTACACCAGCCACAAGGTGAAAGGTGACATCTGCATGGATATGCTTTCTATGGTCACTCTGAAGTATTTTTAAAACCAAAAATAAACAGATATATCAAAATGTATTAAAATGAAAAAATGAAATTCGAACAATAGATGTTCTAAGAAGAGAGTGAAACTGGATAAACCAGGTAGTTTTGGGTAAAGAGCACGATGACCCATACTCGTGGGTACTATAGTGTCAGAAAGTCAATCTGAAGGGTAATGTTTAGGTTATCTTTCCACAAAAATATTTAATGATAAAAGCAGGTCCAGCTAAGAGCCTGAAGAAGATAGCTAGTGGAGAGGGCAGAATAAACTATTTAAAATTATGAAAAAGCCCCTAGCATGTGCCAGCACTATTTCTCACTTAACTCTGTTGTTTTTCTCTGAAACCCACAACACCAAGTAAATATGACTCAGTATAAAAATAAATTAATTAATTAAAAATGATAGTGTCAGAAATAATTCCAAAGGCTGGATGTTCACAATCTATCTCAGTGAGCTTTCCTGAAATACCGTTAACTTACTTGTTTTTTTACCAGGGTGGCCATAATTGAGAACAAAGGGATAAAAGCTTCTCCTATTGTCAGCCTTTCAAATAGAAAATAATCCGTGAAATATTACATGTTATGTCAGTATTGTAATCACTTGTTTTTGTGACAAAATTTTGAACAAATAGTAACAAATTTTGAACAAATTTTTGTTGCTTTGGACACAAAATCATGTGCATACAGTGAGAATATAATGGGGTCCATTAAAGACAAAGGAATAAACAGTCAATTGTTAAAATGTTTTTCTGATATCAGAATAGAAATGTTATTTTCTAAGACTAAGAAGGACTTAGACGTATTCCTTCGTTAATTTTATTAAAAAATTTAAAGAAATGGTTGTACTAAAATAATGTGCTATATTTTATCTATTTTATGTCTAAGAAAGCAAAAATTTGAGAAATGCAGATGACACAGAGTTCATAAAACAAAGTGCTGTGGGATGTAATTTTATGCAGGGACATTTTTAATATTAAGGTTATTTGCATTTTTGGACATATTTTTCCTTTTATACAAGTTAAAATTTCAAAGAAAGATTACAACAATGTCTGATATATAATTAAGTAAACTGAAGTCACAATGAATAAACTGGGATAATATAGATAAATGACATCTATTTACTTCGTAAATATGTTCCAATTTTTATATAATTATGTTTACTACATATGCGATATCATCATCATTTTCCCACTTTGGTGAAATCGTTATTATAGTTCTAGAAATAATAGTTAAATAAATAGACAGCATATATGTATAATATATACCAAATATGTGTGTGTGCATGTGTCTGCATGCATGTGTGTAGACGCAGGGTGTCCATAAAATTCATGGCCAATTTAAAACATATATAAATGTGTAGCTTTAAAAGAAAACATTTTTCCTTTGAGGGCTTTAAAAATGGAAATAAATTGTAAGATAGCTTTCCAATTGTAAGGTAAACTTTTGGAAAGAAGTGTATTTATATGTTGGTTCCTAAACTATTTCAAAATAAATGGTAATGAACATCATTTCCTAATTTTTTCATGGTTCTCATGTATTTTGAAACTTTCTTAGTACATCTGTGAAGCAAAGCATGGCACTGTCATTACTACAAAGTTAATAATCCCTGACTGTACTAAAGTAAGCTTATGTGGCCACCATGCTTTTCTGTCTGAATAGTAATATTTTTCTCCAATACCTGTTGAGTAATGTATACATTCTTTACAGTACAGCCTCATATAATACAGCTTAAAAATGAAACTACATATGAGAATGGTCAAGTCACACTTATATGTGACGCAGAAGGGGAGCCTCTTCCAGAAATCACTTGGAAAAGAGCTGTGGATGGCATCACATTTTCTGAAGGTGATAAGGTAACATCCTCTCAATATGTAGTAGTTCTCAATATATGCTAACACTGTAATTTCTAGTGTTTTGAATATTATTTGATCTCTCCTAGTCTCCAATTTACTTACTTTTAGAAAACCCATAAATGATTTAATTTTTTAAAGGTAGCCTTACCTACCACAGTCAGTCTAAAACTTCAGGGAAGAAAAATGTCAGTGTGAAATAGTTAAATACGTTGCTCATTAAGTCACAGACTCTTAGACTGGTGCTATTTTTGTCCAAGTTGCTTACATGGACTGTGAATTATATATTGAGTCTTCGAAATATGTTATCGCAATTTTCACCTATATACCTGCAATGAAGGTGTCTAACCTTTCACTAGAACCGATTCAAGTTAACTAGAAATCAGTTAAACATTACTACATGTTTCAGTACCCTTCATGAATTCTTATGGTTGTTATTTGTCACAATTATTCATATAAAACTTTAAATACAAATAAAAGTGAAAATGTTGGTAAAGTCAGATATGGAGGAATTGGCATTTTCACATTAGTTAAGATTATAAAATTAGGCTACTATATAACTTTTCTCTACAAAGGAAGTGTTAAAAAGGAACCTGTTTAAACTTTTTTCATTAATTTAAATTGATTTGTGCAAAAAGTCTGATTTCTACAATATATGTTCACATCAATGTGCGTCAACTTACTAATGGGGACAGTAAATATAAATTGAAATCATTTTATGTAAAAATATGCTTTCTATCATCCCATTCACTGGGTTACATTTAATAACATGCTAACCCCATAAATTGACAAAAAGCTGTCTCTCTAATCCACTTATTACTTATATTTTGAAAGAATATGTTCTTATATATTTCATCCTTTTTGCCCCATTTTCTCTTCATTATGGCATTTTGAACAAAATATATATTTTTTGGTAATAATTGTGCTATTTTGATATACTTATTTTATATATTCAAGTTGAAAATAGTATTTATAAAATGCAAATGATAGTCATAGTCTTTGTCAGCTCTCAGAAGTGTTAAGTTTGCTTTAATATTTTCTTTGCAGAAAATCATAGATATTGATTACTATGGTATAGTTGCCAAAACTGAAAAGGGTTAAATTTCTATAAAACTTGTAAAATGCAGTCAAATATTTAAAACTATTCGAGACTGTTTCTAAAGTTGAAATGAGTGCATTTATTTAAATTAGATCATCAAGGTATTAATTTTCCCGACCTTAGTGCTTATATTTTTAGGGCTATACTGTCTAATTATTGTTCCATCTACTGTAAAATTTCTGTAAGTTCTCTTCTCAAAGATAGCTTTTATATTCCATTTAATAGACATATGCTGAGAATGAGAGGTGAATTGTACTCAGGTATTTTATCAATATGATGATATCAAATACAGTAAACCATTGTATTTAATTTTAGGATCTATGCCTTAGACCACTCTAACCACACACAGAAATTTCACTACCTGTGAAAAATAACCTTTCAGTTTATGTTTACTAAGGACTATTCCAATTAAAAAAAATATCTTTTAAATTTTTTTGAGATGGTTTAATAATCACAAAGCAATTACAGAACCCCAAATATGCTTTTCTATACCACTTTTATCCCATGGATAAAGAAATTAAGGCTGTTGTCTTTTTTTCATTAAATTCTCCAAATATATTTTAAGATGCCCACCTTATTTCTTGAGTTATAGAAAGCCTCTTTTCTGTTAATATTTCTGGTTTCTTTAGCAACACAATTCACAAATTGAATGGTTTAGCTGAGCTTGGAAAGAAAGTAGATCAAGTTTTGAATCGCAGCTCTGCCAATTATGATGCTTCAGCTCTGGCAATTTTATCTGAACTTTTTAAAAGATAGATTTAGTCCCCTGCAGCTCTTGGGCTTAGGTGATTCTCTTGCCTCAGCTTCCTGAGTAGCTGGGACTACAGATGCCAACCACAATGCCCAGCTATTTTTTGTTGTTTTGCAGTTTGGCCAGGGCTAGATTTGAACCTGCCACCCTCAGTATATGGGGCTGGTGCCCTACTCATTGAAGTACAGGTGCCACCCTAAATTATGGTTGTTAAGAGAGTTCATTAAGTCTGACACCTATGGTGTGATTAAACACTATCACTGAGGATATTGAGATGATATCATTCTCACCAGGAAAGTAGCAGAAGATTGTCCTTTACACAGAAGTCCCTTAAATGCCCTATTATAATGCAGATTCTGGATTCCTATTCCTGCAACTTAATTTATTTTGTGGAGCCTGGGGCCTAGGAATGCGTATTTAATAAACGAATCAGTTGGTGTCATATAGTTTTCAGGCTATATTTTAGAAAACAACTCTTAACTCTAAGTCAAGATGAAATTTAACAGTCAATCTATTCCATAGAAAATATGTTCTTAGCAGATTAGTGGGTACCAAAGAGGGACCTGGTTAATACAAAACAAAATTAAACAAAATAAAAGTTCCTCTTATGCAAAACCAGTCAAAGTTTTGATAACATTTCAATCATGTAAGTCATAGATGGTGAAATATCTGCAACGTCTTATACTTCAAACAATAATTTCACCCAACAACATGACACTATGTTTAGCAAATGTATTCAATTTCAAAGTGGGATCTCAGTTCACAGAATTCCTTTTTCTAGTCTAATTCACAATCAATTACCAGACAAGATAAAAGAAATGGCTGAGGATAAAATACCATGTGGCATAAATCTTTGCCTAAGTGAATGTTGGGAGACTTCTTGGAAGAAGTAAGGGAGTTGTAAAACCCAGAAATGGTGTGTAGGAAGAGCTCCCTCCTCGTGGAATAAATATTCAGAGTCTGTAAGAAGTGTTCACTGTTCAATGGATATGCTAACAACAATTTAATAATCACTATATTCACATTATCTCAGTTTATCTTTTGATATTCTTGCTATATAATAAATGACCCCCAAAGCAGCATAAATCAAGTATCTTCTGATTTTTATGATTTTGTGAATTGGGAATTTGAGTGAGGCTTACCTGGGGGACATCACTTGGACTTCCTAATGTGCTTACTCGCAAATGCTGTTTGTAGTTGTAGGTACAGGAAGGATCGATCGACTGTGCTGAGAAGGCAGGAGGGCTCACTAAAGTTGCTGGCAGTCAGTGCTGGGTGTGAGTTGTAGGCTCAGGTGGAAGGTGTTTTTGGAACACGTACATGAAGTGTCTCCAGCATGGCCAGCTCACAACAGTCTGTCCCCTTCTATGTGAGCAGGCTTTCTCCAGAGAGAACATTGGAAGACAATCAGGCCAGACAGACCCTACCTGGACTTTTCTGAATTAATCTTGGAAGTCACACAGTGTCACTTCTGCCACTTAAATGTTGCAAAGAAATTATAAGGCCAGCTTCAATCCAATGTAAGAGGAACAAGACTTACCCACTTGATGGGGAAGGATTCACAATCACACGTAGACAAGTACATCAGATGGGAGTTATTGTTAAGGTTGTCTTTTGAAAATGTATCTACAACAATTTATTCCTGAAATATTCCCATGAGCTAAGTCCACTTGTCATCCCAAGCTTGTAGAAGAGGGAAATGGAGCTCAGAAATACAAGGATTTGCCCAAGGTCACACAGGGAGTAGCAGGAGTGCTAGGATTTTACCGTGTCTCCCAGTCTTCATGATGCATGCCTGTGTAGGTGAGTCAGAATTTCATGAAGTACGGTTGGCCTTCTCATATGCATTTCAATGATACTTCCATCAATCAAATGCATTTGAAAAGTCAGAAGAAACTTTGTTTTGTTTTCTTAATTTGTTGCAATCTGACACTTCTATTGGAAACCTCTTAAATTATAATGGTCAGTAAACACTAAAATTACTTAATGGGTTTTATTAAAATATATATATTTATAAAAATTACATCTTAAAAATGGATATTACAGAAAGTATTTAAGCTTATGCTTGCAGATACAATCTAGAATCTTAATACTATTCATTTTTTAAAATAAATGATTAATTAAAGATGATAAATGTTTTCAGAGTTCCTCTTCAACAAATATGATTTAAAGTTTTAGTGATAGCTACTTAGTAACTACTAGTTGATCCTAGTATTTGTTATTATGGGGCATAAGTTTATATATAATCCATGCCTACTTCAGTTAGGAATAGAATCATATGATGTCACACAAATGCTATTGAGAAAAAAAAAACTATGCCTTCTATATGAAATTTTCCATATTTAATTGGTTTTTGATGTGATAAACCTCCTTTGGTTTGTGGAAGATATTAAGCCATTGAACTATGTGTATTATTATGCATAAAATATCCTTCATACTGTTCAAAAAAAACACCAAAGATCATAGTGCTTAAAAGAAGAGCTCTTATGTACTAATTACTGTTCATAACTATAATCAAAACCATCACAGATAATTTAAAAAACTCTTCACATAAATTTCACATATACATATAATCATATCCACTTGTTTAGAAACATTTTTCAATATATAATGTTATTTCAGGAAAATACCTTTATTTTGTTCTTTATTTTATTGATTCAGTTGTTATAAATTTCTTATCATCTGATTTTTAAAATTTCAATATATTTAGTGGATACAAGTGCACAATTGTTACAAAGATATGTTCTATCGTGGTAAGATCTGAGCTTTTAGTAGTCCCATCATTTAAACCCTCCCTTGTTAAATAAACCATCATGTGTTAAATAAAGCCAAACTTCATTCAATTGGTTCACCTAAGGAATGTGAGATTGTGTCTGAAGAGTTTTAACCTAATCCCTAAGCACATAATAAACACTTGCCTAATGTTTCCTCTTAATATTTAATACCTCTGATCTATTTTTGAAACACATTTTCTTTAAATCATCCCTTACCACCATTCTTTTTGGTCAATAAATATTAGTAGATATGAAATCACAGATATTGATGAATTACATCAGGTAGTGATGGAAATCGCCTGACAAAGTGTAATTTTAACCTTGTTGTTTTTGGTGTGCCATTGACTGGTATTTCTCAAGTCTGGTTCCATTTCCTGCATGTATACATCAGGGAAATAGTAAAACCTGCCTGAAAAAAGGTTCTGATGATGAAAGGATATTATATATAACAATATCTGTGATGCAAACTGAACAACTTATAAATATTATTTCTTAGTGTCCTTGGAGGTACAACGTCTTATTTGGTGTTATACCTATAAAATGCTGCGTGTAGATTTTTGGTAAATGAAAATAGTTAGTGTGTTAAATCTAAGTCAATGATTGATGCCACAGGGTGTCCAGATAAAAATTTTTATGAGTATGGTGACATATATATGTGTGTGTGTGTGTGTGTGTGTGTGTAGATGTGTGTGTATATGTTGTGTGTACATGTGTGTATATATGTGTGTGTGCATGTGTGTGTGTGTATATATGTGTGTGTGTATGTGTGTGTGTGTACTCTTTGAAGTAATACTATTCACAAAATTGAGTCTTCTACCCCTACTTATCACAGATTGTCCTCCTTTAACATATAGGAGTTTGCTTAATTCAGTAATTCAGATATCACATCATCTGCCAACACTAAATTCCACATTGTATATCACATTGCTTTTGGAAGTTGACATTTGGATTCTGTCTTAAAGACATGTGTGACTTCAGTCCCCATCCATACACAGAGGCACAAAAGAGGGCTCTGCTTTCTCGAGATAGATAAATGTTGAGATCACTTGTAAGTGGCAAAGACTGATCCATCTTCCTCTGAGACACAAAATCAGAATGAGGAATTATTTCATGAAAATCTGAGGGAAGCATAGAAACACCCACCCCACCTGAGAGGGAACCCAGAGACCCAAGCATACTCAGCCAAGTCCCGCGTATGAGTTAGATGAGTTTATTGGAGGTTAGTTACCAGGACCCTTACTCTTGTGTGGCACAAGGGGTTTTTTCACCAGAAGCTTTCTAGTTACAAACTGTGCATTCACAAACCCTGTGGGTTTGCAGGTTGCTTCAAGTCACTTCCCAGGGAATAATGGGATGTTTCACATTGTGCTTTGCTTCTCCTTAATGAAACAATTCACATCAGCACAGTACCATCATTATGCATGGTCACAAACCCAGGCTATGTTAATGACATTGCAGGTTTTCACTAGGCTGTACTTTTAGTATTACAGTTAACGTAAGAGCACCATACGGTAACCAAAGCATCTCTAAGGCAGTTAGGGCTGGTCTGAGTCAGCCATTTCAGGACAAGGCAACGTCTAGGCACCCAAGAGTGCAATGAGCATTTTTCCAGAAGTTATTTAGGGGCCTGTTTAGTCTACTTTGTGACAGTTTTGCTGGGCACTATGAGCTGGAGCAGCACTTCTATTATGTGGTACAGAACTTGCATTTTTCACTAAAAAATAATAGAGTTTCCCTGCATTGTCATCTTCTCCCCTTCCTCTCAGCTGCCTTCCCTCACTCCTCCAGTATCTGTTCCTTGAAAACATGAGTCTTTTTTGTCTGCTGGGGCCCTTGTTCCCTTTTCATTTGATAGAGTAAATGCTGATGTGCAATTAACTCTTCCGCGTGCTAAAAAAAATACCTAGACAGGGCATGAAGGTAGGGAAAAAAAAGGATATTCTGGGCTCCACAAAGGAAAGGTCACTTTGTTCCTCAGACATTTTTCAAAATATGATTTAAATCCGTATGGCAAAACTGGTTTCATTTAAACATTTTTCTATAAATATTATGTTACTTGTCAATTTTAGCATTATATGAAAGTAGAAAGTTCTACTGAGGTGGTGATTTTTATTTCTAGAATTCTGAGAATGTGGTACACATAACAGTAACAATTCCACATATGTGAATAGAATGTTTTATTCTATTTAAAGGGCTTATTGTAGTAGATGACATCTCTCTTGTGTCATTTATCTACTCTTAAGACATAGAATCTATAATTATTTTATTCCTGTTATACTTTTCCTACATAGTAAATTATAGGCCTATATCCAGGAGAAATTAATCCCACTCGACATTGAATAAGAACTATTTGAAATGTACAGCAATAAGGTGTGACTGTCTTGAAGTGGTATTTCTTAAACTTCGGTCATTTGACAACCAGCTTCATCTCTTTCTATATCCATATACTGCCTGGACAATTGTATGCCCATTGTTTTCCTTTGAGTGATTTTTTATTTGTTCTTATTCTAATCTAAATTATCAGTGCAATCACAATTATGATGCATATACCAATTATATTTTCATCTTTATTTAATTAATTAATTTATTAATTTATTTATTTTTGAGACAGAGCCTCAAGCTGTCCCCTGGGTAGAGTGCTGTGGCATCACAGCTCACAGCAACCTCCAACTCCTGAGCTCAGGCGAGTCTCCTGCCTTAGCCTCCCAAGTAGCAGGAACCACAGGCACCCGCCACAACACCCAGCTATTTTTTGGTTGCAGCCGTCATTGTTGTTTAACAGGCCCAGGCTGGATTCTTACCCACCACTTTAGGTGTATGTACCTGGTACCTTAGCCACTTGAGCCACAGGTGCCAAACCATATTATTCTTTTTTATTAAATCATAGCTGCGTACATTAATACTATCATGGGGTACAGTGTGCTGTTTCTATATACAATTTGAAATTCTTTCATCCAACTGGTTAACATAGCCTTCATTTCATTTTCTCAGTTATTGTGTTAAGACATTTATATTCTACATTTATTGTTTTATGAAAGAGTAGTCAAACTCAAATAACCTGAGTAGTACAAAGACTACATTTTGAGAAATAATGTTTTTGTGTCAAACATATTTTGAGTTAATGTGATACATAATTTAGCTATGAAGTTTTCAGTGAAGCATATTCGACTGAGGATAGAGAACCCATACTCCTGTTTGAGGGGCCATGCACTGCCCTGTGGTATATGGTATGCTTCACTTTACTGAAGTGTACAGAGGGCACTCACAAATCATTCAAACAGAAGTTCAATTAATTTCATCCATAACACCAAATTATTTTTCAAGATGGTGCCAATAAACTGAATAGAGCAGAGTGAGCAACTTTACAATATTTTTTTATCTTTTATAGCTAATATAAAATACTAAATGCTGGTCTTGGTCTGAGTTTAGAACACCTGAAAAGTTTGTAACGAAAATAGTAGGGTTTTCTGTTCTTTTACATTCATTTGAAAAGAAAATATGTCTTTCTGTGTTAAAGAAAACAGTCTTACAGAATCAACATTAACTTTCTGTTGGGAGGGATACTATTATTCATATGTAGGAGATAAATATTGACATTAACTGTTCTGCACCATTTTGCCTCTATAGCTCTCAATAAATAGAGTATTCAATCTGATATCTAAGGTTACTTATTTTAACTTTAATTCAAAGTCATAATAGTCAACTTTAATGTTTAGTTTTTCACTTATATACAGAAGTCATAGTTTTACCACACTGTTCCTTTATATTTTTATAGTGTACAAAAGACAAGCCTTTCCCCCATGAATATAAGCACCAGCACTGTGATCTTGAAAATACACACAAAAAATGCTTTTGCAAACTAAAATGCCAATTCAAAAGGGATGTCTCTCCATAATAAAGTTTCTTACCTAAAAGTACCTGAATAAAATATGATGATTTAAAATTTATAACAATTTAAATGTATCAAACAGGCCAGGCACAGTGGCTTAGGCCTGTGACACTAGTACTCTGGGAGGCCGAGATGGGTGGATTGCTTGAGCTCATGAGTTGAAGACCAGCCTGAGCAAGAGTGAGACTCAGTAGACACAATAGCAATAGCAAAAGTGAGGCAAGAGGATGGCCTAAGCACAAGAGCTGGAGATTGTTATGAACTATGACACCACAGCATTCTACCCAGGGTGACAGCTTGAGACTCTGTCTCAATAAATAAATAAATACATAAATAAATAAACGGAAAATTATTTATTACTGAACTGCTGTATTCATGACTGTACAATTGGTTTAAAATTAAGAATATTATTCTTGGGCAGCACCTGTGGGTAGGGTCACCGGCCCTATATACCAAGGGTGGTGGGTTCAAACCTGGCCCTGGCCAAACTGCAACAAAAAATAGCCAGGCATTATAGTGGGTGCATGTAGTCCGAGCTACTTGGGAAGCTGAGGCAAGAGAATTGCCTAAGCCCAGGAGTTGGAGGTTGCTGTGAGCTTTGCCAAGTGCCATGGCACTCTACTGAGGTCAATAAAGTGAGAATCTGTCTCTACCAAAAAAAAAAAAAAAAGAATATTATTTTTTACTAGGTATGTACAAATAATTTATTGCAATTTAATATTATCATGGAAGGAAGGGATTTCTGGTTTGGACTTAGGAAACTTAACATTTTAAAAAATTATTTACTTTACCTATTTTTTTAGAAGGCAGAATATAATGGGTGAATTTTTCACATCACCTGAAAATTGCCAATGAAAATTTTTCATTCATTTTTATATACAAAATATCAAGATTAAATTAGTTTTTCTTGTTTCTGTTTTTTTTCTTCCAGAATTTTTTTTTTTTTTGAGACAAAGTCTATGTCACTCTCAGTAGAGTGCTGTGGCATCACAACTCACAGCAACTTCAAATTCCTGTGCTCAAGCCATTCACTTGCCTCAGCCTCTGGAGTAGCTGGGACTACAGGTGCCTGCCACAATGCCTGGCTAAATTTTAGAGATAGAATCTTGCTGTGCTCAGGCTGGTCTTGAATATGTGAGCTTAAGCAATCCACTGCCTCCGCCTCCCAGAGTGCTAGGATTACAGGGATGCGCCACCATGCTCAGCCAGAAATAAAACTTTGAAGATACATTTCATAAAATGCAAGAAGGGAAATGATATTAATGTGATAGGAATTTATGTGACTACCATTTTTTTATCACTAGCCCGAGTTATTAACAACTATCAACAAATATACTTTATTTATACCTTTCTTACCAAACTCTGAAGGTGCATTCTGGGATACAAATATGGCAGTTCTTAACATGTGAGTCTAAGATTGATTTAAGAAATTAAACAAAACATTAAAACCATGAATAGAAGTCAAGGAAAGACACTTCATGGGAAAAACAAATAAGTTTAATAAAAAGTTTTAAAATTATTGAAGAACTATTAATGACATGTTTGTTCAAATATTTGAGAGTTATAAATGTATTAAACTGGACGCATAGCTTAATTATGACTATGGATGATAGTATGACAAAAAGTTTGATGCTACAAAAATACATAGAAATTTCCAATAAAGATTAAAGATAATGGAAAATATTAAAATTCAAATAAGATATGATCCATTGCCTTGAATTTCTCTAGCAAATCTGCAAGATCCTCAATGTCTAAAAGAAAATTCTTTAATTGGATTGTGATGTTGCATTAGAGGATTTCAAATAATCTTAGTTTCCTTGATATTCTGCCTTGCTATAGATTGAAATCTCTGAGTTAATATCCAGGGTAGAGGTTTTTAAACAAATCTGCACCTCAGAATTGCATCAGGAGCTGTATATATGTGTGTCTGACTAAGCCTTCTTCCTTGGGATCTGACTGAGTCTATCTGCTAGACCTTCTGATCCATTTAATCTTTGACAGGGATTAAAAAGCCATATGAAAAATACTTAAGAATAGTTCTTGTGTATATTCTCAGTAGAGATCCTTTGTCTTTGAAATGGCTATATTTCTTCCATCACATACACACATGCTGCACCCTAAAGCATGAAATATTTATTTAAAAAATCATTATGATCTCACTATTAAATACAGCTACACATATTAAAGTTATATTAAGGAAATTATTTTGTATAATAACCCTTGGCTTCCTAGTCATATTAGCTTTGGAATTCTCAGTTTGTAAAATATTGCTTAATGAATTCGTATCATTGTGGGTTAACACTGATTTCTTTGCTCTGTGATATCAGGTCAATTACTATGTTTTTTTTCTGAGGTACAAATCCCCTATTTATAAAAATAAGTTTGCTTTATCGCTAATATTTCCTTATCCTATAAGTCATTGAATCAGTAAACTTAATAAACGTTAGATACAGTTTTTGTTTCTGTGCTAAGCTCTCCTTTTAGTATATAGATATTTACTAATTTTTCAGTTCATGTTTTTATAACCTAATATAGTAAAGGAGATGTTTTTCTAATTTTCCTCTATTTATCTTTTTTGTGTAACTCAATTAGTAAAGAAAGCTAGGATGACTTTGATAATTAGATTGGAAGAAAGTCAAGTTCTGGTTGTACAGAAGCAGGCTCAGAGGACAGCATCAACTTCTGGCACTTGTAGATTTTAGTCCCCATAGGTTTTCCTTTTTTTTTTTTTTCTTTGCAGAGATAATGGGCTTTTCTGGAGGATTTTTTATTTGAATGACATTTTTAAGATTTACCTAATGCATTTTTTCATACCAGTGCTCTGAGAGCAATAATGTAGGTTCCTGCTGGGCAATAGGCAAAATGGATACTTCTATTCCCCATGTGATGTAGGAGGTAGAGTATAATTAGGCAAGATAAAAATCTTCCTTGATGCTTCTGAGCTTGCTGAGAAGTGGGTTTTCAATCATTTACAACTTCCTGAAATCTTTTTCAGCCCACAGCTTCAATAAATATTCTCAGAGAAGTCTAGTCACACAGTGAATATGTCCTTTAAAAAAACTATTTTTGAAAGAATTCTAAAAAAAAGTTAAAAATGAAAATGCCATTATTGAAAAAATATTTATTAATGATATATTCTTTGAAATCTCTTGTAAGAATGTTCATTTGAAAGAACCCGTCATTAGATTTGCAAGGTAGCATCACAATAGTTCAAAAAGTTACAATTGGGTTTGGCGCCCGTAGCTCAGAGGTTAGGGCATCGGCCACATGCACTGGGGCTGGTGGGTTTGTACCCTGTCATTGCCTGCTAAATACAAAAATCACAACAAAAAAGTTATAATAATTAATGTGGAAAATTCTATTTACATATTAAAAGTGATTTTATTAATAATATAGCATTGCAGCAGAAATGCATTATTTTCTTCTTATAAATAACTTATCCTAAATAAAAAATTTACTCCTTCTTATAAACTGATCTGCATAACTGCCCCTGAGTAAAATATAAGCCTCATATAATTATAAATAAATATAAAGATATGGTGACTATTAAAACACAATACAAAACAATGAAGTTTCTGGCAAATTTAATTTGAATTATGCATATGGTACAAGTCCATAGTCAATGTTAATTAAATTTTAGAGATTAGATGAAATAAAATTGAATGAATACATGTATGGAAATGTATATATTTTGATTCAGGAGAGAAAAATAAATTTTAATAAATTGTATACCAGTAGGTACAGTATACCTACAAAAATATTTGAAGAAAAATTCTAATAAAAAATTGCAGTAAAATAATATATTTGATGGATTCCATTGCCAAGATTACATATGTAACAAAAACAAGTGCATAAGTTAATGTTAGTCACATAACAATTAATAAATGAAGTGGAATCCATTATAATGAAAATTACCTTAATATAGTAGTTGCAATGTATTTGTTGTTGTTAACTCAGAGGTAGATAGATAATGATTTTAAATAAAACACTTCAGTTATAAGATCAGCCATGTGTTTCTACAGGGGGAGAAAACAACTCTTAAATGAGAATCTTTATCAACCGTGATGTTATAGTGTCATGATTTATCTCTTGGGCTAACATCATTGCTTCTGTTTTGTGACCCATGAGCGTTACATACATTCTTATTTTCTAAATCTTTCCTTTGTGGATGGTGGGTGATTTTTAGATCAACATTTAATAATGTACTCACTAGATTTTCTATATCCTCTATCACATAGGCAGGAGCAGTACAATTCTAATATTCATGGATCCTCCATCTTTCCCTTTGTCTACACCACTCACATTTCCCACTTTTTTTAGTCCTTAGATTAAATGTCATCGTCTATTATTCCAATCACTGAAACGTAGTTATTCCTCAATTTTTTGTGAGTTCTTTCACACATATTCTTCCAACTATGTGATAGAGCCAGATATTTAAGTTTGCCTAATAGCTACAAACAGCAAAAGAGATATATTTTCCTTAGAAGCATGTCAGTTCATATTGTTAAACACGTATTTTCTCAAATGCTTCAATTCAGTAAATAAAATCATTAATATATATTTTTTTCTGCATGGCAAAACACAAGGCCTGGTTTAATGTACCTTTCTTTATGCCCTTTCTCCACAAACAGTGTCACAATAGAATTTAGCTGGAGAAAAATCCCCAGTGCTTCTAAATGGTCTCTGGTGAAAATTATGACCCACGCTCTACAGTGAGCTCTACAGTGAGCTCTTTCTGCTGCTTAGCACTCATCCTGATTCTTCTAGGCTCATTTTCTTGACCTCCTTTTAGGTAACTACTTTGTACATCTTTTTATTGTTCAGCTTACAAATTCCTATCACAAAAAAAGCTTAGCTTCCACTTTTACTAATTAATAGAAACAATCAAAATAATACATTAACAAATCTTGATTCCTAAGACTACCCACAAACCTTGTTGAGTGTGTATGTTACCATGAATGAAATAGTTCTGAGTTTTCATGTGGATACTTGATCCCATCCTCTCCAGCATACTGTGGTCCAGCAATTCATCTCTCCATCCCCAATACTCTTTATACACAACCTCATTGATCATTCCCATCAAAACTTTTTATTTTTGGATGTACATACATCCTTGATGCATAGGTGTATATTTATGCATGTGCTTATAGACAAATAGATGTGAAATACAGTTCAAACTCTCTTCTACTTGCAGCAAAATCTCTTGAAAACAGTTCTTGACTTGCTTTCTCCAATAGTCTTCCCCTAGTTATCTCTTAAACATCCTCCAAGATGGACACACCATTCAACTGAAATTCTCTGGCAAACTTACCAATAACCTCCACTTTCTGAAACCTTATTAGCCCTCACCTCTTTTCTCTCCAAGGGCAGAATTCCCCAGTTAAACAACGTCTTCTCTTTGAAGCACATTATTTGGCTTCATATGTACTCCTTGGTTGTTCTCTTATCACACTGCTCACTCCTTTCCACGTCCTTTGTCTTCCAACTGATCTCTAAATAACCAAGAGCCCAGGGCTGTAGTCCTTTCTTGGACTTCTCCACTACACTCAGTGTCTTTGTGATTCATCTAGTCTTAGGGCTTTAATTACTAACTGGGTTCTGTAATCTCCAAATATCCCGGGAACTTCTCCACTTAAATCTAGCCTTCTGTGTCCAGGGGTTTTCAAGACAGCTGTATTTGGATATTAAATACATATTTTAAAGTTAATATATCCATGTAATCTATATGTTTCCCTACAGTTGCTTCTTTCTTAATCATCTAAATGTTATTTAAGAGTGGCTCCTTTCCTTTAAGTTAAAATTCTTGCATTCGTCCTTGGCTCTTGGCTATTTTTATATTCACATTTTGTTTGTCCTATTTTACATAATTATTGTTAAATAATTTTTCAGAAACCAGCTGTTAATGCCTTTGTCTAAGCCAGTTGTTCTCAACATTGCTAATGCCACAGCTCTTTAATACAGTTCCTGTGAGTCATGACCCACAGGTTGAGAACCACTGGTCTAAGCCATCATCTTACTTGCCTGAATCATTGCACCAACATCTTACAAGACCTCAATGCATCCACCCTAGTCTCTTGATCCTCTTATAAGAAACAGATTGATTGATTTGAAACAAACTAGATCATATTACTGTTCTGCTCAGAAGCCTTTAATAGTACTGTTACCTACCTGGTTAAACAGGAGACACCAGCCTTCCAATCCCTTTACCTCCTGTTTTTATTCATACCCATTATGAATATCAATTAATATCTGTATATTATTATATACATATACAATATTATATACAGTAATATAATATTATATTACTCTTAATCATTATTAAGATCAATTAATTTTTGCCAAATGAAATTTCGTATTTCCTGTCATCAATCCTCAGATAGTACAAGCATTTCAGTGGCAGGGGTGAATATCTTATCCATCTAGAGGACTTACTACACATGTCAAGTCACAAGTGCAGTGAAAACTACCTCGTAACTTTCACATATTTACTGCATAGGTTTGCCAAGAGAGTCCTAAAACTGCCAAATTGAAATTTATGATGAACTAAAGATGTTTAACAGATAATAAGTATGAATACCTTTAGGTTAAGTGTTGGGTTATCTAGGTACACCAGGGATAAAGTGCAGCCCACTGCTAATTGACAATAGAATGAGAAGTCAGTTTAGAGTTTGAGTGTATGAAACACTATAGTTGAATTTCAATATGGATAGTTGCACTCAGTGCTGAAGTTCAGTGTACCCAGCAGAATGGAGGGAGCTTTAATAATACTGACACCGAATATAAGACAAAACATAACTTTGTCTTAAAATCATGGTAGCATATTTGTTTACAAACATTTGAATGAGTAGGTATAATTCTTTGGTTGTTGGGTGAATTAATAATTTTACCTCCAAAGTATAAACTCTACTTGGGGGGACAAGTGATTTTAATTAAGGAGATCTCATAGACATGTTTATGGATGAACGAGATTAGAACATTTTTGTCATGTGTTTCTATGGAGGAGAAGGTGTTGGAGGTTTACTGTGACTTTATGTACCTCTTCCTTGGTCAGCACCTTTTCCCTTGAACACTTCTCATACTTGCACTGCCCCAAACCCAGAAACTTCCCGAAGGCTGTTCTTCATTATTTTTCTATCTTATAGAAAAGATGGTTATAATTTCCCTGACCATCTCTCCTTCAAGGGTCTCTAGGGCCTCTGACACCAGACTTTCTTTGATGATAATGTTCATATTTTTTTAACATTGTCAGGTGTTCAGTACACATCACTGGAAAGATTCATAACAAACTTTTTGCCCCATACATTTTTAGAGATAAAGATACAACGTAGGGGCTTCGTGTTCTCTCTCTGTTTTTGATGAAGTTTGCACCTTAGTTTCTTCTATACATGGTATACGTTTGTAGCATAATTTCTTTTATTCCATACTTTAAAATCCATATTAAAGTGTACTTGTTTTAATAAACTTTCTCACTTTTGAAAAAAAAATTTCATAAACATTTTCAACCTTTTCCCCCTATGCATTACTTTATTATCTTTGTGTTTTCTACAGTGCGTCTTTGTGTTACCTCTAGTTTTAATCTTTAAGCTTTCATCGCTCAGAGATAGATGCTTTCTATGTTTATATAACAAAAATAATTTAATAAAATTGTGGTTACCAGATTTTGATGTTTGGTGAGTCCATGTTCATGTTCCATATAATATATTCCCAGTAAATACAGATTTCTTATATTTAACATAATTACTTTAATCAATTATGTATGAATTATTAAAACAGCCCAAGGAGCCCCAAACCATGCTATATGGATTTGTTTTATACCTGCTTGAAATTCTCACCCAATGTGTATTGCCAGGCATTATAAAAAACAAAGTAAGTAGAACCCTCCTAAATTGATCACTTAAGGGATTATAAAAAATTGGTCAACATACAGAGGGGATCAACATAAGGACCTAGGCCACTTGTATCGATGTGTACATGTGGTACAAGTCTGGTCTATGAAAAGTAGGTCAACCTAAGGAGGTGGTCAGTATAGTGAGGTGGTCAACTGTAGAGGTCCTATTGTATATGAAACACTCTGCATAGCTCCATCTTTTTAAAAAAGCATATATTTGCTATGAAACTATCAGTACATATATAATTATAGAGATCAGTTATGTAAAATTTCTTATATAGCCAAGGACATAGATATTTCAACATGTGTTTGGCACAATGTGATTTTTTTAAAAAGGAAAAAATACACATATATTGGCAGGTACTTTGCAATTTATGTATCATTCTAATTTCATATATCATTCCAACAAAAGCAATGCTGTTAGGAATATAGTATTGTTATGTAAGAAATTTCATATCTGTAACAAAATGCGGTCACTAGATGGTAAATGCATTGCATTTTCTAACATTAACTATGGAACTAATGCCAATTTAAAGTACTTTTTAGAACTTCCCTTTCCATTCATAATGGATTAAGTGGGACCTGATTTACACTCTGAGCTTAAACAACCACAGCAACAACAAAGCACAAGGTACCATATGATGGGTAGCATATTGATCCCTAAGAGAAGAAACACAGTGATGTAAACCCTATTATTGCTCAACCCTACTACCTAGAGAGAGTTTCCAGGCTGCAGCATGGTCATGAAAATTTCAGTCGTTTTCCTTGATGAAGAGACACGGTTCTGAGTTTGTGTCACCAAGGGTACTAGAATCCACATAGTAGGGTACCAGGGAAGATAAAGCCTGTGGAGAGAGAACTCTGGAGATCTTTAATGCTTTCACCTGGAGGCTTCAGCTAAAAACTGATTAGTGCTTGTGTGAGGAAACTATGCTAAGCCTAAGCCATCTAAAGAACCACAAGAATGCTGAGGAGTATTGCTTTGGCAGTGTGGATGCATTAGTCCTAAAGTAAAGGCTGTTCCCGGCTCATCTAATAAAAATTAAACACAAGCGTCAAAGGAGTAAAGTTGTTCACAAGTAACTTAATAGTTATTATCTCAAAAAGGGACATGACATTTTCAATGGTGTATAAAAGATACCCAACACTTAAAGTATATAAATCACAATATCTTCCATAAAAAGAAAATTATGAGGTATGAAAGATGCATAAAAATATAAACCATAATAAGGAGAAACAGACTGATTAATAGAAACAAATTCATTAATTACATAGATGATGGTGGTAGTAGCTTGGGACATTAACCTGTGACTTTTTTATATGTACTTCTTATGAGATGAAAAAGACATTGGGTAGAATTAACAGCAGATTGGATACTGCAGGAAAAAAAAGAGTTAGTGAAATCAAAGATATAAAAATATAACCTATCCAGCTGAAACATACATAAGAAAAAGAATATGTCCCTTGAGTCTCCTATGTCTTTTCCATGCTCTAAGTAAGGGATGTCTAAACTTGAGAATGGGGTGCCTATCTGTCCTAGGAGGTAGAGTAAACTAAGGATATTCTCAAAATATTTTGGTTTTCTTATCCTGTATTCTTTCTACCTTAGAATGTCTTTTGGATATTTATATAAATACATAGTTAAAGGCAAACACAATGACTGTAGACAACATTTGTTTAATATGTATTATTATATCTCAGAAGGATTTCCTATAGTATTACTGCACTATTTCCTGTTGGATATTGTGTTGCTTACTTCTTGATAAATATCTGATATCTGTCTACAATTTGAAATAGATTCCATACAACTGCTTAGACATTCAGTACTAATTGCATCATTGATTATAATCATATTTAGCATGTACCTAGCACCAAGCTTGCCTAATCTTATATAATGCTCACCAGATGTGGAGAAAAACAAACAACACTAAATCTTATGCATTAGACCACTTGTATTGTCGTAACTCTGTAAAATAATGTCATCAAAATCTCTGTGGCTTTCAATACAAAAATTTACGGTTGTGTAAGCAGGCTGCAGTGCCACGCTCTGCAGTGAATCTGGGCTCTGATCTGTTCCACACGTTCTCTAGATTCAGGAAACAGGCTACAGGAAAAGATCCCATCTGGGGTGTACTGTTTGAAAATTTCCATGATAAAATCAGAAATGTAATTTTAAAACAAGGTAAAAGACTAGAGAATGGTATAAATAAAGTCCTATGTGTATATCACCCACCTTCAGAAGTTATCAATACTTTGCCATTCCATATCTAATATTTTTTATCTTTTTTCCCAAAGGTAATTTTGATCTTTGTGTTAGGTACCAAAACATTCTCAATTTTGAAAAGTTGATTCATATGACTTATGATTTCCTCAAAGCCTTAAAACAATTGTGTCCTACTTATCAGAGCCTGGTTGCATTGCTTTAGAGCAGTGAGATTAATAACATGATATCAACGTTCACAGGGTAAGTTCAGTGACGTGACATAAATCATGACAGTACATCTGACCATGTTATAATAAATGTTGGATAGGAAGTTTCATAATGTAATTTGTGTCATTATTTCATATCTCTATTTGCTATTCTCTGTATTTTGTGACATGAGAGTTGCAGGTGGAATGGGGACTGAAATCCCCATTCTTGGCAAGGGAAAACATCCCTAGAAAAAGGGGGAAATAAGTAATCTGAGCAATTCAAAACAAAGTAAAGTCAGCTAGTTTACCTTTAAACCAGCCACTGCCTCATTTTTTATCTGAGAAAGTTTCCTGCTTTTCCTAGAAGCCTGGCCTGTAGGGGATACAGCTTACTAAGACCCCTGCTGGATCTATGAATGCGCTGAAGGAATGAGGCCACAGAGGAAGCTGTGTGCAAGGCCTATCAAGAAACATTCACCCAGCCTCCTCCTGCCCAGTCAAAAGCCAAAGCAAATGCCCATTGTGGAGATTTGTATTTGGCTGGGGCAGAGATCAAGGGAATAGCTAGAGCCCTGAAATATGAGTAGAAGAGCTAATATCTTTTATCACAGAGGATGACCCTCTGTGGTGTTGATGAGGGTAAAATTCCTCTTTCCCACTGATTCTTCAGAGGAGATTGACACCAGTGGCATTTTACTCCACAGTGAACTAGCGGGGATTAACACCCCTGCAGGAATCTGTGTGTGTGACTACAGATAGGAACACAAGGCTCAGGTTCCAGATTTCTCAAGGCTGCTCAGACCCTTAAAGTTAATAATTATAGAAACAATGGAGCTGATATGCTCACTCAGAGAAACTGCTGACATCTTTGTTCCCTTCCTCAGCTTACCCTCTGGGCTAATGAGCAAATAGCCTTTAATAAAAGCTGAGTGGAACACACATTCAGGTCCACTGTCAGAACCTCACAAACGGGCAGTGGTCCCCAGTACACCCACCTTTGAAAATTCTATTGTATATGTCTGTGTCTCTCATCATGTCTAACTTAGTGGGCCACCACCAGATCCACAGATCTCAACAGACCCTGCCCCCAGGGCGGGACCCCAGCTAGAGTAAATTTTAGCTCGAAATATGATGCAGTTTTCAGCTCTGACTACGTTCTTGGCTTTGTTACCTCATTTATTTCTTAGTGGAGTTATTCTTGCTTTCCTTCTTTTCCATTATGAAGTATATGAAGGAGAACGGAGAGTTCAAACTCATTCTGTTATTTCTATCTTTTAATTCAATTAAAATTGCATAGATACCCACACAACAAAAAATATTTTGTCCATTAAATAATAGTTATACCAAAATTATGGTCAGCCATACTATCTCCATATTTCCCTTATTCTAATTTACTTTTTCAGAGCTCTGTTCACAATGAATGACCATGATAAGTAATAGTAATGTCATAGATATGAGGTCATAGGAAATTTTATATCATTTATGAATAGTGATTTTCCCGTCCTATAGTAGTTCTTTGTCCTGATCATAATTTTTTGCTTCACTGCATATTTACATATTATTTATGTACAAAATAATATAAATGATGTTCACATGGTTAATGGGATCAAGAGAAAAGTCTAACAGCAATGATACACTGTCAATTAAGAAGAATGTGTAGGAAGTTATTACTTTATTTTGAGATATAATATGTATGATACTTTTGGAAATCTCAGTGAAATGGATAATTATATAAAACTCATATATTATTGATTACAATTAGGTATCAAATGTTTGGTGGTAACTTATCAAATACATAAAGATGATAAACACTTTATAAATATTCACTCATTTAATCTGTGCTAGAATCATATAAAATCTTCAATATTCAATCCATGATACAGAAAGGAACCTGAGGTATAGCTAAGTAGTTATCAAGGTCTTAGAGCTTACAGGTGGGATATCCAGAATATAAACCTTTCCAGTCTGGTACTACAAAGTCCATGTTCTTAACTATTATGTTATATTAAAAAGAAAAATACAAGTATAGTCTAATGAGGTGGAGGGGACAAGAGAGGGAGATGAGGGATAGAGGGAAAAGGGAAGAGGAGAGAAGGAGCAGAGAACAGGAGTGGAGGGAGGACAGAGGGCAATTGGCAGGATCTAAGGTAATGTACACAAGGTGAAGGTGTTCAGCCCTGCCTCTGGTTGAAGGGCTCAACTACAACTTGTACTTTATTTTAGAAATGGAACAATTTAACCTAAATATTTGTGCCCTCATATCAATGTGAAATAAAAAAATTATTTATTTCGGGCAGTGCCTGTGCCTCAAAGGAGTAGGGCTCCGGCCCCATATGCCAGAGGTGGCGGGTTCTAATCCAGCCCCAGCCAAAAACTGCAAAAAAAAAAAAAAAAAATTATTTCTTTCTCCCAGACTTTAAAAAAATGAAGAAAGAAACAGTTGAACAGTCATATAGTAATATAAATATTCAGGTATCATTCTGAAAACCAACATTTTGACAAAGGTTCGTTGAAATCTACCTAGTCTCATTTTTTTGAAAATAAAAATCTCCAAAAGTTTTATTCTACTTATAATTTTCTTAAGGCTATATTTTGAATTTAAATATTAGTTTTAATTAAGATACCGAATATGTAATATGAAATGTAAGGCACGTGTATTATGAAAACATGTGCTTAAATACCAATGCTTGCAGAGAGTATTTTGTATACACATAACAATTTTATAACATATAACAATCTACTAATATAGATAATATTTCTTACCTAGGAGTCTGGGACAAATCCTGGATATATTTATTTCCTCCTTTCTTTCATTGCCTCCTCTCAATAAGTCATTCACTGCACACTGTCAGTTCCACCTAGTAAGTCTGTGGAATCCAGTCTCTCCTCATCATCTTTCCTACCACCACTTTTCCCAGCACCTCATGGGTGTAATGTGTTCTCAGTATGTCACCCTGACCTCTAAATAAATGAGGCTCTAAATAAATAAAGCTTCTAAAATAAAATACCATAAATTGGGTGTCTAATAAACAAGAGAAATTTATTTCTCACTATTTTAGAGGTTGGGAATTCCAAGATGAAGGCACTGACTAGTAGGACAGACTCAATGTCTACTGAGGGTCTACTTTCTCATGGATATGACTTGAGTATGCATGATGATTTGATACAGGCGTACATTATGAAATAATTAAATCAGAGTAATTGCAGTATCTATCACCTCAGACATTTAACATTTCTTTGAGTTAGGAACATTCCAATTCTACTCTATGAGCTTTCCCTTTATTTTTTTTTTTCCTTCCCATATTCCAGTATAGTTTCTATCACTTATGTATGGTTGATAGGTGGTTTGACCACATAGTTGTGATTGCAGTTGTAAACTTTAAAGCAAAATTAATTCATAACATGAACGCCAAGGCCAAACAGCCTGGTCATTCACGTGCATACAAACTATAGGACATAGAAAGTTATTTATTTATTTTTCTCTGTATTAATTTCCTCATCTTAAAATGGGCATTATATTCATCTTAAACTCATAGCAATATCACTGGGATTAAATGACTAGTAAACATAAAGTGTTTAGGAAATCATTTACCAAGTGTTATTTATCATGTACATTACCTATAATGATTATTGTCCTCAATTTCTAGTTTTTGAATAAATTACTGACAATGAATATAATGAAAATTAAAATAGCACTAGGACCTAGTGAAGAAACTACCTTAAGAATTTTTATTGCACATTTTTCTCTTTATAGTATCATTTATAATGTTAGGAGCAAGAGTAATGTAAAAACATTCACTGCATGAGATCAAAATAGGGAGAAAATTAGAAAGCTGGGAGCAAACCCAGAGCAAAGAGAATATAGCTAGTAGTAAATTAAAGGATTTTTAAGGAGGAAAAATAATCCATGTCTTTAAAATTCCTGGTATGATGGTAGAGCTTTGTCAAATTTACACAATATTAAAATAATTTTTCAGATGTTAGTCTGTATAAATTAATTCTTATGGTCTTTGGAGAGTTTTTGGTTTTCCTGTTTATATATTTAGCAGTTATGCACACACATTGTCTTCACCTTTAAGGGTGAAGGTGATGCCTTCAAATACCTTCAAGTATTTGAAGTTGAGTTTACTTGACATTCAACAATGAAACAGTGCCATTGGGAATGAGGCAAACAATATGTAATGCATGAGTGCAAAATTGGGTGCACACTTTTGGCACATATATAGGGGTTTGGATTCTGCATGTGGTCTCTATTTCCTTGTCCAACATCAGGAGCCCTAAAAGCCTTATTCACTTCTGTGCATCTACTTACTTTCATATAACCTCTTGTTACATCTGCTGAGAATTCACTCCTCAACACCACCTCTCTTTCATCAGTCACAGGTTTCATTTACCCTCCTATTTTTCAGCAAATACCACACTGACTAGACTCCACCTACCCATTTACTCACACCCCCCCAATGAAACTGTGGTCTCCTTACATATTGCAATTTATTTGTATTATATTTTAAAAGTAATATGTCTTCTTCAATAAACTTTAACTCTGCTAAAGGTAGAAACTATTCCATTTTGCTCATCACTGTGTCCCCAGGGATTGGCTCCTTCTGGTAGTGTATTGTGTCTGTGTACATGTGTATGTGCACGCACACATGCAAAGACACACACACACACACACAGACACCCACAATTTCTAAATGGCCAAGTGATGTGATCCATAATTTTCTCAAAAGGCAAAAGGGATTCATCACTCTAAAAATATTCAAGGGCACAGTGTTCAAGGCCACAGTTTAATAAAGATGGGAAGTAGAGGCAACCTCAAATGTGCTGCAAACTACATGTAGATTCCAAATTGGACAATACAGGTCTAGTCAGGTAAGTTCACAAAAATAACCATAAGCATGAGTCAGTGTATAATTTTAATTGAAATTACCAACAAAAAATTTAAGTTGGAACTTACCTCATATGAATATTTGATTAAGGGATTCTTGAAAGGACCGTAAACTTGGTAAATAACCTTTTATAAAAATGTTGAAATAATATTCAAATAAGCAGTTCTTAAACTGACCTCTAGAAAGACACAAAGAATATAACATCAAATCAAATTTCATAGAGTAAATTTCTATAAAGGATGAGAATAATAAGGAACATTACACACTTTGCTTTCTAATCGTCTGACTTAATTCACTGGTAGAACCTGGAAATTCTAAATAGATATCTAAAATGCCCATTAACCTGTCTCAAATATCAGATGTTTTAAATAAATCTTTGGGAGATGTTTAATCAGAGCCAAGATATGAATGAATCTCCTTTCAGATATGTGTAATGCTTTTTTGTTACACAAAGAGAGACATGTCCTTTGGAATGTCAGATGTGAGGAAAAAAGTTTCTTTGGTCTTGTAGTGTAAGAATTTGAGTCACCTGTACATTGTGCATTGTTACAGAGCCAATGTTAAGTCTGAAAATGACTAAAAATATCCTAAAGAGGTGCAAATATTCCCCAAATTGTTTTTACAGAATTTCTGTTCATAATTTCAGGTACAGTAATAATAATGCTTAAATAGCAACACTTTTTCTAATAGCATGCTGATATTATCTACATCAATAATTTTTTGGCTCGGCGCCTATAGCTCAACCGGCTAAGGCGCCAGCCACGTACACCTAAGGTGGCGGGTTCGAATCCCCAGCCTGGACCCGCCAAACAACAATGACGCTACAACCAAAAAATAGCCGAGCGTTGTGGCGGGCGCCTGTGGTCCCAGCTGCTTGGGAGGCGGAGGCAGGAGACTCGCTTGAGCCCAGGAGTTGGAGGTTGCTGTGAGCTGTAATGCCACGACACTCTGCCCAGGGGGACAGCTTGAGGCTCTGTCTCAAAAAAAAAAAAAAAAAATAATAATTTTTCACAAGTTAAAAACTATACCATCTATAATAGGTAATAAGAATAAAAAATCTTTATTTTCAGTAATGTGAAAGAATATAGAAATAACGTATTTTCTTTATAAAAATGAAGAATTTGCTTTGCATTGTTAAGGAAGTAACTTGTTGCTACAGGTAACGACATCCTAGTTTTTAACCCACAATAACATTCCTGTTAGCGGAACGATTCCTTTTCTTTACTCAACTATATGTAAATTTCCCTACATCTTAATTTTTTATATAAAAATATCATAATGCTGTCCTAGAAGCCCAGATATCTGACACATGAAGTTACATCAAAATTTTCTCACATTTCCTCAACTACAATATCATTCTACAGGATAAAATCTGACATTCTAACAAGGCTTTAGTCACATCACTGTGTCCCAAGAAAAGTATGGAATTCAGTGAAGTTGTAATTATTTATTCAGGCAAACAGGGACAATTTTGAATATAGATTGATATTTGTTTGAAGGATAAGCAGTAGAATCTCGAGATATACATATGGAATAGAAAAACAGGGAAAGATTTCTCGTAAATTTGTGAAGGGTGAAAGGGCTATTCAGGACAACGCAAGTAATTCAAAATAATTGGAGTTAATGGTATACAAACTGCAAAGTATGCTTGGATGGAAAGGTTAAACTACAGAGACCTCTTTAAACGTCAGCTGAATGATGTTTTATTTGGGAGGCAAAACAATGTTGTTTCTGTGTGGTGGACATGAAATCTTCATGAAGTTCTTATGAGGATTTTAAAACGTTTTCTTTAAAAAAAAACTTAATCTCAGCTATACATGAAATATTTTCTGCACCTGGAGTAACTTTTTTCTTTTTTTTGGCTAGAAAAATAGAAAATAACATAATGTTATGTGCTGGGTCATCATTTTGCACAAACAAACATAAAATCTTTCTTTTTCCTGAATTCACGTGAACAGAGCCCAGATGGCCGTATTGAAGTCAAAGGGCAGCATGGAAGCTCATCACTGCACATTAGAGATGTCAAGTTGTCGGATTCAGGGAGATACGACTGTGAAGCTGCAAGTAGAATTGGAGGCCACCAAAAGAGCATGTACCTTGACATTGAATGTAAGTCTTTTTCCTCTGGTACCTTCATTACAAAAAAAATTGTCTGCTTTAAAAGATATGATTTTCATACAAAATTTAAAATTCCTAGGTAGCTCATATTTTAGTATTTAATGCATAGCTTTAGAAGGAAGGTAGCCATTAAAAGTCAGTTATTGGAGACATCTAGTGGGTGCTAAAGAACATTTCACAGGATGTTTAATGATCTTGACATTAATTATCCTGAAAATAGTTATTTTCTCTTTTTGCAACATTAAACCCCAAACACATTGATTAGGTCACTATATCCTTAGATTTTTATCTGTTTCTTTATAATATGTGGGGTTCTTTGTCTCAGACATGTAGTAAGTGTTTTCATTTCTAATTCAAGTTGGTTTGGTCAATTATTTTAGATGCTTATATAATATGAACTAGTATTTTAAATTCAATGAACTCTATCAATATTTTTATCAGAATGGGACATATTGTCTATTTGGAAGGGAGGACTCTAACAGAACAGTTTTTTAAAAAGTAAAACATTTTCATAACTATGTGAGATTTGGGAAGTGGAACAGCTAATGTGGATCAAACCTTCACAATTCACCTTAAGTCGTTGCCTGGAGTTTTAAAGTAAGTTTGTGTACGTGTTATTAAAAATGAAGACATTTAACATCATTTTCAATGCATTATGAATAATCAATGTTAGAGTTTCTCTGACACTTTCAAGGACATAACTGTCTTAATGGGAATGTATGAGATACTCTTATTGACAAAAATATTTCTATTGGAGCATATTCAGTACATTAATACTGATAGGCTGTAAAAGAACTATGAAACAAGATGAATTTTCTTATGGATAATGCCTTTAGAAAGAAGATATTTTCTCCAGACCAAACTCAGTAATCAATATTATTGTCAATATTTATAGACTGTGTTTGTCAAGAAATTCTTGGGGCGGTGCCAGTGGCTCAAGGAGTAGGGAGGGAGCCAGCCCCATATACCAGGGGTGGTGGGTTCAAGCCTGGCCTGGCCAAAATTACAAAAAAAAAAAAAAAAAGAAAGAAAGAAAAAGAAAGAAATTCTTGGAATGAAATCAACAAATTCTAAAAAGGATTATAAAAGGTAGTCATGCATAGAAGGTAACTTGATTTTATCACAAATTACTGACTTTATTTTTTAATGTTAGACAATTTTCAGAAGAGTCATTTTATTGCTATTACACTTACTAAAAAACAAAACATCCTTGAGACATCACAAAGGAGGAAGCGATGCTGATAACTTACTTCATGTGGTTTTCCCCCAATACCCCTTTTTGTTAAACTTAAGGAGGCCAAGATATGAGTTCTATTCAAACTGCCAATCATTTTGGAAGGGAAATCTTTAGAGTATACCTGGTCTCTTTCCTCTGTCCTGTAAAAGTGGTAGGCAACACACTCTTTTAATGAAACTCAATACGTAGAGATTCTTTTATTTGTATTTTATAAATATTTTAAAATTTATTTGACATATCATAAAATTATTATGAAATCACTGTTGGAAAAGCTCAGAAATGTAGAATTCACAAAAAAATGAGCATCTTCAATATTCCTAAACACCGTAAAGCAGAATGACTCATACATAATATGCTAATACTAGAACCTGAGGATTAGTTAATATGCTAATTAGCTGCAAGACTTGCATCCCTGAAACCTCATTTTCTTTATTTGTAAAATAAGATCATTGAAGGAAGAAACTCTTTTGTGGCCTCTTCATATTCAAACATTGAAAAACACTTTTACTCAGGCATACCCTCATTTATCAAGGATGCCTAAAGCTTCTGAATTATTCTCCGTATGTGCTAGCATAGGGATTTATAGGAAATAAATAAAAATCTAGACGAAGATCTACAATTTATACGTGTTTATTTTGTAAAAGTTTATTGAAAAGAATTTTTGGAAACATGTGAAGTCCACTTGCATAATCAGGTTTTGTGCTAAGTGATAGCAGAAGCAATGATGAATAAAACAGAGCTCCTGCTTCATTAGAACACTATGATCAACTAAGATTCAAATCACACCTCAGCATGTGTTCAAATTTCAGAATGATGGAGAAAATATCAAGGTGATATGAAATGCTAATATATCATGACATGAGGTTTTTATTTATCATTGGTTTCAACTAGGTGGAAAACCATAGAATCCGTAAATAATTGTATATTGCAGCATTAATTATTTGTTCTTATGATCTTTTAAGAAAATCAATATCGTAATACAAAAAGGATACTCTATTTTTCAAGGACTGATCTTTGGCAAAGTATAGGTTGTTTTTGATCACAGATGCATTCCTCCTTTACAGATTTACATATTGGTTTATTTTTCTACTGAATTATTCAGAGGTAAATGTTTAGACTGAAGCTCACCAGAAAATTATGTAGTTTCTCCTATTTAAACAGGATGAAAGATCTTGTCTTGTAAACAGATGTTTTGAGAACTCTTTGAACATTCCTGAGAGTATTGTTGCCAACATGTTGACTAGAGGCTGACTAGCTGAATATATTTTGTGAACAATAAAATGAATTTTCTCCCATTGTAAACTATTGCTAAAAGTAACTATTTTTTGCTAAACATTTATTTTCCACAAATAATGTTAAAAGTGAGTTTGATAGCTCTGCTAATTCTTATTTTTTTCAAAATAAAACTTTTAAATTTATTCTACTTGAGCAAAAATAATCAGAAAATTCATATCCTTTAATACTTTGTTAAAATATAATGAAGTACAATAAAAAGGCCTTACATAATGTACAAAATGTGATCAGTCTGACATATGTGTACACTTGCAAATCTGTCAGAATCATCAAGATGAATACTTCCATCCCCTCAAGAGTCTTCTCAGGACACTGTGTAATCTATCCCTTCTTAACCACTTATCGTTAAACATTCCCTTGTCCATTTGTGAACACTATATTTTATTTAAATACATGGAATTATATAGTATTATTTTTACTTTGTTTTGTTATTTTTAAAAAATCAATTTTACATTTATTGACAAATAAAAATGATATATTTATGATGTACAATTTAATGCTTTTAATTATTAATATTAGTAATTTTCAAATTATCATTGTATACATTCACTAGGAACAATGTATTATTTTGAAATGTGTACAATATTGAATGATTAACTCAGCTAAATTTGACATTTAGTCTCTTAATTTTTTGAAATAGATGATATTATTGACTGTATTCACCCAAGGTGTGCGGTAGGTCTCAAAACCTGTTCCTTCTGTCTAGCATAAGCGGTGTACCATTTGATCAACAACTCCCCATGTTTTTCCTTCCACCTTCCCCCAAGCTTCTGGTAATCACCATTTTAGTCTTTATTTCTGTGAGTTCAACTCTATTCGTTTCCATATATAAGTAAAATCGTGAGCTACTTGTCTGTCTGAGTCTGGCTTATTTTACTTAGCCTGATTTCCTCCAGATTCATCCATCTTGCTGTAAGATTTCTCACTTTTTAAGAATGAGTAGTATTTCATTGTATATATATAGTGCCCTGTCTTGCTCCATGTATCTATTGATCTGCTCTTAGGTTGATTTGACATCTGGGCTATTGTGAATAATGTTGCAAAAATAAGCACAGGCGTTCAGATATCTTTCCCAGTGCTGATTTGAATCCCTTTGGGTATACACACTCAGATAAATGATTGCTGTATCATATGGTAACTCTATTTTTAGTTTTTTTCTGGAACACCCATAACATTTACACCATTTTTTCAGTTTTTTCCATTCAATCTGATATTGGCTGGAGATTTGTCATTTATAGCCTGTATAATTTTGAGAAATGTCCCATCTATACCGATTTTGTTGAGCTTTCTTATCTCAAATGGGTGTTGAATTTTGTCAAACGCTTTCTCTGTGTCTGTTGAAAGGATCATATAGTCTTTATTTTTACATCCATTTATGTGGTGAATTACATTTATAGATTCATGTATGCTGTACCATCCTTGCATCTCTGGGATGCAAAGTGCCTTTGTAGGACATTTGTTCTAGACATTTTTTCTTTTCTAATAGAACCATACAAAACTCAGAATTTTTACTAAGCTCTACCTCCCACAAATTGCGACATGCTGCATGTTTGTCATTCCATTAAAAACATGTTCTAATTTTTCTTTTGATTCCATTCTTTTTTATTAAATCATAAACACATAGGTCATGTATACCTTAATGCGTTTATGGGATACAATGTGCTGATGTCATACAGAACTAGGAATGCTTACATCACACTGATTAATATATATCTCATCTCAGTTACTTAATTATTGTGTTAAGACATTTATACTTTATACTTAACTTCTAGATATACGAGGTATTCCTAGATCTTTTGCTATTATTCATTTCTTATTTCTTTCAATTGTACTTCAAGAATCTGTATGATTTAAATTCTTATACATTTATTGAGATTTGGTTTATGTTCCAGAACATGGACTATTTTGCTGAATACATGTTATGCAATTTAAAAGCATACAAATTCTGCAGTTGTTTATTTTGTTCTATAGATGTCAGGTAGATTAAGGTTTGTGATAGTATTACTTAATTCTTCAATATTTATTGGTGATTTTGTGTAGCTGTTCTCTCAGAGTAAGGGATGTTAAAATCTTCTACCATGATTCTGAACTTTTTTTCTCTATTTAATCCTATTGATCTATTGATCTTTACTGCGGCTCAATGAGACACTTACATATTTATACTTTATGTTGTATTACTTTCCTATTGCTGCTACAACCCAGCATACCAAACTTAGTTGCATAATGAAACACATTTATTGTCTTAAAACACTGAGGATTTGTTTGTTGTGTTGCTGGATTCTGTTGTTTAGGATCTTGTTGAATATTTTCGCAATAATATTCATTAGTGATATTGGTCTATAATTTTCTTTTCTTGTTGGGTCTCTTCCTGGTTTGGGTATCAAGGTAATGTTTGCTTCATAGAATAGGTTGGGTAGTATTCCATCTTTTTCTATATTTTAGAAAAGGTTGAGTAGTATAAGTACTAGTTCCTCCTTAAAGGTTTGGTAGAATTCTGATGTGAAGCCATCTGGTCCTGGGCTCTTCTTTTTAGGGAGATTTTGTATAGTTGATGCTATTTCAGAACTTGATATAGCCCTGTTCAAAATTTCCACTTCATTCTGGCTAAGTCTTGGGAGGTGGCGTGCTTCCAAGTATTGGTCGATTTCCTTCAGATTGTCATATTTCTGGGAATAAAGTTTCTTGTAATGTTCATTAAGGATTTTTTGAATTCCTAAGGGGTCTGTTGTTATTTCATCTTTACTGTTTCCAATTGACAAGATTAGAGATTTTACTCTTTTTTTCTTGTTTAGCTTGGCCAAAGGTTCATCTATTTAATTGATCTTTTCAAAAAACCAACTTCTTGATTTATTGATCTGTTCTATAATCCTTTTATTTTCAATTTCATTTAATTCTGCTCTAATTTTTGTTATTTCTTTTTTTTTCTGCTGGATTTGGGATTGGAATGTTCTTCCTTTTCTGGTTGGTTGAGATGTCCCATTAAGTTAACTTCCTCTCTTTCCATTCTCTTGAGGAAGGCTTGCAATGTTATAAATTTCCCTCTTAGGACTGCCTTTGCGGTATCCCAGAGGTTCTGATAACTCGTGTCTTCAGTATCATTTTGTTCTAAAAATTTGGTAATTTCCTTCTTGATCTCATCTCTGACCCATCTATCATTCAGCATAAGGTTATTTAGCGTCCGTGTTTTTGCCCAAGACTGCAAATTCCTGTTGTTACTGAGTTCGACTTTTATTCCACGATGGTCTGAGAAGATGCATGGAATAATTTCTATTCTTTTAAATTTACTGAGGTTAGACTTATGACCTAAGAGGTGATCGATTTTGGAGTATGTTCCATGGACTGATGAGAAAAATGTGTATTCAGTTTTGTTAGGATGAAAAGTTCTATAGATGTCTCTTAGGTCCAAAAGTTGAATAGTTAAATTTAAATCTAAAATTTCTTTGCTAAGCTTCATATTGGAGGATCTGTCCAACACTGTCAAAGGAGTGTTAAAATCTCCTACTATGATGGAGCTGGGAGAGATCAAGTTGCTCATGCCTGTTAGAGTATCTCTTATAAATTGAGATGCATTCTGGTTGGTTGCATAGATATTGATAATTGAGATCTCATCATATTGAGTATTACCCTTAACAAATATAAAGTGGCCATCCTTGTCTTTGCTTACTTTTGTTGGTTTAAACTCTATTATATCTGCGAATAAAATTGCAACACTTGCTTTTTTTCTGCTTTCCATTTGCCTAGAATATAGATGACCATCCCTTCACCCTGAGTCTATATTTGTCTTTGAAAGATGTGATTCTTGAATACAACAGATGTCCGGTCTCAGTTTCTGTATCCAATCAGCCAATCTATGCCTCTTTAGAGGATAATTTAAGCCATTCACATTGATTGAAATTATTGATAAGCCTGGTAAAATTTTGGGCGTGGAGTTGCTCTAAAGTCCAGTAGACATTTTTAATCCTTTTGCCATTGTGGAAGTTGGAATTTGATCAAAAGTTTCAGAGTTAGTTTACCTTTGTGGTGGAGGATTTCACTGGTCATTATGGAGGATAGGTTTGAGAATTTCCTGGAGAGCTGGCTTAGTTATGGCAAATTTCTTCAACGTGTGAATGGTATATGTACACCATGGAATACCATGCAGCCATAAAGAAAGATGGAGACTTTATGTCCTTTATGTTCACATGGATGAAGCTGGAAAGTGTTCTTCTTAGCAAAGTGTCACAGGAATGGAAGAAAAAGTATCCAATGTACACAGCCCTATTATGAAATTAATTTATAGCTTTCTTATGAAATTTATAACCTAATGACAGCTGAAGAATATGGGAGGGGGGAGTGAGAAGGGAGGAAATGGGTGGAGGGAGGGTGATTGGAGGAATCACTTCTATGATTTATCTTACAAGGGTACAAGTGAATCTAAGAGTAGAAGATGAACGTCTGAACACAATAACTAAGAAAATGACATGAAGGCTATGTTAACCAGTTTGATGAAAATATTTTAAATTGTATATAAAAACACCACACTGTACCCCAGAATTGCATTAATGTACATAGTTATCATTTAATTAAAAAAAAAAAAACACTGAGGATTCTCACTGGGCTGTAATCCAGCGTCTGTGAGGCAGTGTTCTCTGGTAGAGGCTCCAGAGGAGATTCCATTATCTCTCCTTGTTCAGATTCTAAGAGGTTTTCACATACCTTGGCTGATCCTCCCTTTCTCTCTGCAAAGCTATCAGTGGTAGGTTGTATCTTTTCACAGCACATCACCCGATTCCACTCTCTTCCTCACACTGCTTCTCCTGTCTGGGACTCTGCTGCTCATCTTTGTATCCACTCAAACAACCCAGGCCAATCCTCCCATCCCAACACCCTTGGTCACAGATCCAAATTCCCTTTTATGTGTAACGCAACATGTTTAGCATGCCAGCATCTTTGGATTGGAGTTTCTTCCCACCGTGTCAATCTTCTGTTCAATTTGTTTAATATCTTTTTCAATAGCACTGGATGTATTGACAATAGTATCTGTAGAAAAAGAACTTAGCCTTCCTGGAAAGTGTAGTAAGTTTACCAGGAGAATATGTAAATGATTTAAAATTTTTATTTGGGTGACATAATCTGAGTTTAGAATTAGATATTTAGTAGTGTTTTTGATAGTATTCTGAAACTATAAGAGGCTTTCCTACTTGTACAGTCTAAATTTCATACAAATCCAAAGAGAATATTTTATATTTAAGATTACTGAACATAATCTCAAATTTTTATCATATATTCCATTGCCATATTTCTATTTGTCTTTTTTTCAAACTTCAACAGAAAAGCTTTCCTCTCTGGCACTAATGGCCAAGTAATGGATGCTATATTTAAACAGTTTTCTCTTATTAAGTACCTGGTTATGAATGTCTTTTAAATATCTATTACACATTACTTGTGAGTCTCCAGCAGTCTGCTTTCCTTGTTGATTAATCTGTATTCTTATAGTATTTCTTCAGATGTATTAGTCACAATTCTCTATTTTTCACCATTAAATTCATTCAGAAATACTAGAGCAATACAAAATACATTGAAATCCTATTTCATTTTTTTCCATTATGGTGTTACATTTCAGAATAAATTTTAATTTTAGTATGATATTTATTTTCTCATATATTTGCCTAAACTCTTCACTATTTTATGGACAGAAGATTATTACCTTCTAAGATATTATTAAAATATATTTAAGAAGTGAATTATGTAAATAGTTTTAAAGTGAATAAATATAAAGAGAATTCACTTATGATAAATTACATAAATATGCTTATGAAATACTAATTTATACTTGAGTAGAAAATGATATAATTATTAATATTGATTTTAGTAATTGCTGAGAACTAAAAATGAAATCCTAACACTCCCCCCCCCCCTCAAATGCCTGAACAGAACAGCTCTAGGGCAAAAGCAACCAGAGAAACCCTAAAACTGAAGTCCTGGCCATGACAGGCTGGGAAATCAGGCAGATTGCATTACCCCTTCCTTGTTAAACATCATTAGGCTTTCTATCCTAAGGATTAAGCAGAGCCAGACTTTACAAAGGACTTGCTCCCCCCACCCGCCTTCAATCAGACTCCTAATGCTGCTCCTCCCTTTTTGTGATTTTGTGACTGAAACTGACCAACATTCCTTCCTGATGAGGCAGAGCACGTGCAGTTAGGGTTTCCATATTCTCTGCTTCATCTTTTGACATCAGAAGACTGAAAACTCACCCTCCGATCATGCGAACACTTACACTTTCTGACCATTGATTCTGTGAAGTATTTTGAAGCTCAATTGTGCATGCCCATGTTTTTCCTTTTATAAATATTCAAGATTCCTGCTATAGTTTGTTAAATTTGTATATTCAGACACTCTGTTGGGCATAAATTCCTATTCGCTCCCCCTTGAAGTACACAGTTCCCAGCTTCCAGCCAGAGGCCGTACCTCCCAGCCTGTCAGAGTGTCCACCTGGAGGCTACAATATTTAATAAGAAATAAAGCTCTCCTTTGCAAATTTATGAACCTGGTCATTCTTCAATTGGTATTACTAAAGTTCAGATTTTATTCTTGTATTAGAAATACAGAAAATACCATGAAGTATATGTCTATATTTAGTATACTTAGGGGCAGTGTTTACAGTTATCATGTGGAATATGTAACCATAATTGTAATTTAAAATTTTGATCACTATTCTCTATCACTTATGATCCTTATAAATATGTGCAATTGTATTATAAATGTTAAAGCCCTTTTTTAACCTCTACTTCACTACCACTTAAACTAAATCTTATATTTTTCATTTTTTAATTTCAAAATATTAAGGGGGCACAAATATTTTGGTGTGAGGATAGCTTTTATAATGCTTCATTTGGGGCTCTAAGTGTGCTCATCACCAGAATAGTGTTCATTATATCCACGAGGAAGGTCTCCCTCTTCACCTGTATCCCTTCCCTCTTTTTGATTTCCATTAATTTTTATTTTCTTTTGTGCTCATATGTGCTCATCAGTCCATTCCAAATTATTAGAGAGTATATGTGGCTGCTTTTCCATTCACGAGATACTTCACTTAGGAGAATGGGCTCCAATTACATCCAAATTCCTGCAAAATACATTAGTTCATTCCTTTTTATGGCTAAGCTGTACTCCGTAGCATATGTAAGCCACATTTTTAAAATCCATTTATGAATTGATGGGCACTTGGGTTGATGCCACATCTTTGCAATTGTGAATTGTGCTATAATAAATATTCCAGTGCAAGTGTTTTTTTGTTTTTTTTGTTTGTTTGTTTTTAATAAAATGACTTCATGTCCCTTGGGAAGATACCCAATAGTTGCTGGATTGGAGGTAAGTCTACTTTTAGTTCTTTAAGAAGTCCTACTGTTTACTGTAGAGGTTGTATTAATTTGCAGTCCCACCAGCAGTGTATCAGTGTTCCTTTCTCTCTGTATCCATTCCAGTATTTATTATTATTTTGTTTCCCTGGTGATAGGAGATGTTGAGCATTTTTTCACGTTTGTTGGTCATTTATCTATTTTCCTTTGAAAAGCTTCTGTTCATGTCTTTTGCCCACTTTTTAATGGGTTTCCTTACTTTTTTTCTTGCTAATTTACATGAGTTCTTTGTAGATTATAAATATTAGCCCTTTGTCAGAGGCATGGTTCATGAATATTTTCTCCCATTGCCTAGGTTGTCTATTTGGTCTGTTGGTTATAGCTCTAGCTGTGCAGAAGCTCTTTAATGTACTCAAGTCCCAATTATTTATTTTTGTTGTTGCTGTAATTTCCTTTGTGGTCTTATTTATAAATTCTTTGCTTAGGCTGAAATCTTGAAGATATTTTGCTATATTTTCTTGTAGAATTTTTATGATTTTGTACTTTCCATTTAAGTCTTTGTTTCCATCCTGCGTAAATATTAGTAGATAATGTAGCTGCATATTATAACCAAATGACCATGACTCATGTGGATGCTGTCTAATAAGCTCTTTTTGTTTTTATTTCATTTTATTTTTGAAGTCTGATTTATTATTAGATATTTTATTTAGCAACAAATGTATAATAGTTATAAATGTCTTAATATCCTACATGAAATGACATGAAAAGACATTGTAATAAATAACCACTTATATAGTAGGAATTCCTCAAGTCCTTTATTATGTACTTTGCCATCAAAATGGGCTAGCAATTATGAGAATGACAAAGAGATTATACAATGTCACACACACGCAAAATACTAGAATTATTTTTACCGTCTGAACAGAGCACCTATAGTTTCATATTGCTAAGAGTGAGGGGAAAAAAATCAAAATGTTTATAATTTGGTATGAGCCGCATTTACTGTAACAGCACTAAATTTAAGGTGTTAGAAGGTTAAGCCTTTTTTTGCTGGAAACCTGTTTTGTGTTTCAGCTTAAGCACTTTCCTTGGCATTCTTCCAGTTCATTTTCAAAATTTCAAAGGCACTACTTTACTAAGAACCGTGAGTTAAACTAAAGTTCCAATTTATAAAACAAAGGAGATAACAGGCATGTGATATGCAGTTTAATGCAATAAGCACCAATTACATAGTACCTTTGATTACAATTAGAATATCAGTATGTTTGTAACTAGGTAGTCATTACATATTAACTATTAATTAGACTCAATTATTTTATGTATAAATTTAATAGAACAGTTACATGGTAACAATGCATGTTAAAAATAGTGATTTTTTTTCATTTACATTTTTTCCCTAATTGAGCTTGCTGCACCTGCCTCTAATTTCTTCTTAGACATAATAGCAATTTGTGCATGCATTTTCTCCTGTAGCAGAAAAGAGGAAGTTAGGGATAACAGACAGGGTCTAAGATAATAGTAATATTAATTAATCTTATAACCTGGCTGCATGTTCTTTCCATATTTATATACAGCCAATGATAATAGTTAGGTGCTTTATTAAACAATTCTTTACTCAAGTTTTACATTCCCTAAATATAACAGTGATTTTCTTGCATGCCTGGTTGAATATATTGGATGAAGTAGATAAGATGTGAATATGTTTTTAACATTTAAAGAAACTTACCTTAGTAAATATTTAGAAATTAGAGTAATTCCTTGATCATAGCAGAAACACATTTTATATTTGTGATTAAAATCTTCTCTTTTCACCCTGACTTTAACACTCGCTATAGTACATTTAAGCCATTTAAACTTTAAAGAAGATGGCTCATTTGCAGACATAAATTGGTTCTACTGCCTGTAACTATTTAGGTTTTATATCCAGTCAGGTAATTTCAAGGACAGCAACTGAGAAATATGCAAAGTATATCTCTTCAACCCGAAGATAAAAGAACAGAACACTAAAAAAAAAAAGTTGAAGAGTTTCTTATTTTTCATCTATATTTTTAAAACCAAACTTTACATTAATAAATATCACATGTCTCAAGTGCACAGGTAATATCAATAATTCTGATTCTGGTTGTAGACTTTTTTTTCCCTCTCTGAGGGATGTTATTTGATTCAGATAAAGTCTTAAAACATATTTCAGAGAATATGGTGATGAAATATGTTAAGGAATTTTTAAAAATGCCCAACTCTTAAGAGCATAAAACTTAGAAATAAACATTAAACCAATTAATAAAAACATACATTTTTATATAACTAGTACAATTATCATTGCCACTTAGTGTTTCTTTAGTAGCCACTAAATACCATGAACTCTCCTTCTAACTCTCCACAGCCCTCTGTCCTTTCTCTGGAATGAAGACTTTCCCTGAAGAGGCCACTTTTCCCTGGGACAGTGAATATCTTAATCAGTTATTACGACTGCTTTAATAAAATATCACTGACTACAGGACTTAAACAACCAGCAGTATGGAAGGTTTAGATCAGGAAGTTCCAGTTCTTGGTGCAGTATGGAAGGTTTAGATTTTTTTTAGGAAAAAAAAAACAACCAGCAGTATGGAAGGTTTAGATCAGGAAGTTCCAGTTCTTGGTGCAGACTATTTTTTTTTTCCTTTGATTATGTGCTCAGATGACCGTTCCTTTCTGTACACACACACACACACACAGAACTCATGTCACTTCCTCTTTGTATTTTTAATAGGGCATTAATCCCATCTTAGGTTTCCACCCTCTTGGCCTCGCTTCAACATAATTACCTCCAATAGTCACCTCCAAATACCATCACCCTGAGGCCTGGGGCATTACACATGAATTTTTGAGGCAGCCAAATACTCATTCCAGATCTCGAAAACCACTTCACAGATGGAACTAGTGCAGAATTTCCACAGGGTGAGACTGCCCACTGAGATCACATCACACTGAGCTTTCACTGACTTCATTCAATACTTGTTTTAGCTTGAAGACCTTGAAAGATACTCTTATATCTTGTGGCAGAAGAGTTTCCGAAAGTAATATCTAAATTTCAGTAATTTTAGGACTTCTACTTTGATTTGGATGAATCCAATAGGTCTAATCCTAAAATTAAGTCATTTAAATTACCCAAGCTTCAGTTTCCTGATTTGTAAAGAGGAAAAGTGTGCTTAAGCTCTTCCTACTCTTTGAAGTAAGGCATAAAGAAGTCAGGCTTTCACTTATGTGTATTCAATAATATTTATCAGACATATACTGTATATCAACCACTTTTTTAAGGTTTATACAGAATTGAATGAGACAAGAAAAAATGCCTGCCTTTATGAACCTTGGCAAGAAAAACCAGTAATCAAATAAAATAGTGAAATGTGTTATAAGAAACAGTGGGAAAGGCTAGAAAGGGAAAAAAATAAAGCAGTGAAATGAGATACATCAGCCAGCTATTGTCATCATAATTATGCACAATAAACACCCCCAAACTTGAATTCATGTAATAGTTCTAACATTGAGCGGAATCCTTTGGCCCCACCAGTTTTGAATGAGGAGCTTCGCTTTAAGGAGTAATGCATAGCTCTATCCTGTGGATCCAGTAAGAGATGTGACCAGACTGAAGAGGCAACAACTACAGAGAAGAAGCCGCGGAAACACAAAAAGCAAACTTAGTAATGGAAGTAAAGTTTAAGTATTTGCTCACGTCACACCCAAAAAAGGAAAGCTAAACTTCAATCCATCAGGGCAATGTATTCACCTTTTATCAGGGAGTCTGTTTTAGAGTGAATGTTGATTGAATAATTTAAGTCCTATTAGAAGTACATGCTTGTGGGTGAAATTTTATGTAGAGTTTAGACATGGATCCACTGCAAATGTAGGGGTCAACATTCCAGGGAAGAACAGCAAGGACAAATTCCTCCAATGAGCACAGTTTTGGGGAGTTCACGGAGCAGCATAGAGCTTCATGTGGCTGAAGCTGAGTGGCAGGATAGAGGCAGGAACAGAGGAGACTGAGAAGTTAACAAGTGGCTACAGGGGTCCGCTATGGAAGCCACTTGTTTCATGTGGCTGCAGGACACCTGAAATGTGACTTTTACAACCGTGGACCTGAAATTTGAAGTTTTTAAAATTAATTTAAACTTTAAATGTAATACTCAGTTTATCAATAGTTAATTGGAAAACCTTTAAGTATAATTGGAACAACTTGAGTCTTTGAATAGACCTATTTAGCTGTACAGTCTATAAAATCTAAATGCAGAAGAGATTTTTCTCAATGCAGATCCAGTACATAATGTGAGATACACTTAAGAGTGAAGATTACAATAGGTTTGGACATCTTAGAACAAAAAAGAAAGTGTGTACTATTTCTCAGTGATTATTTATTAAAGTTGTTTTTTGTTAATTTTGTGGATACACAATAGTGGTACATATTTATGGGATACACATGGTATTTTGATACATACAATGGTCAATCCATGTAATTAAAATATCTATCACATTGTCATTTCCTTGTTTTGGAAACATTTCAACCGTTCTTTTCTATGTGTTTTGCAATATAGAATAAATCATTGTTAGCTCTAGTTACCCTAGTGTTATCCATAGCACTAGATCTGATTCCATATGTCTAATTATATTTTTGTACCCATTAATCAAGCCCTCTTAATCCCCTCCCTACTATTACTCTATCCAGTCTCTGGTAAGTGCTGTTCCACTCTTTACTTCCAGGGTATCAATTATTTTGGTTCCCACATATGAATGAGACTATACAATCATTGTCTTTTTGTGCGAATTTCACTTGCCATAATCTCCTTTAGTTCTATCCATATTGCTAGAAATGACAGGATCTCATTCTTTTTATGTCCAAATATTCTGGTGTAGATGTGTATCTTATTTTCTTTTCATCCATTGTTGGAAGATTAAGCTGAGTCCATATCTTAGCTATGATTTTTCATGTGAACTACATGCTTACATTATAGCATTTCAAATAAAATAGAACGTCTCTAAGTTGACACCAAAGGAACTCTATCCAACGGTCAACATACAGAGAGGTGAGCAATGTATGGAACCAGGTTTATGAAAATCAAGTCAACTTAAGGAGGTGATCAATGTAATGAACTTGTCAGTTGTGAAGGTTCAACTGTATATGGGTTTAAGCTATACTATCACAATTAAGTTGACTTCTTTTTAGTTTTTATACTACTATAGCTCTAAGAAAATTTAAATATTGCACACAGTTCTCATTACCCTTCAGTCGCACACCACTAACAACTTAAGCCTTATGTTCTTCTTTTCTCTTGAGACAGAGTCTCACTTTATCACTCTTAGTAGAGGGCCATGGCATCATAGTGCACAGCAACCTCAAACTCCTAGGCTCAAGAGATCATTTTATCTAAGCCTCCCTAGTCGCTGGGACTGCATACACCCACCACAATGTCTAGTTAGTTTTTTCTATTTTTGGTAGAGACAGGGTCTTGCTCTGGCTCAAGCTGGTCTTGAACTCCTGAGCTCAAGCAATCCATCCATCTTGGCCTCTGAGAGTGCTAGGATTATAGACGTGAGCCACCATGACTGGCCCTTAAGCTTTATATTCTTAAAGAGGTCTTTAGAAAAGATGGAAAGCCACTGAAGGATTTTGAGCAAGGAGCAAAGAACGTTATCAGAGCTATGTTATAAGAGAATAACTGTGGCTGCACCTCTGAGAATGAATTGAAAGGAGTACAGAAGTGAGAGCAAAGTAAGGAGAACTATAGGGACACTACTGCAGTAAGTCAAATGAATTTCTTTTCTTTCTTTCTTTTTTTTTTGAGACAGAGCCTCAAGCTGTCCCCCTGGGTAGAGTGCTGTAGCATCACAGCTCACAGCAACCTCCAACTCCTGGGCTCAAGCGAGTCTCCTGCCTCCGCCTCCCAAGTAGCTGGGACCACAGGTGCTCACCAAAGCACATGACTGTTTTTTTGGTTGCAGCCATCACTGTTGTTTGGCGAACTTGGCTGGATTCGAAACTGCCACCTTAGGTGTATGTGGCTGGCGCCTTAGCCACTTGAGCCACAGGTGCTGAGCCAAGTCAAATGAATTTCATAATACAGTGATTTGACATCACTTCAGCATAAATTTATATTAATAACAGTGAATGGCCTTAACAACAACAAAATAACATGGCCAACATATAGTAATAAGAATAGATTATGTTAAAATCAGAAATTGAATTTATTATTAAATTATATGTCAAATGATTTTAAAAATTTATGAAAATCAACTTGTTTACTGCATTTTAAGAAATATGTTATGATTCCAGAAGTTGAAATAATTAATCACAGATAAATATTGCATTCTTGTGCATATGTAAAATTATACTTTTTTTCCCTAATGGTCAAAAGAATAACTCCACTTAGATTTAAAATACTATTTTGGTTTGTTAAAATATGCATATTTGCATTTTTCCCAAGCAGTCTCAAACTTGCCTCAATAATCATTATATATTGATTAGAAAATCAACATAATTTGTAATAAATTGTTTTAAAATCATTAAAGAAGTAAATGGGATTAGGGGCAGCCCCTCTGGCGCGGTGGGTAGCGTGCTAGCCCCACATACCAAGGGTGGTGAGTTTCATGGCCAAACTGCAACAAAAAATATCTGGGCATTGTGGCAGGTACCTGTAGTCCCAGCTACTTGGGAAGCTGAGGGAAGAGAAAGGCCTAAGCCCAAGAGCTGGAGGTTGCTGTGAGCTGTGATGTCACAGCACTCTACCAAGGGTGACAAAGTGAGACTCTGTCCCTTAAAAAAAAAAAGAAAGAAAGAAGTAAACGGGTTCATTAAGAATTTCAGTTATAATTATTTAGTTTACTAATATTTATTGTATGTCACTATAAAGAGAGCACTATTAGTCCTTGTCTGGCTAGGGAGCTACAGTCAACATATATAGAATAACTTAGAAAGTATCCTAAGGGCAATGACTGTAGCTCAAGGAGTAGGGTGCAGGCCCCATATGCTGAGGGTGGCATATTCAAACCCAGCCCCAGCCAAAAACTGCAAAAAAAAAAAAAAAGAATATATCCTTAAATGTGGTATAGTTTAATACACTTATAACTGAATATGTATCATAGAGAATATATGGATGAGAAGTATGAGACAAATCTCTGAAGATAGTAAATCACCACAGTAATTAAAGTATATCCTAAGGATCAAAAATATTGAGTCTGCATCTATCCTGTATCAAAACACATATGACAAATTTGACCTAGTATATTGATCATTTAAGTGTTTTATTTCATATTTACAGTTCCCTAAAACATCTTTATTGTGGACACAATAAGTAGCTTCTGCCCCAAGGATGAAGATGAAGTCTGGATAGGAGCAATTGTTTTCTTCAAAGAATTATTTTTGCACTCTTGATATCCCCAAATACTTCATATTCATAAGAATTTGAAACGTACTACTTTTTATAAAAGAATTATTTGATAATAATCCTGTTTTAGGCAATATTTAATTTAGGGGACCTGTTATAATGTTTTTTGAGATTGTATGTGCAAATATCAGAGTGTTCAGTCAAATACCATAAAATATTTTTTTGTGCATCTGTATACATTTTCCTTTTCTGTCATTATTTTTGCTATCATAAAATTACTAATTTCTGCTCGGCGCCTATAGCTCAACCGGCTAAGGCGCCAGCCACGTACACCTAAGGTGGCGGGTTCGAATCCCCAGCCTGGACCCGCCAAGCAACAATGACGGCTGAAACCAAAAAAAAAAAAAAAAAAAATAGCCAGGCGTTGTGGCAGGCGCCTGTGGTCCCAGCTACTTGGGAGGTGGAGGCAGGAGACTCGCTTGAGCCCAGGAGTTGGAGGTTGCTGTGAGCTGTAATGCCACAGCACTCTACCCAGGGGGACAGCTTGAGGCTCTGTCTCAAAAAAATAAATAAATAAATAAATAAAAATTACTAATTTCTATGCCAAGTAATTTTGAGTCACAAATGCCCAAATATTTGTCTTACCTGTTACTTACCTGACCAAAATTTCCTTTGTTGATTTCTTATTTTATTCTAAGAGATTTTTATTTACATATTAGGAATCTAAAAATTCCATGTCATATCTTAAAATATCAAGATTATACTTTCATTTGAATATTTACATTTATTTTAAAAGTCAAATTCTAAAGAGACTGGCATTACCATTATTTATAAAACAACTTTAATACTGATATATCTGTAGCCCAATCTTCCTTCAATAATCCAGAAATTGTTATTTATGTGATTCATTAACTCTTTACTACATATGTGAAATTGTGCCTAATAATATAACTGAAATTATGCCTAATAATAATATATGTATTAATGTATCTTGACAGTCAGAAAATACTAAGAATTATTATCCTAAGAATAATACATTCTTTAAAAGCAAGGTAGCTCTTTATGAAAAATTTGATTACATAAGTCACAATAAATGACAAAATAGTCATTCCTAGTATGCGTACAATATTATTAGTAGTATTTTATATATGATTTGTGATATTAGAGATACTGAACAATAGAAAAAATAATATGGTAGAACCTCCATACTTGACCACTTCCCTACATTGACCACCTGCTTAAGTTGACCTAATTTTCATAGACCAGCCATGCACCCATGTATGTATTAGTACAATAGGCCTAGTTTCTTATGTTTGACCACCTTTGTAGATTGACCAGTTTATTACAATCCTTTGAGTGGTCAACTTACAGAGAGCCTACTATAACATTTAATAGATGAATAATTTTCATTAGTTATCAGACTTCTCTTATGGCCAGTAATGATTATATCATTAATAATAGTCAAACTACGGAGAAACAGAGTGTGTGCTAAGAAGTTACATATAGACATCCGTTAATGTAAATGACTCTTACAACTCAAAGGTCAAAAATATGCTGAGATTTATGCATAACTTGGCTATTCAAAGTTAGTACAAAAACTGCACATCCAGTGTTATGGTTAATTGGCAATAAGCACACATATAATTTTGTATTCCACATCCCCATTAGAATTCCCCTGGTACATGGTCTGAATCCATCTAATTGCCACAGCTGATTCTGCATATGACTGAACATACAGTAGAACTGGATCTATGAAATCATTAATTGAATTATCCTCTAAATGTGCCAAAGGATATATTAGTTTTTACTCCCTTGGTAGTTTCCCTCAGTATAAATCAAATGAGAAATTTCAAATAACTGGAAAAAAGAGTCAAGGTGCTTCAGATACTTTCAAAAAGTGTGCAGTTAATTCTGGGCTAAGTTGAGAGGCTAGCTTATTTAACAAAATAACATTGAATCTCAGAAAGAACACATATTACAATAGAAATAACTGTGGATTTGAGTCCAAACATTCTGTATCTTTAGAAATATCTGATAAGTGTGATCCTCTTTCAAACGAAGTGATGACATCTAGATTGCATACTTACCGGAGTTTTCATTCATCCATCTCGCTATTATTCCCTGAGTATCTTCTGAGTGTCAAGTATGTATTCAGGTGCTATCCAGAACTTTGTGGAAAGCAACACTGCTTGCTCTCATGGAAATTATTAATTAGGAGTATAGAACACACACCACTACAATAAAGGGAAATAAATCAAAAAGTAATTAGGAAGATGGGACAGTTAGTACAAAAGCCTGAAATCATAAAAGGGTTAATGATGATTAAAGGTTTAAGGAACATAATTAACCTAAATAGAAACAAGGTCATATAGTTAGGCCGAGCTAGGCCAGGCTAGGTAGAGCCTCATAAACCATCATTAAAGTTTGGAAATAAAAATGTGAATAGGATCTTTTAGAATTTTTAAAGGCAGATAGTAGTAATCTCCTACATAGAACCCAGTGGGTATGTCAGGACTTCTAAAACTGACCAGGTAGCAATTATAAATTAGATAAGAGAGGCAATGATGGCTATGGAGAGAAGTGCAGGGCATTTCTCTATATTTGCTTCATGGGAAGAAATGAATTGCAAAGCTTTTAAAATCAAACACCCTATTACACATTAAACTTGCTATTGCCATTGTTTTTATTTCTTAAAATAAATATTTAAAAAAATTGAAAATTGTACTCTCCAGAATATGATGGCTAACAGTGAAGAGGGGAGCTTACTACAGTATATGAATGCTCTGGAGAGTGTGCAAGCCAGTTTTGCTATAACTGCAACACTGTTTTACAAGGACAATGCCTATGATTATTATTAACATGATTTTAAAAGGCTCCAGTTGGTTTCTCATCAATTGTAATTATTATCCTAATAGTATCTTTTAAATTTGATTGGTAAAATGGATAGTGTATAGTGAGTTTTTATATGGGGTGCCTCATTCTAATATTCATGACCCAGTGGAAATTTAGGTCAAAGATTTTTATGTTGCAGTTCCCACAAACTCTACTAGGCTTTGTCATCAGCTTCAGCCTGCTCATGCACGGCAGAATTCAGGAATCCAGGCCAGACTCAACAAGAAATAAGATGTTACTTAGGTCACAGTTACCCACCACAGATCGACTGAGTTCAGAAAAAAGATTGCAGAGCCTGAGCAGAAATGACAAAAGTTGTGGAAAGCTTGCATCAAGCAAGTAATCAAGTCAGGAAATCTCATCCGTGGCAGAGGCAGTGATGAGTACGGGCTCTGACTGCAGCTCTAGTCTCAGCAGCAAGGCAAAAAAAAAAAAAAAAAAAAAAGAAAAAAAGAAAAGAAAAGGGAATGGAGAGATTTATCAAAACACATGTAACTTGGTACAAAACCTCAAGGTAAGCTTAAAGGCTTAAAAGTTGCTTTTGTGTCTCCAGCCCTGATTGAGCTTATGCTGAATGAAACTTTAAGGAAGGTGACAGATTCAGATCCTGGCACAGATCACTGTTTCTTGTGGTGCTAGTAACTTTTATTCAGAGATTCAGTCAAGGTCATGGATATAAGAATTGATTAAATGTTCCAGCTCAGCCTTCTGCCTGTACAGCTGCCATTTAATTAAAGCTAAATAATTTCTCTTTAGGGATCGCTTCATTGTAATAATAGGGAAGGGAGCACAGTTTCTTGTTTTTTTCCCCAAGTCTATAGCCATGTTACTTCCTGTTTGCAATCTTCCCCTTCTTACAATTTATGGAGTAATGCACACATTTTTATTAGTTATATAATAAGGTGACCAGATTTTAACATTGGTAAAGCGGGACACCATGGGGGGGCGGGGCCTGGGGGAGGGGCCTGACAACAATGCAAACTTTGATAAGCAGTTCTTGATAATCAGTTCTCAACAATTATTTGTTATTATTAAAGTTTAACATTATAAAATTAACAAAAATAATATAAAATGCATATCCTGGTGAAATAGCCACATGGCAGCTGAAAACTGTATATTCCCTTCCTATTCTCCCGTGTTCCCTAGCTTGTCATACATTCTTTCCAAAAATCGGGGCTTTTTTAAAATGCCTGCAGGACGCAGGACAAATCAAAAATGGGACTGTCCCACCAAAAGCAGGACATCTGGACACCTTATATAATCATTAAGTAGAACTTTTTTAACCTAAATATAGTTAATAATTTTACCACTGAGGATGACTACAATATTTTTAGGGAAATAAACTTACTAAAATAACATATGCCAGAGAATTATTTTTTATTTTAATTACTATACATATGTTTGCATTACAAATTATGTATATATAGTAAACTACACTAGAGGATTTTATAAACATAAAATAATTAGCCCTATCCCAAGAAGTTTGTTTGATTTTTATAAAAAGCAAATGTTACCTTTTATGTGGTCTGTTATATAAAGTGAAAGCAGTATCCATGCATATTTTAAAATTTGTTCTAATTCATATAAAAGGACTTCTGGAATTTAAGAAATTGGGAAATCACTAACTCAGCTCAAGTTTTTAATTATTTGAAGAAAAAAAATTCCTACAGTAATAAACAGGAACACAAGCCTGTATCTCTGACTTCTGACAGACTTGGTACTGAAATCCAATGGCAAAGTCAACACTATTTCCGATAACATATTTTGCCAATAACCAGCAACTACAATGTTTTTTATTGTCTTTTATCTACTAGTATATGCACATGCATGTGCACATGCCCATTTCCAGAGTATTTTTGGTTAATTGTACATATTTGTAAGTCACTGTTTGAATGTGGAATGCTTACATCAAGCAAATTAACAAATCCATCGCCTCATATGCATATGATTTTTTGTAACAAGAACATTTGAAATTGACTTTTAACAACTATGAATCATGTAATACAATTTTATTTACAATAGTCACCATATTATGCAACAGATCTTAAAAATTTATTCCTGTTTTCTGATGAAAACTTGTATCCTTTTACCAACATATCCCTCAGCAAGGGCACTAAGAAATGGGCTCCAAGAAGGGTGGGAAGAGAACCTGGCCTGCTGACCCAGGAAGTCTGGAGAGCCATAAGAATGTGGATATGACATAAAGTAGGTAGCTAATGACCAATAGAAAGAGGCAATCAATTGCCGCCTCCCGACTGGCAAGCGGCGGTTTGGGGAGTCGGGGTATGAAAGGGGAAAACAAATAAGACAGGACAGACACATTGGGAAAGGGACTGAGTCGAAGCTGTTTATTGTAATAGGTAGGGGTTTTTATAGGTTTAGTTAGTGGGGGAACGAGGGGTACTTCTAGATTTGGTTATGTATGTAGTCCTGGTTTGTGATAGGCTAGTATTGTGAGGATGAAGTAGGAAGAAGGTGGAGAGCGATATGAGTAAATTTCTTTGGAATGTGTGCACAGTGTTAAATCGCCTCTGGTCTTTTGTACCGTTTTTCTTAATCAGCAAGGTCATTGGCACCTCCTTCTAAGATGCACTTTCTCTTGAATGTGCTGTAATATAGTTGTTAACCCTTACAATCAATGACCAATAGAAAAGAGCAGTACTGCGTGGAAACACAGAGAGCCCAATGGAAAACTTGCAGCCAACTTCATGCAAAAAGAGTATTTACATTCCTGCAGGCTGCCTTTACATCTCCATCTCTCTTACCTTCTCTCCTTCACAAGAGGGACCCACTTCCACCGCTCTTTGGAAGTGCTCTAAACTTTCTCTTTGTTCTTCCTAAATAAAGAACTCTTTGTTTTCTTGAAACTTGTGTAAGTTACATTTGCTTTGTATACCCACTGACTGTTCTGCTTCAGTTTTATTTTCAGTTTATACTCATTTTGCTTTTGGTTACTACCAGGCCACAGTTGAACTTTCTAGCTCCAACCAGGTCATCTGCATTTGGGGAACCAGGTCTCCTGACCCCCAGCAGGCCCCATCCCTTCTATCAGCATCCTTACTACCACCCTCCTTTCCATGCTTGGCTTATTTCACTTAGCCTGATGCCCTCCAGATCACCATGTTGTCATGAATGACAGAGTTTCATTCTCTTCTAAGGCTGACTAGTATTCCATTGTGTATATGTACATTTTCTGTATTTATTCTTTTACTGAGGTGCACTTCTTTTTATTCCACATCTTGACTCTTGTGTACTTACTATATTAAAGATAAAAGTTCTTAATCACAAGAGGAGTAGAGTACAATTTTGGAGATCACCTTTGAAATTCAAATCTTGTCTATAAGTAATAAGCAAATACATTTTCAACAGTTTTTAAACATTTATTAATTCAAAATGGAAGGTAATTTATGTTTCCTAAACTGGAATTTAGAAGACTGTCTTTGTTTTTCTGATATTGAGACAATTGATTAACTTATCTGTTAGTTTACAATTTTAAATAAGCTTCTAGCTTATTATTTAACTCTGACATTTAAAATGGGGAAAATCTATGGGAAATGATCCAACAATTCTTAATCAGTGATATATTTCTCTTCAAAGCTGTTTATGTTATCCTCTCCTAAGGGAGGGAAACAGATGTTCCTTTCAATAATTTTTCTTGATGCTACTTTCTTTTGTCAAAGAGGAATTATTCTTGACACTTGTTAAAATTGTGGGGTTGACTTTATTCAAGACTATAGCAATGGTGGTCAAGAATATTGAAAAAGGGTAGAGAGATTGAATTTTGCTTCAAATACAAGTGGGTATTTATAGCTAACAAGCAGAACGAGGGCTTCCGTGGATGAAAAACTAATACAAGAAACTTGAAACACTCAGTTCAAAGTTGTTGACGTTCTCACTTAAAAGGCCTAATAGATTTTTATGCCAGTACCATGCTGTTTTGATCACTATAGATTTATAGTATAGTCTGAAGTCTGGTAGCGAGATTCCTCCTGATTTGTTTTTATTTCTGAGTAACGTCTTTACTATTGGAGTTTTTTTCTGTTTCCATATAAAATGAAATACTAATTTTTCAAGATCTTTGAAGTACGATTGTGTGCTTTAATAGAGATTGTATTAAATCTTTAGATTGCTTTGGGTAGTATAGACATTTTAACAATGTTGATTCTTCCCAACCATGAGAATGGTATGTTTTTCCATTTGTTAACATCTTCAGCTATTTCTTTTCTCAGAATTTCATAGTTTTATAGATCATTTCATAGATCTTCCATGTCCTTTGTTAGGTATACTCCTAGATATTTCATCTTCTTTGGCACTACTGTAAAGGGAATAGAGTCCTTGATTGTTTTTTTCAGCTTGACTATTGTTGGTATATATAAAGGTTACAGATTTGTGAGTACTTTACCTCTTTTATGTTTACATGGATGGAGCTGGAAAATACTCTTCTTAGTAAAGTATCTCAGGAATGGAAAAAATATTCAATGTACTCAGTACTACTATGAAACCAATTTATAATGATTCACACTTTCATATGAAAGATGAAACACAACTATAGCCCAGGATGAAGGAGGGAAGGGGAGAGAGATGGGAAGGGAAGGGGATGGTTTGAAAGAGGGAGCGTTAATGTTTGGACCACACCTATGGAGCATATTACAAGGGTACAAGTCAAATCTATAAAGTATAAAACACAAATGTCTTAACATTGTTATTAAGCAAATGAGATGAAAGCTATGTTAATTAGTTGGATGTAAGCACTCCAATTTGTACAAATAATTAACACATTGAATCCCACAAAGGCATAAATGTACTCATGATCTATGTATACATGACTTAATAAAAAGAAAAAAAAAGGCCTAATAGATCCTTGTTAATGTGAGGCCAAGGACTTAGACCCCAGTGATCTGAGAATGAAGAACTTGGTCAAGGATTAAGGGTGATCAGAAATCTGGGGGAGAGAATTCTCACTACACTGATTTAATAGGATATCTTGCTAATAGCAAGCCAGGATCAGAGCCAAGACCACAGCCTAATGTGGACTTTAGGATCCTGACTAAATTTGGTCAAGGGGGGAGTCTTTGTCCCTTTCCTATTATCAAAGGCTCTCTGAAAGGCCATGGCTCCCTCCACATCCACTTAATTTCTATATTGGCACATTCAGATTTCTCTGATTTTTCTTTTCTATACTCTTCAGATAAACTTTTTCTTCCATTAAAGTTATTTGTGTTCCTTGTAATTGATAGAGTAATATTTTTAATTTGGACTTTAATAGCATTTGAGGAAACACAATTAAGAAATGTTTCCTTATCATTTTATTTTATGTAATTGGGAATTAATTTTCTCTGTGCATAGAATATGGGGCAAATATCCTAGGCAAAAAAATAAATAACTTCATAGTGAAAATTTGTCCATGTCTATCTATTTATCTCATCTATATGGTGTGTGTGTGTGTATAGTGTACACAAGATATATCAGCGGTTCTCAACCTGTGAGTCACGACCCCTTTTTAACAATGAAAATACATTGCAGCATTAGGAAGGTTGAGAACCACTGATACATATGAAATAAAAATTGCACTTTGAAAAATTGAACTTTCTGACCACCCTGTATATATGTCAACAATTGCTGACTTTCCAGATTTGCTAGCTTAATTATGCTACTTTATCATTCTCTTCCTTATCTATCTTTCTTGTAACCACCACAATATTTCCTCTTTACAACATTTGAAACCTTTCATGTTGTAAAAGACCTTCCTCTTTTCTCAAAATTACAGTTTTTGGTATACCCACATAAAAAATGGCTACACTTTTTAAGCCTCTTAACTTTTGCTCTGCAAGAGTCACATTCTTCATCCCATATTGGCCCAATTCCAATTCATTTACCTGTTAGTCTTGTACTGGTGAATATTGCCATCTTGCTATTGTTTTGATATTTATAAAGACTATGCTGCATAGAATTTTAATTTGCCTCACAAGACAAATACGTAGTTTTTAATGTGGTTTTTAGTATAATATGTATTTCCAATAGCATGTATGGCATTAAACATCAGTAACTCTGAATAGAATTCCCACTGAGATCATCAGGAAAGCAATTAGTGACAATTGCTTTCTCTTGTGGAAAAACCAAATGTTACCCTAAGTTTGTTATTAAATTATAATAATGTAATACAGATATCACATTGTGAATAGGCTATAACTGGGAGTCAGCTATTAATACTTCATTAGCATGTATTATTTTCATATTAGACTGTACTTATTTGTATTTATATTATCTATAACCTTTCTATAAAATAATGTAATGCTAAGGAACTTATATTTTATGTATCAAAAAGTAATAAAATATTGTATAGATATAAATGTGACTGTAACAGATTGTGACTGTGATTGTCAAAGTTTGGTTTCCCTTATATGGATTTCCATAATTAGGTGTGTGCTCTTAGATTCTTCACTTCTCTGGCTTGACATTTTTTGTTTAGTTTTCATTATTTTCTCTTGAACCGATCATCTTTTCACGTTAGATGAACTGCTGAATTATGTTTAATTGATTGTTTAACTCTGAATCAATTTGATATGCAAGTTTTGAGTTTTGAGAACACTGTGTAAGCTTTCAGGTAATTAGTTATGATGGAGACCTAAATTCAGATCATTAGAAGAGAAAATAAAAATATTCTTCCAGATCCTAATGACCGTGGTGAGAGAGAACATGAATGCTGTGGCTGCATGTAATAGGAAAACTCACCCAGAATTGAAAGATGTGGAAAGGCTGCTTTTAGGAAGTGCACAGCTTAGCTGTGGAAGCAGCTTGTTGTAAATACTAAGCACACAATAAATGGACAACAACAAAAAAATAGACATTATGTCCACGGGATATTTAGCACACCTACGTACAAATATGTAGCACTTTTTATTGTGTACATACTCTTTTGTAGGGCCTTAAGTTGTTTTGAGTTGTTATTGTTAAAATAATAATGCATTCACAGTCCTTATAGGATATTTTATAATATTAATAATTATTTTCTCTGGAAAGATGCCTAAAACTGGATTGGACTGCAGAATCAAGATTGATTATAAACCTTTTTAAGTCTGTTTATCTTCTTGAGAAATCATTCCAGTTATATTCTATTCAGAAATGTATGTTAAGATTCACAAGACCAAAATGTTGCTAGCATTGATAGTATTATTTTATTTCAGTATTTGAATGGAAATGTAATGGATATTTGTTAAACTAGTCTTAGATTCAAGTCCCAGTCCTAAAATTTAGTGCAAGAAAGAGCTTAACATCTCTTACCCCAGATCCCTCATCCATAAAATATGGATTATAACTTCCTTATGAGGCCAATAAAAGTATTGAACAGAATAAGATGTCTACATTTATTGTCATCTGGAAATAAGTCCGTAAACATTTCACAATTTGGCATTCAAATATAACAGTAAAAATTGGACAGAGATTTTTTTAAATGTTAGCTTTCACATTTGTTTTATAGATTTTAATTTCATATTAAATATCTGATATATTTGAATCAGATAGACCCTAATTGAAAATTATGTTTTTATGTAAAAATTTTAAAAAATCGTCTCAGTTATTTATACGATCAGGAAATTACGACTGAAAGAGGGTACAGTATTTGGCATTTTTGTCTAGGTCAAAACAAAAATGGTTTGGGAGTAAGAACACAGTGAAAACGTGTATCTTCACAATTAGGTTCACATTGTCTGTTCCTCTCAGCTATTTTAGAGAGGTTGGTGTAGAGATCTGAAACTGGGCATGGAAGCATAGGAACAGGGACTGATTAATATTCAAATTAATTATTTTTGATTAATGAAAATTAGAAATACAGACACTTCAGAAAAATAAAAATTGGTGTTTAGTTGTGACATGGTCATTTTCACTTAGATTTGCTGCCTGCTTCTTCAAAATAGTTCATAGTAGAAGCCAGGCATGGTGGTTCATACCTATAATCTCAGCACTTTGGGAGGCAGAGGCGGGAGGATGTATTAAGACCAGGAGTTCAAGACCTGCCTGAGTAACATAGCAAGAATCTTTAGAAAACTTCTAGAAAAACTAACCAGGGATGTTGGCACTTGCCAATACTACCAGCTACTTGGCAGAAGGATTCCTTGAGCCCAGCAGGTGTAGGCTGCAGTGACCTATGATTGTTCCACTGAACTTGGTCCTGGGTGGCAGACCCCTAAGGCCCTGGTCTCAGTCGCCGCAGGAAGGAACCAGGCGTGACATGGATTAGAAGTGCAGGGTAGCCCTGAGCCCCCTCCACGAGGGCTATTTATTAAGGTTATACACAACAGGTGTGGAGACGTAAGGTAATGACATACACAACAGGTGTGGCGAGTTAAGGTAATTACATACGAGGGCTGCATGCTAAGGATTGCCACGTGCTCTTTCCTCACGTGTTCTTTCCCCACAACCCCCATGAAGAAGTACTAAGCATCAGTGTTTAACACATGCTTAATAGTGAGTGACTGATCTTATCTCATTCCGGAACACTGAGTTACTAGGGGGACTGCCCCCAAGTCACCAAACATCTCTAGGCTTGCCAGAAGACTGTCCTGTTCTCAGCATTTCCTTTTAATGTGATAAGAATCAGTAACTGTCCTTTGCAAGCATGGTGTCCATTCCTCTACCCAGACCCTGTTTCTCTCTATATATTTGTTTTTAAGAAATTATTATGCCTAAAGAAGTTATTATGCCTAAAATAGATTTGAAAATGACCTAAGAACCATTCATTTTATTATATTTTATACTAAACTCTTACTTTATAATTAAGTTTGGTCCAGAAATAGTTCCTAAAAATATAGACAGCCACTAATTTAATCAATGGAAAAGTTTTTCAGATTATTAACAGCAAGTTAAACTCTTGACTTTTGTTTGTATTTTAATAATTGGCTAAATTTGAATGTTTCCATATTAATAATATTACAATTGTGTTAAAAATATTCAAATGACATGTATTTTCGTGAGTTCTGATACCACATGTCAGATATGTGTACGGGCCGTCCCTGGATTATGGACAACCCAACTTAATGGTGTTCTGCACTTATGAACAGGTTTCCAAGTCTCAACATAAGATAATTTATAACCAAATAATCAAATTAATAATTCAGCAACTTCTTTCTTCTGTCCACTTAAGCAAACCCACATGGCATAAGCCATTCATTGGCACAGCATGTTCTTTTATGCTCACGCTGGTCTCATTGTCTAACTTTGTCATTCGAATCTGTGAGTCTGTGTTTATTCTTATGACCATGCTTCCATGGTGAAAGTCTACTTCTAGTTCAGGTGAACCTTCAGTGAAGAAAAAGGTGATTGGAATTGAAATGAACGTAAAGATAACCAACTTCAGACAAAGACCAGACTCCATCATGCTGAGAGAAAGCATTAGGCTTCAGTTCCCTCACTGTCGGAACAGTTATAAAAGACAAAGTGAGAATTATAGCACAAGGGAAAGACAGTACTCTACTGAAAGCATCAATTATTTCTAGGCAGAGTAGTGGATTAATTATTGAAGTTGATCTGCTTAGAAGTTCAAAATAAGTGTAACATTCCTGACAGCCTAACACTGATGCAATATTAGATGACTGTTAACCTTGAATGTCCTTTTTCAAATTCCTCTTATTTCCTATCTGAACTTTTAAATTTTTTTCTTTTTTCATTATTATGGACATATAGTAGTTGTTTATCTTTATGGAATACATACAGTGTTTTAATACATATATAAGATGTGAATTCTTTTGTATGAATTTATTTTTGTGTTCTGTTGACGTTAAAAGAAAGAACATAGTAGTTTTTATAACTTATTATTACAAAGCAGGTGTATTATTAAGATGACATTATTACACTGTATTGTTATTACCACCTACAAGCCATTATAGGATTATTGTTATTGTTATTATTATTATTGCCATATATGTGTTTTTCATCAAGGATCTGTGTTAGATACAAATTACACATAAATACATTGTTGGGAATGTATCTTATCCATAACTCAGGAACCACCTGCACACGTAATTTGAATTGTATGGCTTATTTTTATTGTCAAGTAAAAATTACTAATATTTACACTAATTAAAATTAACTGATTAACTTGAAAAGTTCTATAAATGTCTTATTATATTGTTTTGTAGATGCTCCCAAGTTTATATCAAACCAAACAATTTATTACTCCTGGGAAGGAAATCCTATCAACATAAGTTGTGATGTGAAATCAAATCCACCAGCATCAATCCACTGGAGAAGAGAGAAATTAGTCTTACCTGCTAAAAACACCACCAATTTAAAGACATATAGTATAGGAAAAAAGATGATATTAGAGGTAAGTTTCCATGTATACTTTAAAAATTTTTATTATTTTGGCAATTATCCACTGTTTTATATATATTTAAATATCTTCCTATGTAAATATATATTGAAATTGTAGTGTATCTACTTAATGTTTATTTATCTGAAGGTCAATTGTATTGTGACCCACTCACTACTAATGTCTTAGTATTAACTTGTGTAGAAATATAGGTGTATAGCAAAAATTATTTTTCTTAAATTTGCTGTTAGAAAAAAAATATATCAGAGGAAATATAGGGAGAAGGACTTGATCATTTGGCAGTTTTTGAAGGATGATAGTTCAGCTTCAGTGTTGATGCCTCCCTGAGTGAGTGGATTGTAACTGTTATCCTCAGATGGTCAAATATAAATGCTACCTGCTGACTACCTGTTTACGATTCTTGTGTAAGTTCCTAAATAAACCAAATTTACTTGCTCAGTGCTTCATTTTACCTTATTTTTAAAATTGTTAAGATTGTTTGTAATTATTATTTTCTGTGTTTACTGCCAAGTGACTGGACTGTGAATACTGTTTGAATAAAATGCTTTTATTTATCGATTGCAGATTGTGTTTGTGTCTATCAATTTCAAAAGTCTGTATGATATCATGAAAGTAATCATCAGCCCTTCTGACTTAGGATGCTGCTAGAGTAGCTGGAACTCCGCACAGACGTGTTTAGCTTAAAGCTCCTGTATTTTTATTTACTAATTAAGTTTGCATAGACTAAAAGGAACTCATGTTTTAGAATACTGATACTTCCACTGCATTAACTGGGGTGTCCTCTTTCATGCCAATTAGTCTCAGAAAAAAGTTTGTTTGGTATAAGGATTTAGCCATCACATCATCAAATGTCTGGATTACTATTGAGTAATGAAGCTACTTTATCTAAACCTGCTACAATTTAAATAATTTTTCTTGAAGTCACATTAGAACTAACTACTGGTTATTGACAGGGATGTCAATTGCACAAAACAAACACACAGCAAACAAAACACATTCAGGCAGCTTTAAACTTATCTTAGTTTACAAACTTAGTTTAAATTAAATTTCAGTTTGGCATAGTCTATCATCTTCCTTGGCTACCACAATTTAATATCACAGACTAGATTGCTTAAATCATAGAAATATATTTTCTCAGTTATGGAGGCTGGAAATCCAAGATCAAGTTGCCCATGGGTTGGTTTCTGGAGAGGATTCTCCATAACTTATAGGCTGTCTTCCTACTGTATTCTCACAAGATCTTTCTTTTGTGTAGAGAGAGAAAGAGAGAATATATTCTGGTGTCTGTTCCTTTTCTTATAAGGACACCAGGCCTCTTGGATTAAGCTTCAGCCTTACAACCTCATTGAAGTTTAATTTCTTCCTTAAAGATTCTATCTCCAAACACATTCACACGGGGAGTTATGATTTCAGTTATCATTTTGGTGGGGACAGGGTCTGGACATAGTTCAGTTGATGCTTACATGATGAACTACCACCTGCTTTCCTTCATCTTAATATTTTTTAGTTTTAGAGATAAGTCATAATTCTCCAGAGTTAATGTCAAGGAACAGTTTATAGATAGAACATTTACACACTTTAATTATACAAATATTTTATGCTATTTAAACATCTGCCTGGCAAATGGCATTTCTTTGCACTCAAAGTGAAAAATAAACAATTTTTGTTTACTTTGCACATAGGTAAGAGATCTTTTGACTTCAAATGTATATGTTTTGTGGCTTTACTGTTTTTCACAAATTAAATTTAAATCCTGAATAAAAAACATGGGTATATAACAAATATAACTTGATAAAAACACATAACAAAACAACAATGACAAAAAAGCAACAATAAGCATTACTAATATTTTATTATTTAAATACATAATTTCTTGGGATAATAATTTTATTTTTATTTAATCATTATAATAGTCACCTATGTGCTAATACTTAAGACATGATAATAAATGTAACAAGTCAGATTTACATGTAACAAATTTGTCAATAATAGATTTATTCAATTGATTTTTAACATATACTTTTCTAGTTCAATTTATTTATATATATACTTTTTTCCCCAAACGTTCAAATTCTTGAATTTTAATATATAACCAAATATTCAATAAGCCCTTTGGATTATTGCCAATGAATTTATATGTAAAGTTCATAAAAACATTTTTTAACCTAACACACCCTAAGATTATAACACAACTTACTAATATGGCAAAAATTGACAGCAGGAAGTTGCTCATTGATTTGTGAAATAACACTGTGTTTAGGATCAACTATGTCATTGTTTTTGTTTTCAATTGCTTCTTTCCCTTCCCTTCCCTGGTTGTTATATCTATTATTTTCTTAATATGGGATACTTAGAAAGAAGTAATCTATTTTTTGAAGTAAAAAAATAAACACTAGAAGGTCTCCTTATTAACATTGCACTCTCAGCTTAAATAATTATTTTGATGTTAATAACTAAATTTGTTGATCTATTATATCTGTCAAAGCGTAATATCATAAAATAAATTACTTTCATTGGATTGTATTTTGTCAAAGCCTAAAATTATAAAATAAATTAAATTATTTTTATTGGATAGAGGCATACCTTGGGCACATTGCAAGTTCTATTCCAGACTACTTCAATAAAATGAGTAACATAACAAAGCATGCCCCATGTTTTTTTTTTTGTTTTTTATCCCTATAGAAGTTCCATTTTCATTATATTGTAGCTTATAAAGAATACAGTAGTCTTACATCTAAAATTCATCATCGTGTATACCTTAAGTATAAACTACTGTATTCATGGTGGATCACATCTATAATTTCAGCAGTTTGGGGTGTTGAGGCCAGAGAATTGCTTGAGGCCAGGAACTAAAATCCAGCCTCGGCAATATAGTCAGATACCACCTCAAAAAAAAAAAAAAAAAAAAGAGGGTAATGCCTGTGGCTCAAAAGAGTAGGGCGCCGGCTCCATATGCTGGAGGTGGTGGGTTCAAACCCAGAACGGGCCAAAAAAAAAAAAGAAAAGAAAAAGAAAAAAAGATTATTAAAAAATGCTAACAATCATCTGAGCCTTTAGCAAGTTGTAGCCTTGTTGCTGGTGGAGGGTCTTGACTTGAGGTGGACAGCTGCTGACTGACCAGGGTGGTGGGAGCTGAAAATTGGAGTAGCTGTGGCAATTTTTTACAGTAAAACAACAATGAAGTCAGCTGTATAAATTAACACTATCTTCCAGGAAAGATTTCCTAGTAGTCTACAATGCTGTGTGATAGCATTTTACCCACAGTAGAACTTCTTTCTTTATTTGAGTTAATCCTCTTATCCCTACCACTGCTTTACCCATTGACTTTATGTTACTTTGTAAATTTCTTTTTGTCATTTTAACAATGTTCACAGCACCTTGATCAGGAGTAGATTCCACCTCTAGAAACCACTTTCTTTTCTCTTCCATAGACAGAAACTCCTCATTTGTTAAAGTTTTATCAAGAAATTGTAGGAATTCATTCACATTCTAGGAGTCCACTTTTGATTCCAGTTCTCTTGATGCATGCATTTTCCCCACATCTAAAGTTTTTAGCCCACAGTATTCACCCATGAATGTTAGAATCAACCATTTCCAAACTCTAGATAATGGTGATATTTTGGTCTCTTCCCATAAGTCACTAATGTTCTTGATGGCATCTATTAGTGAGTCTTTTCCAGAAGGTTTTTAATTTACTTTATCTGTGTCCAACAGAGGAATCATTATCTATGGAAGCTATATCCTTATAAAATGTTTTTCTTAAATACTACAACTTGAAAGGCAAAATTACTCCTTGATCCAGAAACTATGGAATAGCTGTTGTGTAAGCAGAAATGAAACAATATTAGTCTCTTTACTAATGAAAACAATATTAGTCTCTTTACACATTCCATCAGAGCTCTTAGATGACTGGTTGTATAGTCAAAGAGCAGTGGTATTTTCAAAGGGATTTTATTTTCTGAGCAGTAGTCTCAACAATGGGATAAAGATATTCAGTAAATCATGCTGCATCAGACGTGCTGTCATCCAGGCTCATGGAGCACCCAAGCAAAGTAGAGTTAGCAAAGTTCTTAAGGGCTCTAGTATTTTTAGAGTAAATGAGCACAACATTAGACCATACCAAGAGTTAGCCTGTCCCTTGAGGCCTGGAAGCCAGGCATTGACTGCTCCTTAGCCATAAAAGTCCTAGATGGCATCTTCGGCCAATAAAAGACTATTTCATTGATACAGAAAATCCGTTTACTGTAGCCACTTTCATCAGTGATCCTTGCTTGATCTCCCAGATAACTTGCCACAAGTTTTCCATCATTTTCTGCTTCATCTTGAACTTCTTTTTTATGAAAACCATTTTCCTTAAACTTTATGAACCAACCCCTTCTAGGTTTCAAAATTTCTTCTGACGTTTCCTCACTTTGCTGAAATTTTATAGAATTGAACAGATTTAGGGATTTGCTTTAGAATATGTTTTGGCTTAAGGGAGTGTTGTGGCTGGTTTGATTTTCTTTCCAGACCTCTAAAAATTTCTCCAAATCATCAATAATCCTTTCATTTACTTATCATTTATGTATTCACCAGTAGTTTTAATATTTTTTCAATAATTCTTTCTTTAATATTTGACTGACTTTCTTGTAATATCTGAACGTTGGACATGCCTCCCATACTATGCTTAATCACTTCTGACTTTTGATTTAAAGTGAGAGATGTGTGACCTTTCCTTTATCATGAATGCTTAGAGTCCATTGTAATATTAATAATTGACCTAATTCAATATCGTTGTTTCTCAGTTAATTAAGAGGCAAAGAGAGGGATAAGGAAAAGGCCAGATATGGAGCAATCAGAACACCCACATTCATTGATGAAATTTGACATCTTGTATGGGAAAAGTTCAGGGCACTCTAATACAATTAAAATAGTAACATCAAAGGTCACTGATCACAGATCACCATAATAGATTTAATAGTTATGCAAAGTTTGAAATCTTGAGAAAGTTATGAAAAAGAGACACAGAGACATGAAATGAGTGCATGCTGTTGAAAAAATGGCACAAACTGTCTTGTTCAACACAGGCACACAACACAGCTACCACGAATGTTCACATCTGAGAAATGCAATGAAATGCATTTCCATATGAAGAAACATTTGTATGAGTAGGTATTCCCAGTACCTTCTGAAAAGATATCATCAATATTAATTTTTAAAAACATTTTAAACATTTAAGGATTTATTACTTAATCCTCTATACTATATAATTGAATACTATTTTATATTTAGATAAAGTAATTGTGCAGAGTTTAAGCATAAAACTAATGTTAGACTTGGTTCCATATCACTTTCCTAAAAGGTATCACGTATACTCAGGGAGCATGATTTGAACATATTATGTCTGGAGTCATGTGTATGTGTATTAATTTATGCTGTGTTGCATAGTTTCTGTTTAATCATTAAATGTGACAAAGGAATTACTTATCTGAGTTGTAAAGCTTTTATTTGTTGACAAGTTAAACTCCCAGGAGCAATCAAAATGAAATTGAGCTTCGGTTAGGTGCGGTGGCTTGTACCTATAACCCTAGCACTTTGGGAGGCTAAGGCAGGAGGGGGAGAAAGTTGAAGTCAGGAGTTTAAGATCAGCCTGAGCTACAAAGAGAGCCCCATGTCTACAAAACATTAAATATCAGGCAGGCATGACACATACACCTGTAGTCCCAGCTACTTAAGAGGCTGAGGCAGGAGGATCACTTGAGCCTAGAAGTTTGAGGTTCAAGTGAGCTATGATGATGACATTGCACCCCAGCTTGGACAACAGAATGAGACCCTACCTAAAAAAAAAAAAAAAAGAGTTGAGTCTATTTAAGACTCTTCCAAGATAAATGGCTGCATTTAAATTATTCATCATAAAGATCTGTGCAGTAGTCACAGTTTTCTTGTGGCTGTCCTGTCTCTTTCCTGTATCAATTCAATAAATGCATTCTTCTCTGTTGAATATACAAATAACTTTTGCATGTGTGTGTAGAATAAGAAATTTTGTGTTAAATCTCCTTCTCATGAGTAAAATTATTTTAGGGTTTAAATAGCTTTGTTTATTAAAATCTGCATATTTAATACATGTTAATATTTGATCACTTATGAGTACTTACATAAGACCTGTTAAATCATCTACATTTTGATTCTATGATCTTTTCCAAAATGGAAAGCTGACTACAAAGTTCACGACATGGCTTTTTTTGTGCTCCTTCAGAATTAGTGTCTTCAGCAGACCTCAAAATTGCACTCTTAGTTAATCTCCTCCCATTGCCGCAATCTCATTTTTTCTCTCTTTTGGGATACAATTGAAATTAAAAGGCTCGGCGCCTATAGCTCAACCGGCTAAGGCGTCAGCCACGTACACCTAAGGTGGCGGGTTCGAATCCCCAGCCCGGACCTGCCAAACAACAATGACGGCTGCAACCAAAAAAAAAAAAAAATAGCCGGGCATTGTGGCGGGCGCCTGTGGTCCCAGCTACTTGGGAGGCGGAGGCAGGAGACTCGCTTGAGCCCAGGAGTTGGAGGATGCTGTGAGCTGTAATGCCACAGCACTCTACCCAGGGGGACAGCTTGAGGCTCTGTCTCAAAAAAAAAAAAAAAAAAAAAAGAAATTAAAAGCAACTCTAGGTGGAAGCATATTATCTCTTAATAATAGTTACTGGTATTGAAAATTACTTTCATTACTATCATCAAATCTCTTTTCTAAATTGATACTACAGAATTTCTGGACATTAGAATTACTAGGTTTATCCCAGTGGTCACCAATAGAATCCCCAAAGGTTAACTTAATTATGGATTTCAAATGTGTAAGAATTGAGGTCAGTTATTTTCCACCTAAAATGAAAGAGAATGACAGGAATTGAGTAGAAATGGAGGCAAAAGACTGTTATTAAATATCAAGAAAAAGTATCTGTCAGCAGGGATTGTTGCACAAGGGTAATATTTTCTTGCAGAATACATTCCTAAAAAGGTTTTGCTTTTAATAATTTCTCATCCTTCATTAGTATTTTATGTTAAATAAACTCAAGAAAGGGAGAAAACAGTACATATTTTGAGCCTTTCTTAAACTTTAAAATCAGCCTGGTCTGGTGCAAAACCAGAGAAAACAGAGTTAACAACGTTTTTGGTACAAGCTTCAATTTTTCAATTTATATCAGCATCAATTTCACATTATATATTATTTTCAGAGTGTATGCTACTTTCTGAGGTTTACACATAGGACGATCTAGTGGATACATCAAAATGGAGGCTTTTGACCACTTAATCAATTAATAAATACAATATGATTCATCTCGTCTTCTGGCTAGTAATTGTTTATAGCTACATCTTAAAAGGATTTGTGCCATTTAGTAATTCTACTTGATGAAATAATATAGTATAACAAGGAGTCGTGGGGTAAATAGTTGAACATGTTCGCAAGTAGTAAGCATATTATACTTTATTTTCAAACTTCTGTGATGCTTTAGAATTGTAACTCTTATGGTTTTGATTATTTTAGATTGCACCAACATCTGACAATGACTTTGGACGATATAATTGCACAGCCACTAACCGTATAGGAACAAGATTTCAGGAGTATATTCTTGCTTTGGCTGGTAAGTGCGGCACAGTAATTTTTGAGAACTCCTAAAATTTTCTATAAGCAAATGAAATTTTAAATAATAAAATTCTATCATATAATTGTAAATGTTAACAAAGGGTAGCTTTTATATTTTTATGAGTCCTGAAATAGGCTATTATTTGAAAGAGTGGGTCAGTGATTAAAAAGTTGGAACAGTTGTGTTTGACATCGCAAGAAACTTAGATGTATTTCCTGATCAAGACTGATTTTTAACTCTGATTCCTTTGTTTAAAAATGTTTCACTTTACTTCCATAGAAACATAATTCTCCCCTAAAGCTTGAAGATTGGGAGATGTAAATATAATGATAGTTAAAGCAAAAAGATCATATTAACTAGAAATCCAGCTATACATCAGTATATGTGTGTATACACACACGTGTGTAGATAGACAGATATATAGATAGTTAGATAGAATTTTTCAATATCTTTTACAAGCCTTATTAGGATCCAAAAACACATGCTTAGAAATAGATTGTATAGCTCAATGGAAAAAATATGTGACTTACAGTCTTTTAGGACTACATAAGGAAATGAAAGAAAATTACTGTTATGCTATATTTTAATAGACTGAGCAGATTCTTAGAGAAATTTTAAAACATTTCATAGAGATCTTCCATGTAAGTGTAATTTTATATTAATGGATTAATGATTTTCATTATTATGTTATATACATATGTTCTCAAAATTAATGTATCAGTTGTAAAGCCTTTACAGGAATAAAGTTTATTAAACTCATGATACTCAAATTTTCATATAACTTGGAGAACCTGTAATCCTTCATTTCAGGTTGTACCATTTTAAGGAAGAAAAGAGAGAAGGAATTGTGTAGTAGGAATTGAGGGTAGAGGACAGAGAGAAAAATTCTAGATGAGAGGAAGCTAAGAAGGGAGAGAAAAGCAAGAGAAAGTCATGAAAGAAAGAGGGAAATTGATAGCTGTTCTCCACCTTGAAGTCATTAGAAAATCATTTTTCATGAAATCATGTAAGTAGGCTCTTCACATGTAGAAATGTGAAGAAACCATTTTTATAAGCAAATTAATGTCTAGGAAAATGAAAGGTACTAAGATATGTCAAAATTCATTAGTACTAAGTTAAAGCATGGACTGTAATGATAAGAAGCATCCAATACTCAAACTAATTCTAGGCCTTAGGAAATTAGGTAACTTTCCTAGTACTTAGTATGATTTTTTAAATACATAGGTATTTATATATGATCAATATATGTGTGTATAATTATATTAACATTGACACACTATTATACACTGTTGTTTTTGTAAGCAATATAATTTTCTACTAGGTACAACTTGATAAATGACCAGAATTTATTTAGCATTTAAGCGTTTTTAGTCTGGGAAAAATATATGCAAAAGAGGATATTATATTAAGGAGAGGTAAACAATCTCATAAAGTTGACAGGGAATATTTAATGTTGTATTTCTTCATATATCATAGTACGTAAGTAATTCTTCTCATTGGAGCAAATATTTGATGACTACCCTTCTAAACATTAAATTGGTGTGCTCCCTTCTGCCCAACCATAATAAAAATTAAAATTTTTATTTGTTTTAAATAAGAGAATGTTTTGGAAAATATTTTGAATACTTTAGTTTCAAGTATTCAAAATATTCAAGTATTGTTTTATACAATTCTAGGCTACAGATTTGTTTCTAAAAAAGCTGAACTTGATTCAACATAAAATGAAGATATGAGAATGAATTACACACTAATCCTTAGATAGCAAACATATACTAAAACATCATTGTTTATAAATATGATTTCCTTAATAATACCTTTTAATTTAATACTAATATTTCATAGAAAATTTAATTTTTCCTGCAGAATTCAAACACCACATGTGTGATTTTAAGTGAAATGTAAAATACTCATATGAAAGTATAAATATTTCCAAATATTTGTAAATGCTATGGTTTAATATTTCATTTGCCTGTTGGACCTGAATGCACGATCTCTTACCATGTGGTGTTTTATACTCTAACAGATTATCTTAATTCTAAAGGGCAAACAATTAAAGCCAAAACTTAGCATGAAATTTTGTTACATATTTAGCGAAGAGACATAAACAGATTTACTTTTTTAGCATTCTTTATTTCAAAAATATTTGTTCTTCATTTTAGCATTCTTTATATCGAAATTGTTCTGTTCTTTATTTTTCCCCCCTTTCCTACCTTCTTACTCCATTTTCTCTTTTCAATAATTTAGTTCTACGTTGGACAAATGTACACGTCTGTGGGGGTGGGTAGAGCACAGTAGCGTCCTGGCTTTGGGTGTCAAAGCTGGGCAGAGTGAATGGAGTCGGGGGAACTTCAGGGATCCCATGTAGGGTGTCGGGAACCAAGCGCGGTTAAAAGGTGCCCATGTGCCTGGAAAGGACCAGCAGCCCAGATAGGAGTAGTAAAGCCTGGTCAGGGTAGACAAGGGTTCATGTAAGCCGGGTTGATGTGGGAGAAAGGTCAGAGTGATGGAGTATTAGTTTTTCTAAGGATATTGACAAAATTAGTATGTGCAGGCAGTATAATAAGAGTTAGTTGTCACACTTTTGAAGAAGAATTAGGGTTACGCGAAGATCAACAAATAAAATGATCCAGGACTAATGATCTGGAGGGATCTATATGAACTCTGATTTTAAAGTACATAGGTGGATAGAAAAAGGAGAAAAGACAGATGTAAAGGGGTATGTGAGTGTGTGTGTTTGTGTGTGTACATGTACGGCTATGATCAGCCATTTCTACAAGAAGCTTTTTGGGGAAAGTTATTTAGAAAACAAGTTCTGAACTAGCTCTATCATTGAGAGGATTTGGGATTTGCAACACTCCATTAGCAATGAGTACACCTAGAAGCTCCATCGTGGTTTCTAAATATCATTCTTGACTGAATGTAACTAGGGATCCTTGACATATGGCCCATAGCAGAACTGGGTAAAGAAAGTATCAGAAAACAACAACTTGTGGCGTTAGAAAATAATGCAGTTGCTGGGTGCAGTGGCTCACATGGCAAACCCAGCACTGTGGGAGGCTGAGGCAGGAGAATTGCTTGAGTTTAGGAGTTCAAGATTTGTCTAAGCAAGAGAGAGACCCCAACTCACTAAAAAATGGAAAACCCAGCCAGGCGCCACCATGAGCACTTGCAATCCTGGTGTCTCCCGGAGGCTGAGCAGTGGGATGCCCACAGCCCGAGTCTGAGGCTGCAATGAGCTACAATGCCATTGCCCTCTGCTCAATGCATTGGGTGGGACTCTGTCTCAACAACAACAACAACAAAGAAAGTAATGAAGTTAAAAAAATATAAAGCATAAGGTCATGTCAAAATTCATAAGCCACTTTTAACAAACAACAAAGTATACATCAATTCAGCCAGCCAAGGAGCATCAATGGTTTCTAAAGCAGGAATGTGAAAGTTATATGAAGAAATAATAAATAGATAGGCTTAATATATCTACTCTCATATTACTAATTAGTTAAAAAAGGAAAGTAGTAACTTTACAGATGGTATGTTAATCTAGTAATCAAAGTTAACACCGCCAGTAATAAGAAAATTAAACATGGATACTATCAGAGTCAATTAGAAGAACAGAGAATGACTACTGGAATGCTACTGCCAAAAATGAATAATCAGAATCTAGTATGGGAAAATATACAAAGACTGCAAATTCAGGAGTCATCTACAAAATAACTTCAAAGTGTCAGACTAAAGGACTGTAGAAACGTGACAAATATATTCTATGCATGGTTCTGAACTGCGTTCTTTTGCTTAAAAGACATTATTGAAATGATAGGTAAACTTTGATACTGGTGTATAAGTCAGATGAAAATGTAATTATTTTATATAGTTTAAATAAGACCATGTTTTGTTCGTGGTAAAAAAAAAAAAAAACACACTCAATTTGGCACCCTATTAACTTAAACGGTTCGGATATAAAACACCTTGATGTACTGTTATTGCACATTTTCTATAAAGATAATATCATTTCAAAAGAATAAAAATGAAGTAAACTAAAGTCAATAAGCAAAAATGCCTAAGATAGAGCAACTTTAGAAAAGTGAAATGACTTGTGAAAATAAGTAGCATTCTTGATAAAGAATCATCCACTTCTTTCCATGTGTGCATTTACGACATGATGTGTAACCCTATAGGTGGGTCTACAATAACACAGTGCATATTCCGTAATAATTTACTCATAGAACACTTTGATCTATCTCTTTTGCCCATAGAAAACTGAAAAAAGAAGAATATTTTTATAATTTTATGGAAAATATGAGATATTTCACATATATTCTTGATTGATAAAAATATAAACTGGAGATATGAGAGAGGTGTATATATATATATATTTAATGACATCACTATATAATTATTTTTTAATGCACCTCCTGGGTGATAATTCTGCTTTCTAGTTGGGAAGCATCCTCTCTCTTGGGGTTTATATACACATCCTGAAAAAATTAGATTTGTAAGGCACATAATGCTAAGCAAAATTGTGACTGTACAGTGTTATTTCTTTCTTAGAGTTTTTCACACCTACAAGATCATGAGTTCACAAGGCATTCCATGTATTTGTATAATGCGTGTTTTACATTTCTTTTCCTAAAAGACCTTCACTCTAACTTTTGAACTTTATCATCAACTAATTTCATTCATTTTTTATTTTACTAATTCATTTCATTATTGTTAGATTTAAGCTTTTACATTAAACCTCATTTTTTAATGCAGTTATCCCACCTTTGCTTCATTTATTTATGTACTTACCAAAGTTGCCTGGTCCTGAGCAATTTTAGAGCTGTCCTCAGGGAGCACATCCAACCCCTGAAACATGGGAGACCCAGCCCTTTGGGGTTGTCTGGGCAATGCCCCTTAACAGGTGTCCTCTAACTACGGCCCACGGGCCACATGCGGCCCACCGAGGATATTTATCCGGCCCGCCGGGTGTTTTTGCTGCCTCTGCCTGTCCTGCTTAGCCACTGCCTGTCCTTTTAAACTATAGTCCGGCCCTCCAACGGTTTGAGGGACAGTGAACTGGCCCCTGTTTAAAAAGTTTGAGGACCCTGCATGCCAGGATCTACCTGATAAGAGTGTTGCAATGAATAAGTGACTTAATGGACTCAAGGCACCTGGCACGTGGCTAATACTTAACAAATATTAAGTAGCTATTATTATGGCCAAATTACTGTTCATATTGGTCACTTTTCTTTTGGGTAGAAGTCAGCATGTCAATATCTCTTTGGTTACAATACAGTGCCCTAGACATCATAGACCAATGCAAAGTCAAATGCGATAATGTCCCACTTATTCTGGACACTGTATTTCTATTATGTAATATAAATTTTCATTTGATTTTGCTGCTTTTTCCATCTAGTAGCTTATCTAGTTTTATGTATATATTATGTGATGTAATATTATATATAATATATTATAACAATATATTATATATGTAAGCTGCTATTAAATAAAGTCTGTGATACTACATTTACAATTGACTTATTTAACCTCAGTTTGAAACTCTAGACTTACCCCTATTAAATCTCATCTTGTCAATTTTGGCTGATCTCTTGAACTTACTGCAACCCTGTCAAATAAAATATTTGAGCTTTTTTTCAAGATTGATTTAGTTCACCAATACAGTGTCATGAAGAGACCTTTTATATTTTCACCAAAGTCACAGATAACCTACATAAGTCATTTTTTTTTATTAAATCGTATCTGTGTACATTAATGCTATTATGGGGTACAGAGTACTGTTGCTATATACAATTTGAAATACCTTCATCCAACTGGTTAACATAGCCTTTATGTCATTATCTTAGTTATTATGTTAAAACATTTATATTCTACATTTAGAGAGATTCACATGTACCCTTGTAGGATAAACCATAGGCGTGATCCCACCAGTCACCTCCCTCCACCCATCCTCCCCCCTCCCCTCCCTCTCCTCTTTCCCCATATTCTTGGGCTAAAATTGGGTTATAATTTTCCTATGAAAGCTATAAATTAGTTTCATAGTAGGGCTGAGTACATTGGATATTTTTCTTCCATTCTTGAGATACTTTGCTAAGAAGAATATTTTCCAGCTCCATCCATGTAAACATGAAGGAGGTAAAGTCTCCATCTTTCTTTATGGCACAGAGACCTGCTTACAGGTTAAGCTGGATCAGTTGAACAGAATTACATAGATAAAGAATTATAGTTTGTCAGCTAGTCCCTGTGCCCACACTAGACTTGATTCAGAGCCTTATTCTGTAAAACTTGAAACCCGGTTAAAATTAGTTCATTTGGAAACACACTTTCTTCACCTGAATATAAAGCCAAGTTTCTCTTACATAATCAGTTTTCTGATCTATTCTGGAAAAGTCTACATCTTGATTTTTTCCAGAAGTCACGAGGCAAACTTAGTAATGAATATGAAACTATTCATAGCATCCTCCTCATTCTCATGTTGCTGAGAAAAAAGAAAATCAGGATAAACTTAACAATATTTTAGAGAATCTATACTTGCATCAATTCCTAATGATTTCTTATATTACACAAAAATATATAATGAATTTCACACAGGTGCCCGACATGGCTGTAGGTCTGGAATCTGGAGGTGATTAATATAAAACACCTGGTCTCTATATGTAAGTTAGAGTTCAAAAGATAAAAGTTGCTGTAGAAGCATGCACAAAGGGTTGGGGACACAAAATTGAACTCTGATTTGAGTTCTTGGCATAGGCTTCTAACAGATGAGAGCTTTTGAATTGGGTCTGAAGGGGTGAGTAGAATTAGGTCCAGTAAAGAAGAAAGGGAAAAAATAAAATAACATTCTCCTTAATAATGTATCTCAAGAATGGAAAAGCAATTATCCCATGTACTCAATACTAAGTTGAAACTAGTAGATGAGCAACTACAAGCCTAGAGAAAAGAAAAACACAATTTAATTCCAGAAGCAGGGAGGAGGGTTGGTAGGCTTTCACCAAACAGGTAAAGTGTAGGGTACATGGCCCACCCCCTGGGTGAAGGACTCAACTGCAACTCTGACAAATGCAAGCAATGTGTCCTAATCACATGTACCCTTATATTAATCCAAAAAAAAGAAAAAAGGGATCAGACAACACTTGTACAAAGGAATGATCCTCTAGAACAGTATGAAGTGTTAAGAAATGAGGCATTTCACAGAAAATGGGAGGATACACTATGTTAGGGTACCAGTGGTACTTGATGTGAATAGTGAGATGAGAGATCAAATTATGGATCTCTATGAAAAACTTTTATCATGTTTATATTCTGTCTTGTATCCAGCAAGGGAAGTTTGGAGTCATTTAGTCATGAGGTAACATGATCCATTTACCTTGAAACAACTATCTTGGTAGAATTCTAGAGGATGATTTCACCAAAGCATAATGTGTGGAGCAATTGCCCGTTTCCATGTTTCTCTACATAGTCCAAATGTGTAAATATAAACTTTAATACCCTAAAGTAACGTCTGCTGTGTGTGTGTATGTGTAGTGTATCATTGTACATATGCAATGTATTGCTATATTCATTCTATATATGCAATATATATTTCTGGCTCATAGTAGTTTTAGATAAATTTATTACCTATAGGAAGGGTTTCTTATGTTATATTTAATTTACTTATGAGCCTTTTTTTTTTTTTTGAAATTAAAGTTGTTTTATTCCACCTGAGTGTAGGTGGGGTAAGATTTCCAACTGGTCTGGGAGGAAATCCACCCTTATGAGCCATTATTGAAATGCCCAATAATAAAGGGACCTCAGTGTCCATGATTTGTGAAAAGTGTCAATAATTGGGTATGTTTGGAAGGAATAATTTATATGAGTGTGTGAATAATTCTATGTAAAATATCAGAGATAACAATGAGAGAAAGTCAGATACTAAACAACTTTGGAATTTATATATTTTTATTTATTTTTATATTTTTTAATTTTATTTTATTTATTTTATTTTATTTATTTTTTTGAGACAGAGCCTCAAGCTGTCCCCCTGGGAAGAGTGCTGTGCCATCACAGCTCACAGCAACCTCCAACTCCTGGGCTCAAGCGAGTCTCCTGCTTTAGCCTCCCAAGTAGCTGGGACCACAGGCATCTGCCACAACACCTGGCTGTTTTTTGGTTGCAGCCATCATTGTTGTTTGGCGGGACCAGGCTGGATTCGAACCCACCACCTTAGGTGTGTGTGGCTGGCACCTTAGCCACTTGAGCCATAGGTGCTGAGCCTATTTATATATTTTTAAAAATATATAAAAGCATATGAATAAATAAGATTAAAAAGAAATCCAGAAAGAAGTTACTGTAACTATTTCTGAAGAGAAAATATGAACATAAGTGATCAAATCCTGTGAGAAAAATCAAGAGAATAATAATTTAGATTTGGGAACTGGAGATAACCAGATGTACTCTTTACTCTTTCAAATCTGTTCTCAATCTCTCTCTCTCTCTCTCTTTCTCTCACGCAAACACACACACACAACACAGAGGGTAACAAAAAGTAATCACATTTTAAAAAGTATACACATTTTAAGAAAGGAAAAAGCTCTATTGAAATTGTAATATTCAAGAGAATTTGACTTCTGCAATTACAGAAGTTGCCTTCTGTTATCAAATATATATTGAGTATTATAATTATAACACAGTGTATCCTTTTCTTAAAATGTGTATACATTTTGGCACCCTCTGTGTGTGTGTGTGTAACTGAATATTGTTTTCTTTCTTTTGCATAAGGATTTATGTACTTTTGTTTTGCTTCTAACCAATAGTTCCCATTTATTTATCTGTATGTCATTATTTTATCAAAATTACATCAGAGAAAAAAAAAATTACATCAGAGAAACAACTCTTCCCATTTTTCTTCTACTGATTACAAGATAAAATTATCTCAAAACAGATATTTTTATGTTTCACATTTATAGTTTGATCAAATTATTATTTTAGGATCATGTATAAATATAAAAATGTTTACCAATATTATTTACTTGCAGATAATTTTTTTTTAAAGATAGAATCTCACTTTATTGCCCTCAGTAGAGTGCTGTGGTGTCACAGCTCACAGCAACCTCCAATTCCTGGGCTTAAGTGATTCTCTTGCCTCAACCTCCTGAGCAGAGGAGGCCTGCCAGAATGCTCAGTTATTTTTTTGTTATTGCATTTTGGCTGGGGCTGGGGTTGAACCCACCACCCTCTGTATATGTGGCTGGCACCCTACCCACTGAGCCGCAGGCGCCACCCTTGTGGATAATTTTTTAAAGATAGGATCAGTGAGAATAATATTTGTGAGTATCCAATGATTTATATTCACCATTTATTTCAATAACAACTTTAATGTTGGCATAATCATTACTTTTTACTTCTGAGGAAATTGATGCCAAATAAATTGAATTTGACCAGCTTCACCAATCTCTGAGAACAGCAGAGGGTGTTCCTACCTGACTCCTAAGTCACAGCACCAGCTCCTTGTTAATTATACAAAGCAAACAATTTGTAAGCTGAGCCTAGGTGTGTATCCATTATCTACCATTGGACTAAACATTAATATACACCAATGAATACAAAAGAATGTAATATAAAGAGAATGGTTTCACTGGGGATCATTAGACAGAAGCACAATAACTGACATTTACTGTCAGTACTGTCCATTACTGCTTAATGGATTCCAGGTTCTGATTACGTGTGTTCTACTTTGCTTTCTACATTCACAACAACCCTATCAGGGAGTACTAACGGTTCTAACTTCCACATTAGAGAGAAAGGTGCTGATATGTAAAAGATAAACAGACTTATCCAAGATCGCACTTGACTAAAAGTGGCAAAACCCTCCTTGGTCCCTAGATTCTGATGACATATCCAGCCCCTCATCTAACCCTATACCAGCACCAGCAGAAGTGAAAAGAAGGGGGAATGTAAGAAACATATAATGGCACAGTAGTTTTCCATCAATGGTGGTAGTGTTCATTCACTGTTGAGATGAAAAAATGCTGAGAAGTGGGCTAGAAAAATATGCTAACAACGAGGGGAGACCTGTGTGTGGCATCGAACAGCCGTATGGAGGCTCTAGTTGAAGTCCTGGGCCGTGTTGGATAGCTGTACAATATGCTCCTCTTTCTGCATACACCCAGTCCCAGTGAGTTAGATAATCCAGGATCCTGAGCATAAAAGTGAAAAGACTGAGATTGATGTCGTAAGGGCAGTAAAGCTCCTGAATGCTCTCCCCGGGGAAGGCGGGTGATCAGACTGGTTCTTTAGACAGATTGAGTTTGCCTTTGTGTTGTGATAGGGTTAGGGTTTGAAGATTTTGAGGGACATCTCATCGAAAAGGAAGCTGAGAGCCACTACCAGCCTCGAGGCTGAGTCAGACAGGGGCCGGGGTTAGCGGTTAACCAAGGAAACAGGAAGGCAGAAACAGACACAAGGATCATAATACAGGAATTATGAAAATTAGATTAATTGGTAGGCATATAATAATTAGGAATCAAGGATGAAGGCAACTAGAGAATAATTGGGAGGGTGACGAATTAGAGGTACTGATTCTCGCCACGTGAGAACCAATTCCTTGGACACGTTCTGAGTTGTTGCCTATCACTTTTATTTAGTTACTGAAATGTCTAATTCATCAATTATTTCTCAAAGACTCAGAATATTCCAGTCACTATGCTCAAGGTGACATGTGTGTCTATGTATAAATATATGTGTGCATATGTGTATGTGTGTGTGTATACTTTACCCTTAACAAAACAACTTATAATTTAATAACTGGACACATAAATTCATGATATCAAAATAAGCTTAGAAAAATACTGGAGCTGCCAGTCATATTCATGTTCTTGCTTTTAGTAAAACAACAGAAAGAAGACACCAAAAAAAAATAATAATGTAAGTTAAAAACTAGAGTGTTGGGGTGGCTCCTGTGGCTCAAAGGAGTAGGGCTCCAACCCCATATGCCAGAGGTGGCAGGTTCAAACCCAGCCCTGGCCAAAAACTGCAAAAACTAGAGTGTAGGTAGATCTGAAAATAGACTATCTGGCAGAAAAGGGCAGTCATTGGCCCAGGTATTGATGGTTGAATGTTGTGCTAAGAAAAATAAGGTCTCACTTCACTGTAGGTGCATCATGTCTGGTCTGCTGCTGAATGAATGGTAGGAATCTGACCAGTCAGAGTAAGAACAAAGAATCATGTACATGCCGTGTACTCAGGGGTGGGCGCCCAGGAGGACAGTATCTATCTTCATCCCCAAGGACACACCCTCATACTTGACACCTGTCCACAGACTGCAGACAATAGTAATTGCTGTAATGTCCAGCTTAGACCAGTGGATGTTCGGAAATAACTCAGTGCGACTGAAAAGCTGGCAGTCTCAATTAGGACATCCGTGTATATTTGGTTTTCTCTTCCATTTTGGATCAAGCTCACAAATAAAATTCTTGATCAAAGTTGCACAGAAAATTCAGATTTATTTAGAAATGTATAAGAAACATGAAAATTACTAGAATGTTCATTCATTATGACAGTTTAAACATATTTAAATATATTAACACTTGTATTTCCAGATAATATTTTCATAGTACTATGTTTTTCAGAGGCATCAGTATTCTACACGTTTGTGAACCTGAGAGCCATAATATAATGTACTTTGGAGACTCGCCACATAATTTACAGTTACTAATTAGAGCTGAAATGTACACTGTGGTCTATCTTTACAGGATTCACATGCAAAGGGCATAAAGCTGTCCTGGCTGTTGCCCAGTACCATTCATGAGACATCATTTCCTGTAATACATGGTGCCCTTTTTTGGCTCCACCAAATAAGGCACATTTGACTCTTGACTGACATTCGAGATTTTTATCTGAATGCTGGATCAAGAAGAGAACTTTACATTTGCTTCATTTTAGTCAGAATTCTATATACATATCAATAAAGTTCCTGTGCAATTTACTTTGTTAAACTATATAAAATTGCACATGCATTTTATGTCCACCGTGTCTGTGTGTGTGTTCTTTCTGAAAATATTTGTATTTCTTTCCTTTTTTAAGTTGATTTCAAATGTGAGATGGGATAGAGAGTAAGATTGATAGAAATTCCTTTCATGTTGTCTGTGCCTCTAAACTTAAGGTTTCTCAAGTACAGTTTCATTTACTTTTCTCATTAAGATGTTTTTCTTTCTTATTCGTTAATTCTGCTTATTCTGCCTTTGAGATAATTCTTTCTAATGATGTCGTGCGTTATTGAAAACAATAAATTCCACCTAGGATACCTTCATGAACTTCAAATAATTAAAATAACAGGTCGATGTAATAACACGTACAGGAACAATTTTATAGTTGTTTTTGAAATAATTTAGTAAAACTTTAACATCTCAACTGATGACGTTTTACTTACTTTGTATAATGTGTAAATGAAATTGGATTCATTAGCAATTTTATTTAGTTCAGAATACTAGCATTTTCTCTACTTCACATTTGCCCAAAAGGAAGTCTTACAATTCAGTTGAACAAAAAGAAAATGAATTTTACATTTCCACAAGACATTATCATTTGTGGCAATGATTGAATAATAGATTCATTTATTCTGATGTTTTAAATACCCACCTTTATCTAGCTCTCTCTCTCCCTCTTTCTTTTTCTCTGTCCTCTCTTTGACACACATACTCCCCCCCACACACACAAACTAATTTTCTTTCACACCAAATACAATGTTTATAGTGTTTAGAAAACACAGAGCTAATTTATCACCTTTATTAAAAAATGTGATGTTTTACTGTTATGTGGTGAGATAATAATAATTGTCTAGTGTAGGCTCGCTTGCAATTTGAAGAGCTCATTCAGGTGTTTACCAAGCACTGAAATGCAAATATACTGAGTGTTCTAAGCAGCAATTCTCCTTCATCCCTCATTCTCATAAAATCCTAAGTTTTTTTTTTTTTTTGCCTTTTATTAAGCCATATACACAGAGATCATGAATACATTTGTGCATTTGTGGGGTACAATGCGTCGATTTTTTTATAGAATTTGGAATGGTTACATCAAACTAATTAATATAGCTTTCGCCTCATTTACTTGATAATTGTGTTAAGACATTTATGTTCTATCCGTGGTAGATCCAACTTGAACCCTTACAGTGGCTCCCTAGGTGTGGTCCCGCCGTCTTAGTAATGGCTGTGTCATTATTGTGGTTACGTTTCCTCTGTGTTTTTCTCTTCATAGATGTGCCGTCCAGTCCCTACGGAGTGAAGATTATAGAGCTGTCACAGACCACAGCCAAGGTTTCCTTCAACAAACCAGACTCCCATGGAGGGGTGCCTATTCATCACTATCAAGTGGACATCAAGGAAGTGGCGTCTGAAATCTGGAAAATCGTGCGCTCCCACGGAGTCCAAAGTGAGTCAGTAATTCACAAGTGTTGACAGATTCAGGCTGCCCTTCAATATACCTGTGATTAGTTTTTGATTTCCCTTCAATGTTTTTTTCTTTCAATAAAGTAATGCTGGGAAGACATTATCTCTGCCCCTATTCTTCTTTAGAATAATCTTTTTTTTTTTTTTTTTTGCCAGGGCTGGGTTTGAATGGAAAGGTTTTCATCTTCAGATGGAGATACTTAAGAGAGTCAGCAAAGTTCTATTGTATAGAAGGTCATTGTTTACAATTTTGTTGCTGGAAAGAGAACTCTTGTTGTGTGAGGCATGGAGGTTGGATGTGCTTAAATGTGTACTTATGTTTAATTTATTAATATTTCTTTATAAGTAGGTACAAAAGTCGTAATATAAAATATCAGCATCTTCTACGTATATGTATTCATGAAGCCATCTCTGAAAATTCTATAGAACTTTATATTTGATGTTTATATTTATATGTAGGTTTCTAGATATATTTCTATAATATGGCAAATAATTCACAAGACTACTTTCTAATCATGTAACATTTCATCATTTTATGAAAATGTGGTTTCTTTTCTCATTTTGAGGAAAGAAAAATAAATAGAAAATGATAAGAAACTGCCATTTTTGGATTCTGTTGGTTAGGACATAGAATTACTTTGAGGGGTCACAAAAACCCGTATAAAATATTGAGGAAACCATGTTCATAGTGGACATCCTATAAGGATACTTTCCTGACCCTAATACATACCTGGTTGCAGCTCAGGAAAAAACAAGAGCCCTGCTGAGCAGAAAAGAGAAAACCAAACCCAGGGATCTTGAAGAGAGCGGAAATTAAATTATTCTCGTCTCGTCACTGATGACACCAGCCTTCTCAGTTTCACTGAGAGCAGCTACAGGCTTTTGATAGAAACGTCAGCAGTATTCATTAATGAGTGATCAGTTATTTAACACAAGCTTCACGTAATCTCCTCAAAGAGATAATTTATTATTATTTCTTCTCATGTGAACTGTCTGGATAATATTCTTTGCGCATGTGCTATGTGGTTCAAGAAAAATTAACAAAGACATTTCCCAGAAAAGAGTTAAATGAGTCAGACCCAAAACTGTAGTAAACAGGGATCAAGAAATGATATTTTGGATTTTTTTTTATTAAGAGGAAAAAAAGAAAGGAGGGTGGTAGATGAAAGACAGAAAGACAAAATGAATTATTCCTCACACTGCAGAACGCTCAAAGTGGGTGCCCAACAGCAATGAAGAAAAATAATATTAAGCCTGGATGGTACAGAAAAGGACCACGGCACGAGGGTACAGCCCCATCCCACCCGTATCACAGTGGGACGGGGTTGGTAAACTCACTCTACATTTCTTCCAGATTTGCAACAATATGGAGAATTTATCATGGCCTAGATCAAGCCACGTTGATTACATACAAAACCTGACACTGCAGCCCACGTTACCCACCTGCTCAAAGCAGATTCCTATGCTTAGGACTGAAATGAAATAACAAACACATTTCTTAATTTAGAATGAGAAATCATTGTCCAGAAATTAGAATGTTCAAAGTCAATATGATAAATATCTTCTTTCTCCTTTACTATACAGGGTGGCCATAAAGTTCACCACCCTGTACCATGTAGGGAACAAAATATGAGTCAGAAACGTGTTTGTGAATCCAGAATTATGAGAAAGGGAAGTTTCATAAATAAGACGTTTGAGGGCTTCACACTCCACCTTAAATCTTGCCAAAAGACAAAAATTGCTCAATGTCCTGGGACTGGAGATGTCTCCCTTTTATTGCAGAGAAGGTGAGCATCAATACTTCGTTTCCATACAGACCTCTGCTCTGATCCATCTGTAAATGAATACCTTAAATCAGGTTACAGTCATGTAATCAAAACATTGCATGATCTCAGTTCAGTGTAGTACAAACTAGAATTGTTTTAAAAAATCCAATTCTTTCAAATAATTCTTTTTTAATCTCCCTTTTTCCTATTTCATTATGTCTTTAGCAGATAATTTATCAAGTCCAGTTGAGCTTTGCACGATTTAAAAGTTTTAATATGTAATTTTGCACTCACATTTTTTCAGATGCTCATGACAGCTAGACCTAGCCTTGGGAGATTAGAGATGGCTTGAACTTCTTGGGAAGGGGCAAAGAATCAATGCCTCTGAACTTTCTGGTTCTTTATGTTTCTTTGGACTCTCTCTGCCACATGCTGTCTGTGGGACAAGCATCTGAATACCTGCCATTGGGGTTGTGCTTTGCGGGGCAAAGTCTCTATAAACCTTTTCCGGATATAGAGTTTTCTCCAATGAGATTCTACTTTGTCTCACCTCTGCAGACACCTCTTCATCCCTGTCTTCAAGGACATCTCATTTTACAAGTCACTGCAGCCCCTACCTTTATGAGACATTCGTTTGACCCAGAGAAAAGTTCCACATTTTCCTAAGCTACAATGTAAGAACCTCGATTGCTTCAGAGTTGATGTTTTTCTCCAATTTTCTTTTTCCTTACTTCAAAGAGGTACAGAAAATAGATGAATCTTCTGTAAAAACAGAAGTCCTACTGAGGAACCAAATGGAACACTCTTCTTTACATCTGTTATGCAAAAAAATCTAATGGAATTTATTAATCTTTTTTAATTTTCTTTACTTACCAAGAAGAGAAGAGATATCATAGTACATACAGAATTCTGGGTAGAACACTCATAAGTCCAATGACAGGATTTTTTTCTCCTTCTAGGTTTTTTTTTTTTTTTTTGGCCAGGGCTGGGTTTTGAACCCGCCACCTCCGGCATATGGGGCTGATGCCCTACTCCTTTGAGCCACAGGCACCGCCCCTCCTTCTAGTTTTGAAGAAATGGTTAGGAGATGACAGTGTGCATGGGGATTAGAGTCTCGTGGCTGAGACTGTAGACCTAGTTTAGCTTCTTCTTATTCAGCTCTGCAGGAGTTTCTATCCTCATCTCAACCATTTAGTATGCAATGTCTCTTTCTTCTCTTTATGAATTGTACCAGTTGAAAATTCCAGCGCTGCAGAAACATGCCCACTCAATTTTCCCTACAGGTTCCTATGGCTGGATTGGTGCTTTTCTTTCTATTTGAGTTTGGACACCTTTATATGTGATTTACTGAAAGCTTTAATATATCAACTATAACCAACTATAGTTGATAGGTTATATATGTATAATATATATAATGTTTTTAAGGATTATACATATATATGATATATGTATAATTATAAATAATACTTTTAAAGTGTAGGCCCCATATTTAGGTATCAGGCATAAATGAGAATATGTAACTAAAAAGAGAACATAAATAACAATGGGAAGCCAGGAAGAGAAGCTGGGAACACCACTGAGACCTCTTCTAACCTGCGAAGATATGCGCTTCTGGCATTTACTATCCTTCCCCAGTTTTGTAAAAATAAAGTGAAAATTTTCATAAAAGTAAATTCTTCATGCTTATAGACATGTGAAATATGCTGGAAATAATCAAAATATATTGTTTACTATATATTGACAGCAAGGATTTGATTGCCAGAGCATATAACATAGCTTTGATCTAAACTTTCTACCTTAATCACACATTTTAATTGAGTTGCTATGATTTACATGTAACCTCCAACCTGTTTTTCCCATCAGATAGGTTTAGGATCATTGAACACCGTCCGGAATTATTCTTTCGCCCTAATCACCTGTAACATGCTTTTGCAATCACTCCCTGGGCGTGCTGTACACTAAAATTCCCTTGTTCCTCCGGAATCAATGACTTGCAAGTGACATATTTCTTACATTATATTGTACTGTATATATTTTAACATGTAATACATTTTATATTTAATTTCTTTTGTTATAACTCTCTGATCTACCTTTTAGTTTATAAGCTCTAGTGTCTTTTTTATTTTAGTTTTTCTTCTTTTTATTAGATCATACCTGTTCACATTACTTCATTTATGAGGTACAATATGCTGATTTTATATACAATTTGTAATGCTTACATCAAATTGGTTAACATGGCCTTCCCCTCACTTATTTAATTCTTGTGTTAAGACATTTATAGTCCACTCTTAATATATTTGACATGTACCCTTGCAATATGCACAATAGGTGATGTTCCAAATACCTTTCCACCTGGCCTCCCTCCTCCTCTCCCCTCGCTCTCCTTTTCTCTCCTTCTTTTGGGTTAGAATTGTGTTTTGTCATTCGTATGAAAGTGTGGGTGATTATATATTGGTTTCATAATAGTACTGAGTACATTGGATACTTGTTTTTCCCATTCTTGAGATACTTTACTATGAAGAATATAACCCAGCTCCATCCAGGTAAACATAAAAGAGGCAAAGTCTCCATCTTTTTTTAATGGCTGCATAATATTCAATGGTATAAATATACCACAATCTGTTAATCCAGTCATGGGTCAGTGGGCACTTGAGCTGCTTCCATGACTTTGCAATTATGAATTGGGATGCAATAAACATTCTTTTGCAAATGTCTTTGTTGTAAAATTATTTTTGGTCATCTGGACATATGCCTTGTAGTGGAGTTGCAGGATCAAATGGTTCTTAAATCTTTTTTCCAGAAGGGTCACATTCCCACCAGCAGTGCAGAAGTGTTCCCTTTTCTCCACATCCACAGCAACATCTGTAGTTTGGGGATTTTTGTTATGTGGGCTACTCTTAGTGGACTTAGATGATATCTCAAAGTCATTTTGATTTTCATTTCTCTGATGATTGAAGATGATGAGCATTTTTTCATGTGTTTGTAGGCCATGTGCCTGTCTTCTTGAGAGAAACTTCTGTTCATGTCTCTTGCCCACAATGAAACGGGATTACTTGTTCTTTTCTAACTAATTAGTATGAATTCTCTGTGAATTCTAGTTATCAAACCTTTGTCAGAAACATAACCTGCAAATATCTTCTCCCGTTCTGAGTGCTGTCTGCGTGCTTTATTTACTGTGTTTTTAGTGAAAGTGCAGAAGCTTTTTTGTTTGATCAGCTCCCAGTAATATATTTTTGGTGTTGCTTCAATTGCCCGGAGAGTCCTCCTCATAAAATATTCTCCCAGCCCAATGTCTTCACATGTTCCTCCTGCACTCTCTTCCAAGTGTCTTTATAATTTCATGTCTTAAGTTTAAATCTTTTATCCAGTGAGAATCAATTTTTGTTAATGGTGAAAAGTGAGGGTCCAGTTTCAGTCTTCTATAAGTCGCCAGCCAGTTCACCCAACACCATTTGTTAAATAGGGAATCTTTCCTCCAATTATGTTTTTGATAGGCTTATAAAAGATCAAATGATGATAAGCTACTGGGTTCATCTCTTGATTCTCTATTCTGTTCCATACATTTACTTCTCTGTGTTTGTGCCAGTACCATGCTGTTTTGATTACTATAGATTTCTAATATAGCCTGAAGCTGGTAGCATGATTTCTCCTGCTTTGTTTTTATTTCTGAGTAATGTCTTGGCTATTTGAGTTTTTTTCTGCTTCCATATAAAATGAAATACTATTTTTTCCAGATCTTTAAAGCACAACAGTGGTGCTTCAATAGGAATTGCATTAAATTTGCATATTTCTTTGGGAGGTATGGACATTTTAACAATGTAATTCTTCCCAAACATGAGCACAGTATATTTTCCATTTGTTAACATCTTCAACTATTTCCTTTCTCAGAGTTTCATAGTTCTCTTTATAAAGATCTTTCAGGTCTTTTGGATTGAAAACATTTCCACTCAGATCAGGAACTAGACAAGAATGCCCATTGTCTCCATTGCTAATTCAACATAGTAGTGGAAGTGTTAGCCATGTCAATCAGGCAAGAGAAGGTGATCAAGGGTATCCAAATGCAGTCAGAGGAGATCAAACTCTCACTCTTCACAGATGATATGATCTTATACCTGGAAAACCCCAGGTACTCAAATACAGACGTGAGCAAGGAATACAGCAGCATCTCAGGATACAAAATCAATACTTACAAATCAGTAGCTTTTTTGTCTGCTGACAATAGTCAAGTCAAAAATATAGTCAAGGACTCTATTCTTATTAGAGTAATTCCAAAGAAGATGAAATATTTGGGAATTTATCTAATGATTTTAGTTTTTCCAGTATCAAAAACATGTTAAAGTGGAGGCAATATTGACATGTGGTTGAGATGAGCAATGGAAAGGATTATTTTATAGTACCTCTGATTGGGTGTTTATAAGTGAATCCATCATACAAACCCTTTGTATAAATAGATGAATAAATAAATAGCTTTCCTTTGTATTTATTTAATTTTTAATAATTATGGGTACATGTGCTGATATAGGCCTACATGGTATCAAATCAGGGTAATTGGGGTATTTATCATTTGTTTATCATTGATCAGGCATTTATCATTTCTTTGTGTTAGGAACATACCAATTCCATGCATTTAGTTATTTAAATGTATACCCTAACTTTCTGTGTTATTAATTATTGTTCATTCCATCAGAAGGAACTTTTCATTGGAGACTGGTGTTTAAAGTATTTATTAAGGATCAACACGTTTGAAAAGATTAAGGAAGAAGTAGAATTAGGAAAATGGAATAAATTGTGAAGATGTAGATTCCAGTAGAACGTTCCAGGAGTTTTATGTGGTGGTGGTTTGGTTTGTTTTCTGTTTTGGGTGGAATACAATTCTGTACCACATATGGAATTACAATGCTCAAGAAAGCAAGAAATGAGGAGACTTCTTTGCAATTCTTCCATTGGGTTGCCACAAAATGCACCTTCTGCACTTTCAGGCCCTTGTCTTTCTGCTGTCCCAGTTCAAAGCTGGTAGGGTAGCCTTTTGCACTACTCCGCAAATGGTCTACTCTTTCCTCTGTAATTCCGAAAATCTTATAAACCACACTCCGTACTGCAGCCCTATCTTATTACCACCTTTGTCAGGCACATTGGTAATTTCTTCTGCTTGTTATATCTACTTTTCCATGTATTTTTATTCCTTCTTAGATATAGTGGTAAAGTTAGGCAGTTAGACATCCTATAAAAGGAAGCGTAGCTTAGCCTAGACAGAAGGAAGATTTTTCCAAACTAGAGGCCTGATAGTGGCTTGGAAAACTCTGCAATGATAATTACTTCCTAAGTGTCTTCCCTGGACTAAAATACCCAGTCCATTTATACCCTTCCTCCTCATTTACTCAGATGCAAGTTTTTCTGCCAAGAGCATAACTAGTCAACTCAGCTTTCTGCATGGAAGACAGACCTTTCGTATATTCCTCCAGCTAGCTAGAAAAAAAGAATCTGACCTGAAATCCTCATAGCTACCATAATATCTTTCTTAGCATATAATCGCTTGTAAATAGCATCTAAAAAGTTGATCTAGTTTAATGAATCTTTGAAGTTTGAAATGTCAGATATAATAGATTCTATAGTCCAAGTGTCTCTGTTTAGTCATGAACATGTGTGTATATATAGACCTCAAAATTTATCATCTTCATTTATTTAGGGCTATTGCTCAACTTTTTCTATTTCAAAGGATTTCATTATATTAAGTAAATCATTAATTTATATTTAATTATATTACCTTTTCCCCTCAAATTATTTTCAAGTGTACTTCAAAAGTATTCCATTAAGTGATACAGAGAACAAACAGTATATATTAAAAGTGAGCACATTCTCATTTAAAACATGGCAATTAACTGAGTATATATATTTTTGGAGAGAAAATCATGTTTTCCTTTTTCAAAAAAGACAGTTCTCACCTGTCAGTTTGAGATTCCTTATAGCACTAGTCAGGCCCAGTGTGACTAGGGGTCTGCTTAGATTTTACAAGGAAAAAATAAAGCTGTTCACAGGATATGTTAATTTCTGGAGACCTGTGGAAAGAATGTACTTTAAGCCTTATTTCCTCTTGGGTTCAATTCAGTCTCTTGTAGCTGAAGAACCAACATCTTTATTTCCTTGCTAAGCACTGGTTTTTAGCTCCTGGAGTTCACCCACACTCTTTAAGAGTGAAATTACTCCTAATGTATTCACTCCACCCCTATTCTGAATTGATAGCCTTCATAAATAACCATATTTTTCCCTGCTGAAGCCAAATTCCAGTAACCAGGCAATTAGTATACATTAAAGATGGCTGACATTTCCTAAATATTAATTCTATTTCAGTCACTATGTTAAATACTAGAAATAGATTATATCAATAGAACTTGGCCACAAAATGAAGAATTCATTAACATCAATATCCTCAATTTTACAGAGGATAAAGTTTCATATAATCCAGGGAAAGGAGAAAATTGAGCCTACAATGTTTGGTAACTTCTGTCTAGGACACATAGATAAAAAATTTTTACCTAAATTTCAAACCAAAACAAGAAGTCAGATTTTAAAGCCTATAAATGTGACTATTATGCACTTTTCTTTTTAGCCACTATTCAGGTAAGAGTTTGGAAAATTAAGTAAGAGTTACTGCCCTGCAGAGTGTATGACATCCCACAAATATAGTGAATTGGGTTTTAGATAGCTAGGAAGAGATGGAGGGAAATTGTACAGGGTCATTTGCCTGACCCAGTTAAATATAAATTATAAAGTTGAAATATTAGTGTTCTGTAGAAGTTTCTTATTAGATGAGAAGAGAATAATAGGAGGGGAAGGTAGGAAGTAGAGAGGGAGAGAAGGAATCAAGTTTTATATAATGTGCTGTGAAGCTTTGAAATATATTGTTAACAATATAAGAATGGTGTGTTCAGAAGCATCACAATTGAGAGAAAAAATAATTATATGTTGTTTCTTTTTAAAGTGCTTGAATGTTAGGCAAATTATATACAAATCATAGTGATTTAGTCAAAAATATTATTGTAAGGAATCTAAAGAAAGTGGCCCAAGTACAGTCAGCCCTCCATGTCTGTGGGTTCCACATTTATGGATACACCAACTTCCAATCTAAATTATTTGGAAAAATAATACCAATGTGACAGTAAAAATAACACAATAAAAACCAATACAGATGGCAAGTATTCACATAGTATTTAAATTATAATAGGTACTATAAAGAAGCAAGAGATGTTTAAAATATTTGGAAGAGTGTGTATACATTATATACTATTACTACCCCACTTTATATAAGGACTTCAGCATCCATGGATTTTGGTATTGGAAGGAGTCATGGAACAAACCTTCTTCAGATATCAAGGGGCAACTGTTTACAGCTCTCTGATGCAGATTGCTTTAAGGATGAAAGTTATGTTATCTAAAGCAAAAGACAGGAACAGCCTTTGGGAGAAACTTAAAAGTTGGATGCAAATTTGTAATTGTATGTAAATATTTTATAAAGGAAGACTATAATTTTATTTCATTCACTAAAAGAAATTACCTTAAAAATCTTTTCATTTCAACTTTTCTTTCAGATTATTATTTAGCTGAGTATATAGTCAGAGTTTGATAGGTACACTGTGTTGGCAACCTAAAGAGAATAATTTACTCTTTTCTGGATTTCATTTTTCCTGTTTAGAATTGTCATTTCTTTGTAAATACATTGACTTTTTTTTTTCTGATTGGGTGTTCTTATGATATCTATTTAACCTGGTGTCTCCATGTGGATTTCCATGATTTATTCTCCTGTGGATTCAGTGGGATAACTGAATCTAAAGAAGCATGTCCTTCACAGTTTTAGAAGATGCTACATTGTTGCCTTTTAAAATATTGTTTCCTCCCCCATTCTCTGTGTACTTTTATTCTAAAATGCAAGTTAGATGCTGGATTTGTTATTTGAGAACTTGGTATAGGATATCATTTTACATATATTTTATGTTTTTCAAACTTCCTTTTCTTTTGAATTTGTGGCAATTCACTCAGGTCTCTCTTCTATCACACTAATTCTTTGTTCACTTCATTTGCTGCTTAACCTCTCCATTAAATTTTTAATTTAATGCCCATGTTTGGTTTTTATCCAGTTAGCTGGGAAACTTTTAAGACTGTATTGTTTTTATTATTTTTTTGATGTATAAGCATTTTAAGCCTACTTTGTCTATGTTTGGATTTTGAATATTGCTGTTTTTGAAGTTGTGAATGCTCAAATTTAAATTTTTAGTATTTTTTTTTATGTATTTGTTGGTTGGATTGTTTCAACAGAATCTCATTCAGAGTGGTTTACTGGCTATTATATGTTACGAGTTTAGATTGTAACCTCATATGGCGCCTGTCCTGTTTACTGGGAATAAGGCAAGGCCTGGTCCCAGTGCATTGCTCTGCAGCAGATATTCCTTTGGTTCTGGCTGCTGCCCTGGAGCTATACGAAGCTGGGAGCACCCAAGCACTCTAAATTAAATTCTTGACTTGGGAATTTTCACTACAATGATAGCAAGTTTATAGTTATGAATTTTCAGAGAAGTATTTTTTGATCTCTCTAACAAAATGGGGTAGGGTTCATGATCAAGCCAGACACGTTTTGTTGCCAAGCTCTCTGTGTGTGTGTGTGTGTGTGTGTGTGTGTGTGTGTTTCTTGGTTTTGTAGGAGTCCTAGCTTCATCCTCTCATTCTGCTATTTTCTCACGTACCAAGGCCATTTAGACCCTATGTTCTGAGCCAGAGTTCCATGTAAAAGCTCTGAATATCTGAGTACAGTGAAGGTTTCAGCAAGACTGCCATAATGGATTAGAATATTCCATAGCTGCCTCTCTAGCTCCAGATCTCTCCACTCAGTTCATTTTTGTTGTTTAGGGGTTTTCCTTTCCTTCTGTGAGGTAATACGTGCATTTAAAAACATTTTTGAAAATAGTATGCACTATTTATAGCTGTATTTAAAAGGGTTGACTTCCTGGTTACATAGGTGAACATATTGCTGACAATAAGTATGTTTGAAAGCATAAATATATTATATATGTATGTATATATGGGTAGTAACAAAATACTTTATGCATTCTTTAATAAATTTTAGGTTGTACTAATAGTGAATTTCTAATTATAAGAAGTGTAAAGACAGTTATAACTTATTGCCTTTTTTAATTAAATCATAGCTGTGTAGATTAATGCAGTCATGGAGTACAGTGTGCTGGTTCTATACAATCTGAAATATTTTCATCAAACTGGTAACATAGCATTCATGTCATTTTCTTAGTTATTATGTTAAGACATTTATATTCTACATTTAGAAAGATTCACATGTACCCTTGTAAGATGAACCATAGGCGTGATCCCACCAATCACCTTCTCTCCATCCAGCCTCCCCCTCCCCTCCCCTCCCTCTCCCCTTTCCCCATATTCTTGGCCTATAATTGGGTTATAGCTTTCATATGAAAGCTATAAATTAGTTTCATAGTAGGGCTAAGTACATTGGATGCTTTTTCTTCCATTCTTGAGGTAGTTTGCTAAGAAGACTATTTTCCAGCTCTATCATGTAAACATGAAGGAGATAAAGTCTTCATCTTTCTTTAAGGCTACATAATATTCCATGGTATACATATACTATAATTTATTGATCCATTCATGGATCGATGGGCACTTGGGCTTCTTCTATGACCTAGCAATTATGAATTGGCCTGCAATAAACATTCTGGTACGAATATCTTTGTTGTAGTGTGACTTTTGGTCTTCTGGATATATACCTAGTAGAGGAATTGTAGGATCCAATGGCAGGTCTATTTTTAGTTCTCTAAGTGTTCTCCAGACATCTTTCCAAAAGGAACATATTAGTTTGCATTCCCACCAGCAATGTGGAAGTGTTCCCTTTTCTCCACATCCACGCCAGCATCTCTGGTTTTGGTTTTGGGATTTGGGCTAATCGTACTGGAGTTAGGTGATATCTCAAAGTAGCTTTGATTTGCATTCCTCTGATGATTAAGGATGATGAATATTTTTTCATATGTCTATAGGTCATGTGCCTGTTTTTTTCAGAGAACTTTCTCTTCAAGTCCCTTGCACCCAGCCTCGGATGGGATCACTTGTTCTTTTCTTGCTAATATGTTTGAGTTCTCTGTGGATTCTGGTTATTAAACCTTTGTCAGAGTCATAACAAATATCTCTCCCATTCTCAGAGCTGCTACTTGCTTTACTTACTGTGTTCTTGGCTGTGCAGAAGCTTTTTAGTTTGATCAGGTCCCATAGTGTATTTTTGATGTGCTTCAATTGCTTGAGGGGTGGTCCTCATAAAATTTTCACCCAGGCCAATTTCTTCAAGTGTTTTCCTACACTTTCTTCTAGTATTTTTATAGTTTCATGTCTTAGGTTTAAATCTTTAATCCAGTGAGAGTCTATCTTAGTTAATGGTGAAAGGTGTGGGTCAAGTTTCAATCTTCTACAGGTTGCAGGCCGGTTCACCAAGCACCATTTGTTAAATAGAGAATCTTTTCCCCACTCAGTGTTTTTAATTAGCTTGTCAAAGATCAGATAATGGTAAGTAGCTGGGTTAATCTCTTGGTTCTCTATTCTGTTCCATACATCTATCTCTCTGTTTTTGTGCCAGTATCATGCTGTTTTGATGACTATCGATTTATAATATAGTCTGAGGTCTGGCAGTATGATTCCTCCTGCTTTGTTTTATTTCTGAGTAATGTCTTGGCTATTTGAGGTCTTTTCTGATTCCATATAAAATGAAGTATTATTTCTTCGAGATCTTTAAAGTATGACAGTGGAGCTATAATAGGGATTGCATTAAAATATATATTGCTTTGGGTAGTATGGACATTTTAACAATGTTGATTCTTCCCAGCCATGAGTATGGAATTTTTTTCCATTTGTTAACATTTTCAGCTATTTCTTTTCTTAGAGTGTCATAGTTCTCTTTATAGAGATCTTTCACATCCTTTGTTAGGTAGACTTCCAAATATTTCATCTTCTTTGGCACTGCTGTGAAAGAAATAGAGTCCTTGATTGTTTTTTCAGCTTGATTGTTATTGGTATATATAAAGGCTACTGATTTATGAGTGTTGATTTTGTAAACTGAGATGCTGATGTATTGCTTGATCCTTCTAAGAGTTTTGTAATAGAATCCCTGGTGTTTTCCAGATATACAATCCTATCATCTGCCAGGAGTGAAAGTTTAATTTCTTCTGACCTTATATGGATTGCCTTTTCTTCCCTAATTGCGATGGCTAACTAAAACTTCCATTACAATGTTAAAGAGCAATAGAGACAATGGGCAACCTTGCCTGGTTCCTGATCTGAGTGGAAATGATTTCAATTTAACTC
>NW_003852404.1:14541434-14587902 GCF_000181295.1 Otolemur garnettii | reverse complement strand
CACCCTCTTCTAGCTTGAAAGGTTTCAGCAGAGAAATCTGCAGTCATTCTAATATTCTTCCCCTTGTAGGTTATGGTTTTCTTATGTCTGGCTGCTTTCAGAATTTTTTCTTTCATATTAACTTTAGTGAAGTTAATTATGATATGCCTGAGGAATGTCTTATTCAGGTTGAGTTGTGCTGAGGTTCTGAAACTTATTGGCTTTGAAACCTTTTTAGAAAATATATTAAGGCTTATCTTTGAAAATTCAGGTGCACATGGTCATGGACATCTCAGTTTTTTTTCACTCAGAATGTCTTTATCCTTATGCATGTGGGTTTTGTATATGTTTAATGACTTTTCCTTGTTAGTAAATATCTATAACTTATATATACACTTCAAATTGCTCATGACACCACCCAGAAATAAATATCAGTTCTTGCTTGATTGCAATGCTGTTTATTTAGCTGGAAAATTTTAGCACAAAATTTTCCTATTAGTAGATACTGATCTTAAACAAATCATCAATTAATTTCCCATGAATATCACCTGCTCTCTCTGCACCTAGTTCTAGGTTTAAGGTGCCATCAAAGCCTGACCTAGTTCTGTCTTCTTTCTTAAAGTTTAGTTGAAAAGTTTAGTGATTAGAAGACCCACTAAACATCCATATCAACAATGTGATATGAAACTAATTTTCAAACTTGTAAAGTATGAAAAAATCAGACATCAACAACTTGGACTATTGAAATATAGACTACTAGTCATTCTAACACTTATTTTTGAATGACAAACATGCATTGCAGGTATAGCAAACCCTTTGGTTGGAGGTGCCATATTACATGTCCATTGGCATATGATTGAACATTTTCTATGTTATGTACACGTCATTGGGCACTTAATGAAGAGTAACTAATAATCCTGAAAAACAGCTTTTTTTGTTTTCAAAATAAATGTGAAAAATTATTATTTAATATACTAAGAATTTCTTACCAAACCATAAAACAATTCTTTCAGATAGGAAAGTCTTCTTTCAATTTTGAAAATGTGTAGCCAGCTAGAATCATACATAAATGTCCTTTCAATCTTAACCAAAAATCATTATATGTTTTACTTTATTCTGAGCCAAAGTTATAATAGAATGTCTCTTTGTTCCTGAAAATAGAGGAACTAATTTTTATTTGAAAATAATAGCATTTTCTAAATAGTACTTTCATTGGTGACATTTAGATTTTAAATTCTTACTGTTTTCACTAATCAAAGAAGTAATAACTGAACAGTGTGTAAACAACTGCACAGTTGGGTCTTTCAATTTTTTCAATGCATGTTCCACTAAACTTTCAGAGTGCCTGTGTAGGTTGTAACTGTGGTATAGTATTTAGTTTATAAACACTCTAAGATTATGTAAATGCAGCATTACTATATATAATTCTAAACTTTATTCAGCTTTTAATTTTAGGAAAAGTACTTATTTTAAAAAGAACCAAAGGAAAAATCAATCTGTATTTTAGAGAATGTCATTTTCAGTTTTGTTTGTTTTCAATATTTTTTTTGCAAGATTATTATTATTATTATTATTTTTAGTTTTGACCAGGGTTGGATTTGAACCCACCACCTCTGGTATTTGGGGCCAGCACCCACTCTTATGAGCCACAGGTGTCACCCTTTCCAAGATTATTTTGAAGTATAAATTTTGATTTATAAAATATATACTGTGCCTGATGGGTCAGCAAACCCATTTTGATGAGAAGCTTAAATTGGAATAGAGTGAAAATTAATGTATCAAATACTGAGATCTTAGGCACAAATATGCAAAGTACCAGCAAGAAATGTAGACAGCATTCAAGATAAAACAGATTTTTCCTATTTCTTTAAATAACACATGAGGAAATATTTTAAAAATACCTGTTGATATAGATTGTCAAAGAAAACTACTGCATCCTAATAAACAGGTGGAGATGTATAAAACGTATTCATTCATTCAAGTGTAGAATGTATATGTACATCTGCTTAGACTTGGTTTAATCAGTGTAAAATTAGACGTCCTAATGAAACTTTTAAAATCTTACAAAACAATAGATCTGGCCCAAGGATCATTTGTGACTCTTGCTATAGATGTGCAATAACAATGCTCTGCTTTATCAAGGCTCAGTTTATAGTAGAATCTCTTGTACCACATCTGGTTCAACACATTGCTTCTGCTACATCTGCAGAGATTCATGCATATATGTTCAAATAGAGGGTAAGTTCACAACCAACAAGTACACCGAGCAGGTATAGACCACACCTCCAGGGTGAAGGACACAACCACAAATCAGGCTTTATCCTTACAAAAGAAAACTGTTACCTAATCATATGTACCCTCATAGTAATCTGAAATTTTAGAAAAAGCTAAATTGAAATGCGTAATTTTATTTTCATGTTTCTGGTCATATCTAACAGCAAGAAGAAAATACTCAATTATAGTAGTCAAAAAAAAATAAAGTTTTCAATGTACATAGTTTATTATCAATGTATAAAAATGATACTGATGTTTGTGCACTGATTTGTTTGCTGCACTAATTGACTCCATTTATTAATTTGAAAGAAGTAATGAAAGAAATTCTTGCTATGAGTGTCTGTCACTCACTTGCATTTTTTCGAGGGGAAACACCTCCAAATATGTCCTGCATGACAGTATTCTTGCTCTCTTTTTTCTCTCCTCTCAATCCCTTCCTGCAAACACTTTAAGTTACTTTTTATCTTTTTAACTTTTTATTCTTCTCTTCTTTATTGCACACTAACTTAAACTGCACCTGAACTTGATGGCCACACTGTACCTGTTTTTGATGTTGTAGAAAAATATATTATGCATTTTCTTTCATTTTATGTTTTATTACCAGGCATGGTTTTTAAACAACTAGTAAGATTCATTAGTAAGATCATTGATAAGCCAATGAATCACTGATAGTTTTTTCACGTTTTAAATTCTGTTGCATGCCAGATTGTAAAATGCCTCCTTGGATACTGATTATGATGACAATGTTCTATACTTTTACTTTTAGATAGTTAATAACAGATAGCCCTTTTTCTTATAGAAGTGGTTGTTCTCTAGGATATATAAATTTCTCGGTAACTGAAAGTTATCGTAATATCAGTTCAAGTTACATTTCAGGGCAGTTATCCTGCAATGTTTCTAAGAATCCAAGCCATTGACAATTGCCTGCATGAAATTGAATTTCCATCTTGCACGTTATTCACTTTCCCTATTATAGGAACACGTAAAAATAATCAGTGTTTAGTGTTAGCTCTGACCTACTACAGATTTTTAAATCTTAATGGATTTCAATGCTTTTTAAAAATTCTCTGCAAGGAATATTTTCTATGACTATTTCCAATTTATATGTGCCGAATAAAAATGACTATAACTCCTGGATGGCTATATTTCATATGGCAAAGATTAAAATGGCTATAAAAGGTATCTGCCTATGTTCGGTGCAAACACATTCATAACTATGAATTGCAGGAAAAGGGGGGAAATAATCTACATTAATTCCTTATTTTTGGTGAAAGAAAAGTTGTTATGAGTTGTATATAGTATAAAGGTTTCTGTTTATTAAAATTTAAAACAAGATAATTTTGGACTGTTTTCATAGTGACCATAAGAAAGCTGAAGCTAAATTATCATTTTATATGTAATTATAGTCTTAATGACTTCTACCTTTGTAAATCAAAGAGTATAATCATGAAGCTCAGAGGGAATTTAAGGAAAATAACAATTTTCAGTAAAATTACTTATCTGTGAGAAACTTCCCCTCGTGTCTCAAGACAAAATTTATACATACTTCTGTATTCAGCCTGGTTGCTGCTCATCATAAAGAGAGATTCTATGAAGATATTTTTTGATTTTTCAACAAAATTAATGAGCTTTTCTCTGCCTATATAATTTTATGACTCATACAAACAGATGATATTAACTTATGGAGGAAAGATGTTTGTGAGCAGTAAGAAAATAAATACAAATATTTCATGAGTATTTGATAGTAATTTAATTCACAAGAGGAAGAAAGTATTCATTGTTTTTAGATACTTAAAAAAAACATTAGTGTTCGTCTCTCTGCTCAAATATATGCTTTTCTGGACACTTTAGGTTTTAGTCTAAATATAATCTTTGTTTGAAGATAGCTTAAAAAGTCTTCTTAATTCCAGTGAGAAATCTTCATGGTGACTTTGATAACGAATATCACTGGTAAGACATTTTTAAAGGGTTATTTAAATTACATGACTAAAATTTTGAGATCGTGGCCAATATACTTTACTATATTAAACATTTTCTATCTTTTTATTGTTTAAACTAATTATTATGGACATTATTTTTTCTAATATAGTGTGTAAATGTCTTCAAAGGTTAAGGAAGAGTTCGGAGCCATTCATCAAATCACTAAATGGATTAAGATGCTTGTATTTGGAACATTTTAATGCCCTCATTTAGTAGTACCATCTTATAGGGATTGATGGACACCACAGACTGGAGCAATTAGATATGATTTCAGAAATTGGTACTATCCTGTTTCACATCACTTCTATTGTATGTGTGTATCATGGAGATAACATTATTATTTAGTCTTAATGTTGCCATATCTTCTGTTCCTTTCTTTTCCTATATGGCAATGTCTATTAACCTTTCTGTTACCTTTTACATTGATGCACTGCTTTGGTTTGCTTTTTGAAAAAAAACAAAACAAAACACTATTGCATATAACAGTGACATCTAAATTAGAATGCACATCTTCCAGGCTGTATGAAAGATCAACAGTTAGGGTGCATGGATATAAAGCAGATGATATTTTCCATTTCTCTAATCAAATAATACAAATTATTCCAATAGTTATTTGAATTATAATTTAAGGATCATATTGAAGAAATTATTGACGTTACTATTATATATGCATATGTATATTGTGCATATATATATGTCTATGAGAATAGATACTATTTGAGTATATACATGTCTATGTATATATGTGTGTGTGTGTGTGTTTCCTTTGTCTTAATACCTTCGCAATTCTCTTCTGTCTTATACATAAATACTTGCACATCTAAACCTGACACTCCTGCTTCCCCACAGGAAGTCAGCTTTATGATAGTCACACCTAAATTTGTTCTTCTTCCTCCCATGTCTTTTAAATCTGTCCATCAAGGCCCAATATAAACGCAATTTTTTCATAAGAATTCATTTGATTATTTTTAGGGAAATATTTTTCGTTTTCTTTGCTGCCCTAGTCGTATCTTTTGCTTCTACTAGTGTTTTGCCAGCTGCTGACATAAGCAATGAGACTTCAGTCATTATCTATCCATCTTGACTACACGTCTGAGTTGACTGTACTAATCTCCTAAATCACCTCAATCATGATATAGTCATCCTGAGATGCATGAATGGATTACTTAATTACCAGTTTTGCTTCTACTCAAATAAAATTATATAATTTTTAGTTATTTACAAACATCTGTAGTTTCACCATATAGAGATCAAATTAAATTAAACCACTTATGTAGCTTTTTTTCTTTTGTTTTAGTTTCCAGAAAGAGAATCTACAAGTTTTTCTGGGAACTAATGTTATATAATTAGCTATTCCTCAAAAACTAATTCTAATGAATATAGTAAATCTTCATTTCTCCTACCAAGACAGAAAAAAAATTCAACTGTAGTCGAATTATAATATGTAAGTCTGGACATAAGTAGATTCTTTAGTAATAAAGCAAGCAGTTTGTTTTCCTTAAAAAATCAGTCTTAGTTGTTCCTACCTCCTGTTCTACCCTTCAGACCAAAAAGCAGCATTTGAACACTTGGTGATATGTATTATGACTACTGGCTTACCTAGTAGATAACAGAAGGATAATAAAGATAATAACTAGAGGCTCGGCACCTGTGGCTCAAGCAGCTAAGGCGCCAGCCACATACACCCGAGCTGGCGGGTTCGAATCCAGCCCGGACCTGCCAAATAACAATGAGGGCTGCAACCAAAAAATAGCCAGGCATTGTGGCCAGGGCAGCCTGTAGTCCCAGCTACTTGGGAGGTGGAGGTGGGAGAATTGCTTGAGCCCAGGAGTTGGAGGTTACTGTGAGCTGTGATGCCACAGCACTCTACCCAGGAGGACAGCTTGAGGCTCTGCCTCAAAAAAAAAAAAAAAAAAAGATAATAACTAGAGATGAAGGAAATCTTTTGTAGATATGACAAGCCTGTACACTTCTGGTAACCTGGATGAGTCAGTGGAAAGTTAAGGTATTTCTCACATCATAGAAAAAAGAGTGTGCTCTGTGAAGCTACTTCAAGTTAGAATGCCGTGCCAGAGGTCTACACCCCCACAAGTGGGAATCATTTGACACAGAAACACACAGTCAGAACTTTGAATTGAGGGCATGAGGCTTATGATTTTCTGCCCAAGGTGACTCTCTCCCAGTCGCCGTCTATTGGTGGGGAAGCTCATCCTACATTCTTTATCTTACAGTCTCATCTTTAATGATTGATTCTCACTAAATCATACAAATATTTTTCCTTTTCTGTGTTTCTTTATGATCAAATTCTGAAGAGTTTTAATGAATGCTCTTCTTTCTTCACCTTAGATGGGGTGGTAGTGACTTCATAGCTTATATTTTGTAATAGTGGGCAGGGTAGTTATTCCCTCTGCATTATAGGAGCCAACTGACTATACACACACACAAACATTTATGTATATGACATCAGAGAGTTAAGTTCATGAACTCATCCTAGAAAAAGTGCTACTTACCTCATTGCCCACTGTCACTCCAGTCACCTTTGAAGCACTCCCCTGGGGAAACAATGCACCCAGGCCACCACCTAGTCCACCTTCAAAGGACTTTTTGTAGGACAAGTTCACGAACTTAGTTACCAGACCTGGTATGATGATGGGTTATATGGGAATTCCAGGAAAAATGTTCCAAAATTGCCTTGAGGGTGGAGAAAGCACTTACATGAGTAGTAGTTTCCCAGGGGAGTACTTTGAAGATGACAATAGTGATTGATATTCAGGAATGAGGTATGTAGTGGTTTTTCTGGGATGATTTTGCAAACTTAATTGTCCTATTTACTATATGTGTATGTGTGTACATACATATTCTAGCACACATGGCCCCCTACTTGATCATCATAATTAAAATACTACAGATTCCTTCATTTTTTTTTTTTTTTACACTAAGGCAAAAAATATGGAACGCTTCACGAATTTGCGTGTCATCCTTGTGCAGGGGCCATGCTAATCTTCTCTGTATCGTTCCAATTTTAGTATATGTGCTGCCAAAGCAAGCACGATTCCTTCATTTAATTTAACAAAAAATTGAAATTACTTACAAGGTCCAGGTAGATTTTAGAATTCTGAGGTACTAGAGATTCAGTGGTGGACACTTGTCTTTATAAATTTTAAATTCTAGTGTGAGAAGATACATTTATTGATAGATAAAATACAAATTTTAGATATACATATATAATTATACACATGTACTATATACCAAAATTATATATATATGTATTTTAAAATTAATTAGTGATATGAAATAGGAAGAAAAATGAAGCAGGACAAAAAGATAGTGTGTAAATAGAGTGAGACCATTTTATAGAGGAGTCAGATACTGTGTCTGTGAGGAGATGACAGTTACAAGCCCTGAATGAAGTGAAGGAGGATCACCCAAACATCTGGGAAGACTAGTGTGGGCAGAGACCAGTAAGAAGGCCATACTGACTGGGATGACATGACATAAGAGTGGAATTAAGGGACACAAATGTAGGGACTAGCCATTACCAAATCCAATAGCATCTTGCAGACTATAAAGAAGACTTCAAATTTAATATTTTTTATTGTTTCAGGTTGAGGGTACAATTAATTAGATTACATTGCTTGCATTTGCTAAGTAAAGCCCCTCTTATAATTGTGTCCTGCCACCAAGATGTGTGCCATCCAGCCTAATATTATGCCCATTAAATTGGAGCACACCCATCCCCTCCCTTCTTCCCTCTCCCTGCTCCCTCGTTCCCTTGTTTGAGTTTTCTTCTTATGTGGACATGTATTAGACCATCTACTGGCTTCGTATTAGAATTGAGTACATTCAATTCCTCTCCATTCTTATGATATTTTACACAAGAACAGAAAAAAATTCTCCATTTTACAGAATTGCTTCTCCATTCTTGTGATATTTTACTAAGCAGAATGTGTTCCAACTCTAGCCAGGATAATACAAAAGATGTAAAGTCTCCATAGTTTTTTATGGCCGAATAGTACTCCATGGTGTACATATACCACAGCTTGTTAACCCATTCCTAGCTAGGAGGGCATTTAGGTTTTTCCCACATTTTGGTGATTGTAAATTGAGCTGTGACCAACAGTCTATGTAAATGTCCTTATGATAAAATGGTTTTTTTTTTTCTTCTGGAGTATCACCCTACCAGACTTTAGGCTATATTACAAGTTCATCATCATCAAAACAGCTGGGTATTGCACAAAAATAGAGACATAGACATCTGGAACCAAATAGAAAACGAAGAGATGAAACTAACATCTTGACACTGCTTGATCTTCAATAAACCAAATAGGAGCATACACTGGGGAAAAGAGTCCCCATTCACTAAATGGTGCTGGGAGAATTGGATAACCACATGTAAAAGACTAAAACTGGACCCACACATTTCACCACTTACAAAAATTGATTCGAGATAGATAAAAGATTTAAATCTAAGGCATGAAATGATAAAAATCCTAGAAGAAAGGCAAGAAAAACTGTTGAAGATGTCGAACTGGGGAAAAATTTTATGCAGAAGACTTCCATGGTTATTACAACAGCAATAAAGAAATAGGACTTTTTTAAGCTTAAAAGCTTCTGCACAGCCAAGGACACATCAAAGTACATAGAAAACCTTCAGAATGTGAAAAGATATTTTCATATTATGAATCTGACAAAGGCTTGATAACTAGGATCTGTAGAGAACTCAAAATAGTCAACAAAAAATAGAGTTAATTCCATCTATCACAGGGCAAGAGATCTGAACAGAAAATTCTCTGAGGAAAACAGACAAATGGCTAACAAACATATGAAAAAATGCTCATTGTTCCTAATCATTAGAGAAAAGCATGCTGACATGGATGTGGAGAGAAGGGAACACTTTTATACAGCTGGTAGGACTGCGAACTAACACAGCCTCTTTGGAAAGAAATATGAAGAATCCTCAAAGAACTCAAATTAGATTATTTTTATCATCATTGAAAGTCATTGAGAGCCTTATAGATAATCCTTTAAAATATTATATGTGAGTTTATTTTCAAGTACTAGGATTACTTAAAAAAGCCCTTGTAACTAAGGAAGAACTTTTCTCAAAATCTTACCACCTTAAGCAAAATTCTGGTTGATAAAAAGTAAAAGCATTTTCCTTCCATTATGCATTTAATTAAAATGCAGAACACTTTGTATATTGTTTCACTTTATATAACTTCTCATTATTTTTCTATATTAAATTAGTATTTCTATGTCAGTTTTTGAAATTTCCATTTTCATTACTTCTCAAAATAGTGAAATTTATTTTTACCCTATATCCTTGAATTAGTTTTTACAATGTAAAACGATATATATAGTTAGATTTTGTTTGTCCGTTTGTTTGGCTTAATATTTTGATTCTTGAAATATAGATGTTATAATGACAATAATTCAGCATCATGAAGTTGTTAATTTTGAATTTTTAACCAGTATGATAAAGGCAGATTATGATTTATCATGCCAAGGATTCAAATCAATACAATTTAGAAATTTATTGATCTGATTTTCTGGAAATATGGCCATCTAAACATTTTTCTAAATACATATATTTAGGATATATGTACTCACAGACACAAACCTAAAATCATGCTTTTCCTGTGTCAATCAGAAATTATAAAGTTGCATTAGCATTTCCATGCATTAAACAACTAATATTTCCATGCATTAAACGACTAATGCCTATAATGTGCCAAACACTGTTCACTGTAGCAAGAGTACAGTAATAAAAATATTCTTATCTGATCCTTCATGGTAAATTTTGCATGTGTAGTATATACATTTATGTGTAACCACTGGAATTTTATTTTTTCTCCCTTTGCGTTAATTGGTCTAAATTACTTAAATTCAATCAGCGTTTTTGAATCTCACATTCCCTTAGTTATTTCACTCATTTGTGCTTGACATTTGTTACAGTAAGTTAGAGATACAATTTAAATTTATAAAACTACCATGCCTACCATTATAGGAGACCAGTTAGTGAATCTGAACACATGTAATGCAGTTTATATAGAACTGTATTCAAAATAATTTGTATTACACTATAAAGCTATTTTTAATAAATTTCCTGAATTTGGCCATATTTCAAAAGGGATAATTTCATTAAAACTAAACTTTGTGATCCTAGCTTATAAAACATTCAAGAGAGCCTCAAAAATTAAGTAGACACCTGAATCTGCCCAAGGTAAGTGTTCAGTGTTAGCCTAGTAAATCACTTACATGTGAGAAGCCTTATAAACATCTGTGCTTTAAGGACTGTAGCAGATACTGATATTCAGATTTCTTAATAAATAGGGAAAGAATTATAGAACAGAAACAGGTTGCACTTGCCTTTGTCGTTAAGCAGGTGGTTAGTACGACTATTTGCATTTTCATAAGCTTAATATACATTTTCTCTCACTAGATAAAAGACAAAATTGTCACAAATTTGCCTAAGGATAGCAATTAGGACTAGTAATTAATTCTCCTTTGCATTTTATTAAGCTTTACCAAACACAAGTAAATTTCACTAGCAAAGTTAATAATTTTTACATCTAACATTATAAACTCATACAACAAATAGGATTAAATGATTTCTTCATCGAATTACAAACCGAATTTACCTTTACTCAGTGTCCTTTTAAAGAGGAATTATTTAGCTTAAAATATTCTCTTTTTCACTTGCCTAATTGATGAGTCAATACAACCAAAATATCCTGAACCAAAAGCTAATGGAAAATTATGTTGTTATAATCTTAATAAAATGCAAAGGAGAATAAATTATTAATCCCAATCCTAATATATGAGTTCTGAGGACTCAGAAACATATAATTACATTATTACATTTAAATTTACAATGTAACGAGATTATGTTGATATTTTACATGTCCTGTCCCCTCTCTTTGTGCTTATTAAAACTTTTGTAATTTATGGACATTAATTCTTTGAGCTTGAAAATTCAGGGTGTGCAAAGTTTTTTTTATTTAGGACAATTTCCAGTGGAATTATTTAGGTGAGGATATTTAGTTTATATGACATGCGCACAAAAAAATGAACTACACATATGAATGTTTAATGATGGAACTGTTGTCCTCATAGTTTAAATTTTCCAAAAAAAGGTAATTTATAGTACACTATGTAAAAAAATATAGCCTTTCAAAAGAGCGTAATAGAATATAATTAAATATTCAGTGTTTGAATTATGGATGATGTAATTTTTATAAAAAATTTTAGAGATGTTAAAATTTCACAAACATTCCTATGAATTAAACTGAAACATTAGTTTCAGTTAGGTAGGAAATTACATATTGCAATGTATGGTACATTGCTACGTACCAATGTATGGTACATCCTACGTTAGGTAGGAAATTACATATTGCAATGTATCAGCATAAGGGACAGAAAGGAACACACATATTTCCAAATATCTTGAAGAGTAGCATGTTATGTCCTGAATTTCATTGAAAATGATAAGTAATTTATTAGTAGAGATGTCTAGATTAGTTGCAGAAAGAAGTGACCTATCAAAGGCAAATTTTAAATATCATACTGTTTTCCAAAAGAGTAATATTGCACAGTCCTTAAAAATAGAGAAAATTTTAAAAACTAAAAACTAAAAAAAAAAAAAAGTCCCATCAATGGTAAACATGGTTCACTGATTCCAAATCTTGTTTACATTTTAACAATATCTCTGAACTCTCTAATGGTTGATATAAATGTTAGTGAAGAATATAAATGATGAAGCAAGAACAGGTCACGATTCATTACATGGAAATGTGACTGGGAGTCTTAAAAGGGGTATGTGAAATAAACTGACCTGTTAGTTTTTTTATAAAAAAAAAAAAAGAAAGACTAAATTGGCCACAGTGTATGATAGGCAGAAGTGGCTGCTAAGTGCCTCTTTTCTACAAGAGGCCTAAGAATCAATTATCTTATTAATCAGGTAGTCAAATATGACTTCAGCTAAATCTCTCCTCTTTGTATTCTTACTATGATTATAATGTACTTCTGTGAATTACAATAAAAAAAATCACTGAATTGTATCCATTTTAGAATGCTCAGAATTCATGAAGATAATCAGCATGGATTTACATTGTTTAGCCTAATGAGAACTCAGAAACATATAATTAGCTAACGTATTCTGAGAAAGACATTGTGTCCTCTAATAACTTAGATTAAATTATAAAAAGATCCTATACTGTTTGTGAAGTTCAGCTGAATATGAATTGAAAACTTAAAGGTTAGACTGAGAACCATAAAACTATCAGAAGAAAACTGTCATAGACTGACTGTCTACTCCAAAAATTCACAATCCTCAATGTAATGGTATTTGGAGGTAATTAGTCCTGAGTGCAGAGCACTTATGAGTGAGACTGGGCCCCTCAAAAGAGAGAGCCCAGAGAGCTGCCTCGCTCCTTCTGCTACAGAAGGACAAAGTGAAAAAGTGTCTTTGACCAGGAAGTAGGTCCTCTCCGCATATCAAATCTGATGGCGGGTTGGAATTCACAGGTTCCATAACTGTAAGAGATAAATTTCTATTGCTTATAATCCACCCAGTCTATGGCATTCCATTATTGATGCCCAAATAAACTAAGATAGGTATTTGTTCCAAAAAGTGGAAATGACCTGGCTCTTTGTATTCTCAATGAATCTCCAACAATAAAAAAAAAAAAAAAAGAAAGAAAGAAATGGAAACGCTGCTTTGAGAAATAACCTACAGTTGTGGAAGAGACAGGAACTGCAGACTAGGTAGATGCTAAAAGAGTTTTGAAGTAACGCTAGAAAGTCTGTGCTGCCTTGAACATACCCTTCAGGGAATTCTTGAGAGTTGTAGAGGGAGCCTCACTTTTCTTAGTTAATACCTAAATGACCTGGAACATTCTGGTGATAGAAATATAAACACTAAGGGTCATTTAGATGAAGTCTCAGACAAAAATGAGGTACAAGTTACCAGACAATGGAGGAAAGGTTCTCCTCATTATAAAATGGCAAATAAGTAGAATGAACTGTGTTCATATCCTAGTATTTTGTGTAAGTTATAACTTGAGAGTGTTGAAATCAGATATTCGACAAAGAAACTTTCTATATAAAGTGTTGAAATAGCAGCTTGGTTTGTCCTAACTACCTATGTTAAAAGTCTTAAAGATGGAGTGGCACCTGTGGCTCAAAGGAGTAGGGCACCGGCCCCATATGCTGGAGGTGGTGGGTTCAAATCAGCCATGGCCAAAAACTGCAAAAAAAAAAATAGAGAGACTTAAAGTTGGACTTCTTAAACAAAAGGAAATCCAGAACTTAAATATTTAGAAACTTTTCACTGTATCCATTTTTCAAACAATGAGAAAGACTGGGAAGGAACATTGAGGGTTTGTCCAGGAGAATATTTGGTGAAGAGATCAGGATGGATCAATTTCTCAACAGAATCCAGGAACTAATTTTCCAGACACTGGAGAATGACCTAAAAGCAGATTTGAAGATTATTAGAGCAACCACTTCCATCACAGGACCAGTGTTTAAGGCTCCGAGGGGAGGGAGATTTCAGAGAAGGCACCAGAAGGCCCTGATCTCCTGCTACAGCCTCACATGCAAATTCTCCTCCTCCCGCTTTGGCACCACACTGCTCACCGCCTCAGCTATGGCTCCGATGAGTGCTGATACGGTACAGGCCATGGTGGGCTCTCCTTCAGAAGGGACACAGAAAACTTTGGTGCTGTTCTTTCAGAACTGGCCCCACAAACATGGAGAGGGCAGAGACCCTGGGAGTGTAGCTGCCTCCATGTGAATTCCAAAGAATGGGCCTCCTGGCTGAGCTGGAAACTCAGTTTCCCATCTCTGGAGAATCCCTGAACCCAGACAGAGAACTGATGCAGAGTGGGGCCCAGACACAGAGCACCTTTGGGCACTGGATATCCAAAGCCGTTCTGGAGCCTTGGTGGTCCCAACCCTGTTTATCAAAGCTTCATGGCCAGGACCTCTGCACCACTGGGTCGAGAAATAGTAGCTGCACCCAAATGTGTCTGGAAAGCAGAAAATGCAGCCACAGATGATTATTCTAAAGGCTTACTCTCTAATGGGATGAGAGTGTGTGTAACTGTCAGGAATGGAATTAGGGCCCTTATTAGAGAACCCCAGTTTTCCCTCAGAGAACAGCTTTTCCCCTTTTCCAATATGGGAAAAAAAGTGAGCAGATATCTATGAACTAGGAAGCAGAACCTCACCAGACATCGCATATGCTGCTCCCTAGTCTTGAACTTCCCAGCCTCCAGCACTGTGGAGAATAATTTCTGTTGTTTATAAATCTGTCACAGCAGTCAAAAAAGACTAAGACAAATCGGGAGAAAAACTTGACATTGATCTGGACAACATGTTTTATAACATGACACCAAAAACGTGGGCCATAAAAGCAAAAATAGAAAAGAGGGATTGCATTAAATCAAAATGCTTATGCTCAGCAAAGAAACAAGCAACAGAGTGAAAAGGCAGCTTACAAAATAGGAGAAAATATTCTCACACAACATATCTGATGGTGGTTCATATGGTATATACAGAACTCAGACCACTAAATAGCAAAAGAACAAACCACTCAAATTAGTAATAAAGCACATATTGCAAAATGGTCAAAGGACTTGATTAGATATGTCTCAAACTGAGGCATACAGATACTCAGCGGGTGTGTGATAGGGTGCTTAGCACCTCTAGTGATTAGAGAAATTTAAATAAAGACCAGGAGATGCCACTTCTCACCTATTGGGATGGCTATTTTCATAAAGAGAAAAAGTAAGCTTTGGTGAGGATGTGGGGAAAAGGAAAAACTTATACACTTTTTTTATGGAAAACAATATGTAGGTTCTTCAAAAAATTAAAGTAGAACTAACTTATGACTTACCAATCCTGCTTCTAGGAATTTATTCACAGAAAATGAAATCAAGATCTCTGAGAGAAATCTATACTCCCACATGCATTGTAGCATTATTCACAATAGCTATGATGTGGAAACAACCTAAATGTCTATTGATGCATCCATAGATGGATAAAGAAAGTAAGGTTTCACACACATACATACATAAACACATACACACAATGGGATATTAATCTGCCTTAAAACTAAATTTCCGTCTTTTATTACACCATGAATGAACATGGTGTTTCGTTTGGTACATCTTTTAAAACCCAAACTTGAAAACTCTTTGTTAAATTATATTTTCCATGTAAATAATTGGGGTTGGAGATACTATTTATGATATATGTAATATGTGTTCTTTTGTTTTCTTTCTTTTCTTTTTTTTTTTTTTTTTTTTGGTTTTTTGGCCAGGGCTGGGTTTGAACCTTCCACCTCCAGCATATGGGGCTGGTGCCCTACTCTTTTGAGCCACAGATGCCGCCCAATATGTGTTCTTTTTACCAGATAATTATGATAAAAGTTTCTCATAGTATAATAGCCGAATGCAGTATTGGGGCGTGATCAATATTGGTAAAAAATTATGTGTAGAGAATATTAGGAGGTTAAGTGGCTAAAATGAAGTTTAGAATTTCTTAGGCACAGAGGAGAGACATTTAATAATAAAAGAGTAACTTACCCCCACACAACTTCCATGTTATAAAATAAAATAAACACTTTATAGATAGAAAAAGTTTTGTGGTGTAGACAGTTGAGGCAATTTTGTGAGTTAAAAATTGTTTTCAGGTTATTTTCAACCTTAAAGGTATGACGTGAGTGAGAACTGTATTGTTTTTATCCTTCCTATAGAAGGAAATAGTTGGTAATTAAACATCTATAATATGTTAATAGGTCTTGATAAAATGTTATCAAACCTTTTTTGGATAAATTACTTGATATATACTGAGAAATCTTATATTTGAAATGAAAAAGTATGAATTCTTTATGAAACGTATTTTTTGATGGGACTTATATTTTTGAATAAAAATTTCTATATAGGGTAGTTTTTGTATTTTAATGGGAAGCAATCTGATTTTAAGGGATAATATGTACTTTCTACATAAAATCCCATATCACTTAAAGCCCAATTTTTACACTGTTTATTTTTATGCATACCTTATAATCGTGATGGTGATAAATGGTTATTTATAAAATAATTATATATAAATAAGAAGAAACATTAAATTAGTGAGAGAATCCATACTTGTTATAGAACTCTTCCCTGTTTCCATGTCAAAGAAAAATCATGATTGTAATTCTCAGAAGAATTTCATTATCATTTCCAAACCATTCTGACTATAGCTATAAAATACCTTAAATGATGCCCTTTATTAGCTTCAGTAGTTTATAATCTGGATCTACTTTCATCTAATTTTGGAGTTTGAATTTCTGATAAGTTAGAGGGATGAGAACCCGCCCTTACACCTCATTTGCATGTCTGTTGTTCTATTGCATCGTCACATTTAGCAAAAGAAAGTCTTCTAACTGACTTTATGATTGGTGCAGCTCGAGTATAGAGTACATAGCCCTTCATTGTTCCAGTGGCGGTCTCCATTCAGGCCCCACCTTGGGTGTTCAGTAACCCTGTGTTTGGTAATGTGCCAGTAAATTACAGATGCTTTCCCATATAGATCCTCTCATCTAAGCGAGGCAAGTCAAATTGCAGCTCTAGGCTCACCCTCCCCCACAGCTTTTCCTTTTCTTTTCTTTAATTTGGGCTCACTGTATGGAGTTCTTTCTTTTCACACAACAATCTTTATATTCACACTGTTAATAAGCCTCCTAATAAGTGTTATTCTACCAAAATCTTTACAGTCAAAAGTCAAAAACAAACTGAGTTCTTGGGTATTCACTTTGTAAAACTTGCAGCAGTAGGTTGACTTGCACACCTCCGTCCTCCACACTCTGCCCCTTATCCACTTTAACGTTGAGCGCACTAGTCCAGGATTGTAAGGACAGTCTGGCCATCACAGTGTTTGCCCTCTGAGCTCCTCTCCTCTGCCTACTTCTCTGAGGTGAAACTCAGCACGTGGGAGGAGAGCCTTGATACTGAAACAGAAAATGCGTGAGAACGTGGGGGAAATCCATTCAGAATTGATCCTAATGTAACTGAGGAAATAGATTTTCCTTTGGCAGAGGGAGCAGGACTCTCAAAGCTTCTCACAGACGCTATGAAATGTGAGACAAAGACAATGCTGACACTCCAAGCCAGCAAGAGCTTGAAATATCCATTAATTCACATAAAATGTGCAATTGCCTTTTTTTATTGGGGGTAGGAGCACGTTTTGTTTTTGATGTTTAGCCTAAGTAGTAACCTGAATCATTATTTTATTATATATGCTCTTATTATATATGACAGCTCTGTTGTCCACAGTTTTAAAACTAAAAAGGTGAAGAGAGCATATCTGGAATATGATCTCCATACTTTCTAATGTATGTGTAATTTTATTTGCCATTAAAATGGTATGCTTTAAATTCTCTTACTTTTCTTTTTGAATTGTATTTAGACAAAGAAACAAATGTAAGGATTACCAGTTGCCCTCAGCAACGCAGTCTACCATTTGTTTTTAAAATGATGGTTTCACCTGCATCTTTTTATCACAGAAATTAGGAAAGATCTGCCTTATGACGGTGTGCTTATTCTTCAAGCCTTATACCAAAAATAGACAGGCCTTTGGACAGTACGATTTCTTGGAGCAGTCAGTATTAAATTGTATTATTCTTTATCCTAATGAAGCAGGACTATATGTAGGTGGGAGTCAGATGAGGCTATATCACTTTGGTTTTAATGTTTATATTTATTAATGAAAGTGATAAAATGTTAGGAATTTTAAACTCTTAAATCCATTATTATCCTGACTTTGATAAAAAGCTTTTCCTCTTAAGGACAATAGCATTTTAGCTTCCTAATTCTTACGTGAGTCCCTTTACCCTTTCCATAATTTATACAGCCAGCTCCATCTGTGCACTCGGCTTCTCTTTATTGGAACTATATTCTTTTCCTGGTGCTAAATTTATATACTTCTTGACTCCAGACCAGCATCTGAGTTTTAGTTTCGTGAAAAAGCTTACAGGTTGTTAGCCTGTCATAAATTGATAACATCAAGCTTTGGTTTCCCCATTTATCCTGGAAACTTCTAATCATTTTGATTTCTGTGCCAATCAATATTTTCCCAATTTGTCTTCCTTCAGTCTGACATTGTGTGTCATAATATGGGACCTCGACAAGGCTGTTCACTCTCTAAAGCAAGTTCAGTTCTCTTCTAGGTACAGAAAATAAGAAATACAAATGTAAATGTTGCCTATTGGAAACACATGGTTTCTTTAGGGATTTAAATAAGGTTTGGTTGATATCAGGAATATGATTTTTATAGTTGTTAATATTTATCTGACATTAAATTGTTTGCATATTTATTCTTCTGCCTTTCCTTTTAGACAAGAAAATATCTCTACAGTGTATTGCAACTTTTTTCTAGACTATGATAAATAATACACTCTAGATTAATTTCAATAAAAGCTAAATGGATGCCATGATTAGCATACATTGTAGAAATACAAATTGTCATTAAGTGAATCTATATCATAATATAAATAGTACAAATAAGATATTAAAAATTTAAGTGTAACTTTATTGGCTATATATCATCTTCAGGTTTGGTTCATGTAAAACAATATTTCTTTAGTTATGATCCTGATTACCTATTATTTAATCATTTATATATCATCTCTTACTATGAATTTATCCTCTGACTTGGAACTACTGTGAATCAGACATAACCTCCTTTTGATTGTCAGCAAGATATTTCCATTTATACTAGTTAAATTTTAGCTTTGCTTAACTAAAGCAGTTAAGGATAGAGGCAAGTATGGAATTTGGTTAGCTCCATCAGAGGAAATTTTGAAAATTTAATATTTTGAAATCTGCAACTGCATCTAACATTTTCTTTCAAACTAAAAAGGTTGACATGACCCAGAAGAGGTTTTTAATAATTTCCAATTCCCTGTACTTTTTTCAAATTCTTCCTATTCTTGTGTGTCATGTTGAATCCAGGTGTGATGCACTCTATAATTGAAAGGAAAATCATAGAGAAATGCAAGTTATGAGATGCTTCAAGATAGCATTAAAATAATTTGAATTTATTTGAACTTGTTGAGTAAACGAACCCATTTTGCTGCAGTTTCAACTTTGTGACACTTTTTTGACATAACCAAAACACCTTATGTCATATGCTAGAAATTAGTGCTTCGTATTTTAAATTCCATATCTGTGTTAAATTCTATAGTTATAATTCATTTAGAGCTGACATAATACCTGGAATACGTATATAAGAAATATTTTGTTCACATCATTTTTATTTTTGGATATTAAAGAAGTGAAAGGAAATATTTTTATTTCCTCTTGGTTAATTTTCCACGTTTAAAATTAATGCGTGGGCTTGGAAGCTGAAACAGATGTGATGAAGAGGACCACTCACAAATCATTCTCTTCCTGTCTGACTTTTCGATTTATTTTCAGGTATTCACAGAAAGCTTTATAGTGAATTATTCACTCTTCCTTGTCATGGATTGAATTGTTTTCCTTATTAAAATTCTTTAAATGTAGCTACATATGTAGTTTTTCTTGTTTTCTTCTAGCAATGGTTGTTTTGAGCAACCTGGAACCAAATACGACATATGAAATCCGGGTTGCAGCTGTAAATGGAAAGGGGCAAGGAGACTACAGTAAAGTAGAAATTTTCCAAACACTGCCCGTCCGTGAGTAAACATTGCTGTTTTGTTCTCTAGGTTTACAAATTTAACCCGTTTTAAAATGCAGGGAAATGTTTCACCCCTTTCTGAGAGTGAATTATGTCTCTATTGAAGTAGTTTCTGAAGATGGTGACATCTCAGATTTATAAAAATAACCTTGCTTAAGAGCAAGACAAGAACAAAAGGTGCTGAGAACACACAGTGAAAATGCTCTCAGAAAATTGTCTCCATTATAACGATGTCCTTCTTACTCATAAGCGATTCACTGGATAATGTAATCCAGTGTACATAATCTGTGTAACATGTATGATATTCTGTTCTTAGGATGAAACAGGACTATTGTCTTTAACCCACAAATTATATAGGCCCTAAGTGTGAGAAAAAGAACCCATCATTAATCCATTGCAACGGTGACTACAGGAGAAGAATGACTATGGTAGCCTTGTTCTGACAGCGGTCCTACTTTGACACATGTTCAATCAATGTGTTTACGTGAAATGCAGAATGAATTGAAAAGACTGACATTTCCTTTATGTTGAATAAATTATTTAAAATAATAGAAAATTTACTGAGTGTAACTGAACAAATATTGTTATAAAATCTGCTCATGGTCCTATCATATGTAGGTTTTAGTGCAGCCAAATTGATCACAATAATTTATATTACCTTAATTTGTGATGAGTAATTCTCATAAAATATGTTAGGAGTTTCCTTTGCTCCATTCCCAATACTAGTCTTTTTTTAGTTCCTCATTTTGTTTTCATCAGGATAACCCAAAACAGATATTAATTCATAATCTTACCTCCAGCCTAGTCTTCTCCTAACCCATCTTCCAAAAACGATTCTTAAAAATCTTCAGAAATTTCAATAGAGACTTATCTCTTTGCTGTTTAAAATTTTCAACTGTACCACCCTTCAGCTTCCCACTTTCCTTTCAGACCCACTTTTGCCTACCTGATATGTTTGTATTAATAAATATTTGTAAAATAAATTTACATTAAGAAAATAAATAGGTTTTTATACTATTACAAATAAGAGGAATAAAGTTGTATATTTATATAGTGCAGTAGTGTTTTAAAAACATTTGCAAATCAATATAAAGGACATATTTGGTCCTAAAGTTTCATAATTTGGGCATGATGCTTCTCTGTTTATGAAAATTGCTGTTTATTGGGTAAGAAAAATGGGAATCTGAGGTTATATCACATCGTAGGACAAATATCAAATGGTAAATCCAGGATAGCATTATATATTTTGATTATGTGGCTATTTCTTTTTATTAAAATGCAGTTTCTGAAATGTGTGCCTATGAAGAACTCTTGTATTGTGTACCTAGGTGAACCCAGTCCTCCATCCATACATGGACAGCCAAGCAGTGGGAAGAGCTTTAAGCTCAGCATCACCAAACAGGATGATGGAGGGGCCCCTATTTTGGAATACATAGTGAAATACAGAAGTGTAAGTATCTTCTTTATTATAATTTTGTACAAGGTTTTCTTAAATTACATTAAGAATTCTATGGAATTTATAGAAAGATCAAACTGCAATGATAAATGGTAATTTTATATACCTGAAATCCATCATTATAAATTATGATTTTTTTTTGTAAGATCTAAGCATAGATCATCAACATAATCACATGATTTTCATCTTGTTCTTTCTGTGTGAAATCGGACTTGTCAGCTTTTCAGAAGTGAAATTCTATTTTCCCAGCTTTCCTAACAAATTCCTCAACCTGTTTGATTTTAGTAACTTTGGACTAAGTCCTCTTATCAATTGTTCTTAGTTCTGGTAGGATTATTAGAAAAGCACACCACAGAATAAGTTGCTTAATCAAATAATTGAATCCGTTCATCCTTAACATTTAACAAAGAAGGGTCACATTGCATTTGAGTAAGAGGAGATAGTTTTCTTCAAGTTTACTCAGCCCTACTTCAAACAACGTGGAAGAGCAAAGTTTTGTTTTGTTTTGTTTTATTTGACAAGTGTTGGGAGGTGAAAGATGTCAGCTGGTTGCAGATGAGGAAAATATCCCCATGGACGGTGCCTCTTTGCTTTTAGCAAAAATGGTGCCAAAGGTCACTGAAAATGATTTTTTCAAAAAGTTTCATGTCATAGAGTACATCTGTCTACTGTAGAATATGTTAAAATGAAACATTTTTGTAAATTAACGTTTGTAAAATTTATTCACTAATATTTACGACTGTTCCTATGATATGGCATTAATTTTATGTTTATGCTGATTGAATGTTTATTAGTTCTATATAAATTAAATACACTTTAGCAGACAGCATTTTAAAAAATTGTCCCACAAATCCATAATTTTCTATAATATCACTCCTTCTAAATTCAAACATTTAAGATTTGAAGGATAATGAAAAAGGAAATTTAATTTTGAAGAGTATATTTGAATCATTAATTTTAGACATCAATTCAAATTTTAAATTTAAGACGAATAGTCCCCTCACAACTCAACTTTGTCTCAGGTGTCATGCTGGCAATGATGAGCAGCTGTGTTTGTCTCAGATGCTCTGCCGGGAGACTTTATACCTCTTCCTCAAGAGGGCTCTGAAGGCTCATTGGTTTCTCAGTGAACGTAGCAGCGTATCGCTATTCCAGCCAGGTCTCTTGATATTCTTATTCGCCCATCTGGAAAATCTATGGAAAAGAGAGAGTCTCTCTATCCAGGAGACCCAAATTCATTAATGTCCTGGAGAAGTGGCCCTCCATACAGTTTGTATTCCACAGTTATATCCAGAAGAATGTATGGTACAATATAAGAGGATAGTAAAAGTTTGTAAGGAATTCTAATAAAATTCCATACTGAACAGTAAAATGTGAATAGCTAGTTCTGACAATGTGTCTAATGTATTTATATCTGTATAATTTTTACTTGAAACTAAAAGCTACACTTGACTTGTCCATTCTGAAGTATTGATATTGGAAAAACACAGTTCAATTCAACTTATTTATTTCAATTGATAGCAAATATTTTTTATTTTCTGTTACGTCTTTACTTTTTCTCCTTAATTAGTAGATTTTATTAACAAAGCATGTGTATATACATATTAGGAATGTCGTGAATTTTTTCAATTGCATTTCTATTTCCAGTTGTACAAAGGTAATGTTTATAACCTAGTGAGAACATTGCCATCAACAGCATAACTTTTCTATAATTATGTAATAGTTGTCAAATAAATAGCAATATAAATTTACTCAAAAACCTATTAATATCTTATTTCCAGGAGGTGGTCAGTATATATTTTACCTATACTTAACTCAAAATCAAGAGTTTATTGTTTATTGTTAAGACTGTTTATTTGTTAAAATGTTAAATGTACTTTTAGACCACAGATAAAATAAAATATAACTAAAGGGTATTAAAACAAGATTTTTTTTTCACATCGAATACATTTATGTATTAGACAACATGAGATTAGGGTGGAATCTCAGCATTAAATTAGGAATCCAAGTTGTTTTTCTGCATGGTCTTTCATCTAAGCTTGCTTTTATCCCCACATAGGTTATCTTGTGTTCATAAGAAGGTGGCTTCACATCCATACTCAGAATGTGACGAGAATCAAAATAACAGAAGGAACTAGTCATTTCAGCTGAATCTATCTTCTTTTAAGCAGTAAATATAGGGAATCTTTTTGTAAAGCCTTACCGAAGTGAAAATTATTTCTCATTAGATAGAAATATATCTAATGACCTTCTTGAGTAAAATTGGTTAAAATGCAGATTCAAGTTAGCTGAACAATGATGTCTGATACAAATTGTTGATGTGATTATTTTATTATCATAATGGCTGTTATTAGTTATGTATATCTAAAAAAAAACCCATGTATTGACATTTTGGGTGGCATAGCATTGAACTATTCAGACCTTTACTCTACCACCCACTGTTTTGTGTCACTGGATCCTATTCACTAGATTGCTAGTAGTACCCCTAATCATCACTGAAACCAAAACTATTCCCTCAAGTACAGGGAATAAACCTGTTTATACACAATTAAAGTCACAAATTGGAAATAATAATGTTTTAGACATTTGGGGATATATGTAGCATACAAGCTCAGAAAGTTAAATTCATCAACTCCTTGCTGAATATCACTATGGTCACCTTCAAAGTGCTGCCCTTGGGAAGCTATATACTGAAGCCAGTATCCTGTCAAAGCAATTTTTGAACCCTTTTGTGGAATGCCCATCTGAGCCGTTGTCTCACAAAGTTTGACAATTAAGTTCATGAACTTGCCACTGTGTGTTGACATTGGCAGCACCATACAAACAACTCAGTAAGGTTTCATAACCTCAACGTCAGTATATCAGTGTCTCACAACTAGGTTTGTGTGAGTGTGTGGTGGTATCCTGCTGATGGTGTTCATTACCATTGTTGCATGTTTGTGTGCATCATAAGACAACAGCTCTGATAGCCATTCCAGAAAAAGAGTTCTGAAATTACTATGAAGGTTGGACTAGGCACTGGCATTGGTGCATAGCTTCCCAAGGAGAGTACTTTGAAGGTGACCATAGCAATATTCAGCAGTGAGATATGTAACACTTTTTCTAGGTTGAGTTAGCAAACTCAATTGCCTGATATAATATGTTTTATATATATATGTATACAAATATATAATATAAATTACTTTCTTTAAAACCAACTTCTAATTTATTTTTATATCTTTGTATGTGTATTAGAATTAATCAATTTTGAGGAATTATTCATAAAATGCACATGGGTACAGATAAGTAAGGTTTCAAGCATGATGAGATTAATATTGTTGTAGAGACTCAAGTTTGCATAATGGCCCTTAATAAAGTTTGCCTTTGCACATAGTTGACAAGGCTTAGATGATATGACTTCACCTTATATTTAATTTGAATAAGGACAAATTTTACTTTCAGTAACTTCTATCTTCTATTTTATTGCCTTTCTCTTTCTCCTACCAATTTAATGGTAACAGTACCCCATTGTTTCTTCCCATTCACTCAATGTCTATGTCTGCTCTGCCAATACAGTAGTGTCTTGACCCTTCCTAATCCTATCTCATTCTTGTCTTCTGTCCATTTCTAATTCTCAGCCTTTTCTGACTCTGAAAATACTATTAATAATACTATTAGTATTACTAATTATTAGTAATAGTATTAGTAATACTATTAGTAATACTAATACTAAATTTTTAATATTATGACAGAAATGATTGTTTTAATTCAAATGTAGCTGTGATTTATTGTTAATAATTACCATATCTTAGAACTACTAACAATTTAACAGAGAACGTTGTCTTATTATTAGAAACTTAGGCATTTAAAACAAGTTTGGTAAAAGTAATGGCTTAATTCCCTCTGTAGTACAAGAAAGACATTGTTCAATCTTGGAGATTGTATTATAATTAAACATAAAGTGATACTTCTTCACATTTTTTGAAGGGCAAACTGAAACTTTAGATGACTCACTGAAGAATAGCAGCAGATAGCAGCATGTAAGACTTTACAGTCTAAAGTAGTCAAGACCAAATAGGAATCTGCTTACAGAGGTTCTGTCTACCCCTCAACCACTGTACCATCTCAATTCGACTGCCCAACTCCTCTGCTTCCAGATACAGCATCCATATTATTACACGTTCTCTTGACTATATCATTTCATGGTGTGCCTTCTACTTCTGTACATTAAAGTGCTCCACATATATATTTTTTCTCTCCCTTTCTTCTTTCTCCACTTTCTCCATCCTGTCAACATTCTATTCTGAAGTTACAATTAGAGATTTCATCATTGGATAAAAAGTAAAATAATTACTTCCAAAGGTTCTTGATCATCTGCTTTCTTTGCATGATCCCAAACCATCTATTAGATGATGTAGTATCATGAATTCAAACTACATGAATTCCACAGTAAAGTGCAACTCAAAAACTTGAAAAATAATTTAGATGTGATTAATGCATTTTTAATTGGATAACTTGTATTCAAAAAGTAGATAAGGGAATCTGGAAAATAAGAAACATGGCTAATATTTGATATCCCAATTTTTGTCTTCGTTCTTGTATTTCAACTACAGGACTATGGATTTTATATTATCAGAACAGTAGGGACAATACAGTGTATTATTTGTATGATTTGATTTCTAAAAGATATGAGACTAAGCATTTAAATTTCACTGGAAAAGGTTAAGACCAGGCATGTCATAATATAGAAAATGGTCATTTTCATATAGATTATGAATCAGGTAGCACCATTATCCTATGTTATCCCATAAACAGAACAAATGGCTTTGTCCACTCACCCATTAAGAAGACAGACTTACTAGAATGAACTAGAGTAATAAAAATAGTATTAGATATCTCTATGAACACGTCATGAAAATTAATGTCTCTAACAATGCCAGTAATATTAAACTATATATTTGGGAAATAAACACAAGCATATTAAGTGAATCAAATTTTTGCTAAATTCAAGAAGTTGTTTTCAACACACAATATTTTACATCTATTTTGCACTTGTATCAATATAACTCCATATAATTTAATGGTTTTTTACATGCTTCTATGAGTTTTCACTCTTTTCTCTCTAATTTTATGATAGCTATGGGATCATAATTATCACTTAGTTTTGGCACATTAAATAACTTTCCTGAGCTAGGAAAATTGGTAGCTTAAGATCAATTGAGAAGAAGGTACTTAGGGACTAGTAACAGTGCCAATAGCATATGTTTTTAAGTCTTAATTGACCTTCTTAAGGTATTTGGAGGTTGTATACTATCTCAGTTGCAATAGGAAAATAAAATGTAATTTTGAAATGGTCATTAAAATAATAAAAAAATAAAATTGAGCTTTGGTTGGTGAAAGAGCTTATTTCCCAGTTAATAATATATAGATTTGTACAATGAAATTTATTTAAAGCCATTAAATTTTAAGTTTTGAAAGATCCTCAAAAATAACTATGTATTCACTTTAAAGAGGATGACCTTTTTGGAGTTTTTCTTTGTTGCAAGTGAAGGAAATGAGTTTTATTCATCTTTGTGTTTATAGCACAAAATAGACCATGTGTTGTCTGACTGAACAAATGCAGCAATAAATCAATGAATAAATTAGTCATGTTGTGCAATTATAAATAATCTCATAAATAGACCACTAAATATAAGAAATAAGGAACATGAGGAAAAAAGCTTACACTGCCAAACTTTATGGACATGAGAACAATGAAGCTGATGAATAGGAAATATTAAAATGATTCTCACTTAAGTATTATGGGGGATACTAGGATCAGGCTACGCATACCCAGCTTACTAAAGTTTACCAACCTTCAGGACATGATCTGTGAGATTAAAACAAAAAACTTCTAAATCTTAGATCTTCCCAAATCTCAGTGGAGCATTTTTCTTTTGGGAGGTATGTGTGTGTGCATATCATATATGTAAAATGAAAATTATCAAGATTGCTAAAGCACCTCTCACATAATCAGGGCAGCAAACTGAGTTGTTCAGAATTCAGTATGAATATTTGACCTGTGCCACCAAGAAAGTCAACCAAGAGCTGCTTTACATACACACTAAATTTTAAATCATAAAACATGAAAGTCAAAAAGACTTAAAATTCATCTAGTAATATGACCTCCCTCTTATATTGTCCTCTCATTTTATAATTAATCAGTTCTTATTTTAAATTATGGTGGCAATAGGTTCTATGAGAAACCAACAAGAAATTTAGTGGGCTATTCCTTGTTATGAATAAAAGCATTGAGGAACCATCTGCATATAAGAAATAATGACCCCCTATCACTTGCCTCCAATCTCCTCCCTATATGACAGCAAGTGTTCTCTAAATGCTGATACTCTGACTTTAGAATTACTAATAGGAAGTGCCCGTAATTGTCATATGGCCCTGCTATCTATTTTATAACAAAAAAGGTCACTTTAGAGAAGCTATACCAACCAAATGACTGCCTTTTTTCAGTAGATTTCCTTCACCATTTAATTGGCTTATTAATAATAGCCCCATTCAGCAAATCATCTCATTAAGTTACCTAGGGGAACGTTTTGCAACTAGATTATCTTAAATTGTTCTCTAGGCATTTAAATTCTGTAAATTAGACATTCTACAAATGCATAATTGAGATTTTGATGCCTAGGGGAGTATTTGGTAACACCCACTTTAATTTTTTTCCTATTCCCTGGGAATTGCAATTGGGGAATTTAAATGAATCCTTGTCTAATGGGAAATGAAATTGATATGTATTGGGAAAATACTATAACTTCCTTTACTTTCTTTCTCTATCAGTCCAAATATTTAAAATGATGGAAAGAGGGGCTTTTAATTTATCACAATAAGAGCTTCAACAATTAAGAGTTAAACGAGTCTTAATTCAGAAGAAACTATCCTCATGTCTTGTGCTTTTCACGAAATCTTGCTTCAAATACTTAATTAAAAATAAAAGGTATTTTTGAAAGATTACTTGAAGAACATGAAGTCTTTCAAACCTTCTAATAAATAATTTCCCCCTCCCTGGGGTAACTCACATCTAAACTGTTGGCTTATTGGCTTATTCTTTTGCTCTTTCCCATGTCTCCACTCAAATCCAAAGTAAAATTCAACTCCTTGGGTTTCCATAAAAATATTCACTCACATTAAGCACTGCACAAGTGCATAGAATGTACTGAATAACCAGAGTGAAGCCAGGGCCGTGGGGGGATGCACCTCCTGTGCCTTGTGCAGCACTTGTCTTCATGTAACCCTTCAGTATCTTTGCTCCACACACTCTCCTTCTATATATGGTGCATAATAAATTAACTTGTGAAGATACGGATGCATCCGTGTGTATATTCAATACATAACCTGTAAAATACATGTTCCTTGTGTTTGCATGTGTGCATATATATGTACATCATCTAAAATTACTTTTGTGTTCACTCCTTTTTAACTTTTATTGTTTTATTCAACATACATGGAACATTTCTCAGTTCATTTGAAATAATTAGCAATATATGTATATCTATATCTATATATCTATTTCTCTATGTCCATATCTATTCATTTATATCTCTATCTATCTATCTAGTCTAGTGAGATATATCAATGAGTATGCATCTTTCCAAGGTTTAAAATCATTTCAGATCTAAAGTCCTATAAAAAAACTACACACTTCTAATTACCAAAGTTAAGACAAATGAAACAAAAATGACCCAATGGGGTTTGTTATTTCTGGGAAGATGAGATCATTCTCCCAAAGGAGATCCACCTGGCTACGGGATTATATGTTGCCTCTTATTCTTCAGAGAACTCATGTCTTTATTCTGTGCTGGTTTACAAACTCCAAGACACGGGCATTGAACCTGTCTTGTTCACATTCATATTTCCTAAAAGAGCTTCATTACCCGGTTAAGCCTGAATGAATAATTGGTCAGCGAGTAGGTGAAGACAAAGGATGATGGTGAAGCTGTTGCTATTTAGATCATCTGTCCTGAGGACTTCCAAAGCATGCCTGTTTCTTCTTTTAATTTTCTTAGTCATTTAGTGATTCTGGCAAGTTAAAACCTCTCTGGCCCAAACTATTTGGTTGTCCCATGGCTTACGAATGACAATTCGTAACATTAATAGAGGGAGGCAGGCACCTTCAGCAATTGCTTCTAGTTTTAAGTTTCAAAAAGCAAGGCAAGTGCCTCTTGCTTAAACGTGTTCACTAGGTCTGCCAACATGCTCAGTTTTAGAAGAAACTGCAGAACATGCCAAGTTGTTACTTTGTGATGAAAGTCCAAGTTACTAAAAAATATTTCAGTAGAAATTGAGAAGAAGAATAATAAGGTATCAAAACTATAACATATTCTTCAGTGTACAACTGAAGGACATTCCCTGTTAGTATTATCAATTTAAGGCAATTATAAACAACTTCACAATTCCATTTTAGAAAATAAATTATCATTACCATAAACTCAGAAAATGCTATTATTCTTTAAGTCAGATAAACATTGTAAAATTTTGGTTCAACTCCTAGCACTCTGGGAAGCTGAGATGGGTAGACTGTTGAGATCTGGAGTCCGAGGCAAGCCTGAGCAAAGTGAGACTGATCTCTAAAAAATAGATCCCAGCTTTGTGATGGATGCCTGTAATCCCAGCTACTTGGGAGGCTGAGGCAAGAGTACTGCTTGAGCTCAAGAGTTTGAAGTTGCTGTGAACTAGGACACCATGGCACTCTACTAAGGGCAACAAAATAAGACTCTGTCTTAAATAAACAAAATTTTGATTCAGCATAAAGTAATACTGGGCTTAGTTAGCTATGAGGGTAAAATATATCAGTTGGTCTATCTATTGCTGTAGGTAGGCTATAATTTTTTTATACATAAAAAAATGAGATTCATGGGCAACACTTGTGGCTCAAAAGGGTAGGGCGCAGGCCCCATATGCTGGAGGTGGTGGGTTCAAACCCAGCCCCGGCCAAAAAATAAAAAAATGAGATTTGATTGTGATCATTTTAAGAGACACAATTCCAGAGAGAATATTTCCTTCCATACAGTTATTATGGAAACGGCTATCTCTAAAAAAAATAGCTATTATGTTAGGTGGTTATGATCGCTAAGGCCCTGGAATATGCAAGTTCCTCAGCATTCTTCATTGCTCCCTGAAAAGCTGGCAGAAGCTGGTGATACCATCATTTTTGTTCTAGAGAGCAGGAAGGAAGACAGAAGGGTTCAGGAACGTGAGCTGTTTGAATAGTTAACACAAGGAAGAGCCAATGATCGCATTATCTCAAAACATTTAATTCATACAAATATTTCAACTTAACTTTTTTCTTAATTGTTGTGTTCATAGTGTGGCATTTATTTTTCTATTCATGAGTTACTTAAAATAGTGGACTCCAAATCCATCCAAGTTACAGCAAAAGACATGATTCTGTTCTTTCTTATAGCTGAGTAATACTCCATGGTGTATATGTATCGAGTCCTCAAACTTTTTAAACTGGGGGCCAGTTCACTGTCCCTCAGACCGTTGGAGGGCTGGACTGCAGGCCCCGGGACAAGTCGGCCGCTAAGTAGGACAGGCAGCTGTGGCAAAAACACCCGGCGATCAGATAAATATCCTTAGTGGGCCGCATGTGGCCCACTGGCCATAGTTTGAGGACACCTGGTATAAACCATATTTTCTTTAGCTGCTCATCAGCTGATGGACATTCAGGTTGATTCTGTATCTTTGAACTGTGATTGTGCCGTGATAAACATATACATATGAATATATTTTTTGTTGTTTTGTTTGTTTTAGAGACAAGAGTGTCACTTTGTCACCCTTGGTAGTATGCCATGGCATCACACAGCTCACAGCAACCTCCAACTCCTGGGCTTAGGCGATTCTCTTGCCTCAGCCCCCCAAATAGCTGGGACTACAGGAGCCTGCCACAACACCCGGCTATTTTTCATGGCAGTTTGGTGGAGGCAAGGTTTGAACCCAGCACCCTCAGTATATGAAGTTGGTGCCCCACTCACTGAGCCACAGGCACCACCCCACATACAAATACATTTTTGATATAGAAGTTTTTTTTTTCAAATAACATAAAATTCAAATGTCATATGGCCCAAACATTTTATTTTAGAAAAAGAATCAGATAATATTTAAATTTAGAATGTTTAAGGATGACATTCTTTCATTTTCCTATGCTAATGACCTATTTCATATGTATAATTTCCCTTGTGTATTGTTTTGTTTTGAATCATAGAACATAATAGTAAAAACTATGTTCAGTGGTAATATCAATCTATAAATAATTGCCAGGCTATGTTTCTAAGACACTTTATCCTCTCCTTCCAACAAACTATTAATGACAGTCTCTGGCAATTCCTTTAATTAACACATTTGAGTTTTTTCTATATGCAACAGAACCTCCATAGCTGAACACCTCCCTACAGTGACCATCTCCTCAAGTGCACCTAATTTTCTTCAGCCAGACAAACACCACATGTACTAAGCCCTGGTTCCTTCTGTTGACCATCCCCCTAGGTTGACCAGTTTGTTACAGTTGCTTCAGCATTCAACTTACAGAGCTTCTACTGTATAATATGTCATTTATCTCTTCACAATTTATTAAAAATCAAATGAAAAGTGTCTAAAAATAAACATATGAAATTATAAATTATGGAGATGTATTATGAACCACTGAATCGAGAATCAATTATAAAATCGTCACTCTTTGGCTAATATAAACAACATTAAATTTTATACAGACAAATGTTAGAAATAGACACTTTCCGACATAGCAGCTTTATCCTCATACATACAAAAAAAAATCTTTTTTAATGTCAATAAAACCACTTATTCCAATTGCAAGATGAATTAGTTTTAATCACAGCTTTAATATATGAATAATTTATGAAGTACATTTTTATCACCTTCTCAGAAAGATAAAGAAGATCAATGGCTGGAGAAAAAAGTGCAGGGCAATAAAGATCACATCATCTTGGAGCATCTACAGTGGACAATGGGATATGAAGTCCAGATTACAGCTGCCAACAGATTGGGATATTCTGAACCAACAGTTTATGAGTTCAGCATGCCACCAAAGCCCAACATTATTAAAGGTAGGCTAAAATATATTTTTCGAAATATGCTGAAAATAAATATATCATACTTTGGTAGACACTACAAATTAATTCTTAATAGCAAAAATAAACCAAAGCATAAATTCTAGGTTCAAGTCATGACTATTGTGACCCGTAAAACTCAGCGTTTCTCAGTGCTCTTGTCGTAGGTTATTGAATCACTTGCAAGTATGTGACACCATTGAAAGTTGAGATAGCAGCGAGAGAATGAACAGAGGGGAGAGATTAGAAAGTAAGAATGAATTATGATGATCACATGAAAAATTTCCATTCAAACCTGAAGAAAATTTGGCAAAAAAGGCCACTTCTCCCTCGATCATACGGGGGCTGAGCCTGTAAGTGCCTGACTAAGCTAGTTGATTTTGGAAACATAAAATTAGTCACAAAGCGAGGCTGAAATGACCACAAATGTATAAAAGCAATAACTAGAGTCTCAAGGGGGCTCATAATGTGACAGGATTTTCAGAGTTAGTTTTCACAACACACTGGTGTATTCTACTTTTGGAAGTTAACAGTGTTACATGCTAGTATGTTACTGATTTCATCAAAGTCTACAAACATGATATTAATTTTTTTCAGATACATACTATAGAGGTAAAGATGCAAAAATTTATCCTGGTTCATAATCATCTGTAACTCTGTTGATGAATTATCATATGGGTCATGTTTTAATATTTATTTTCTATTAGATATTACCATTAAAATTTAAGTTGCATGTAGCCATGTACATATGTAGTTTATTACATAACTATTAGAGAAATAAAAGAATAAATAATAAGGCCAAAATAATATTGGGTGGTGCCTGTGGCTCAGTGAGTAGGGCGCCGGCCCCATATAACAAGGGTTGCGGTTTCAAACCCGGCTCCGGCCAAACTGCAACAAAAAATAGTTGTAAAACTTCTCAGTTCAGTCCTATTATTTAAGCCTCTTGTAAATCTCATTTTTTATGATGTTGTTATAATGTATATCAGTTTTAAAAAAATGAAAACATTTTATACAATTAGTCTTTCAAATAAAAGTAATTACTGTTGATTTATAAGGTTTAAAAGTAATTGACATTGTGACTTCCCTTTGCTAATATTAATTAGTTAATGCTAGCAATTATAATTTGAAATTATAAGGTCAAAGCTTCTAGAAATAATACGAGTATCATATTATAATGGCATTTTTTTTAACTTGAAAAATACTTCTATATTCTTTATCTCATTTTACTCTTAAATATAAGTTGATAAGGAAGAGTTATCCTGATTTTATAAATATGATTTTAGAAGATTTAATGATCTGTTCAAATTCAGAAGTACTTTTAGTGATTTTAAATGTGATGCCCTTCTTTTAAATAAAAAATAATTGATATAATTATAAAGTATTTTTTGCGGTAATTATACTCCATGGAGATATGAGGAATACGATATAAATATAATTCTTAAACTGAATCAGTCTCCAAAGGAGGATTTCAAGTATAATCTTTCCTTCTAAATCTTTAATTTAGTGGATATGTATTTGGAGGAAATATTTTTATTGAAATAGAAATTAATATCTCTGTAGTAAAAGGAAAAAAAATTAATAACATTTTATAAATAAAACAAAAAAACTCAAAAAACAGACATTAAAGCAGGTTGAAATATATGATAACTCCGGAGTCTCTGCCCTGGAGAGACTGAATATTTTTAATATTCAGTTAAAAATATTGAAATGTCAGAATATATATAAGGACATAATGGCAGTCAAGACATGCTGTGATGCATTTACTCTAAGAACATTGTTTTGTTGTTCATGTTATCATTGTTTTAATTTGAGAAACTTGTGGACTGAGAAATTGTGGTTAAGACCTGGAAAGGAAATGGAAAAAATTTCAATTTATATTCCCAGATTTGCTCATATCACATAATTTGTCTTAGTATTTTTTCCTCATCTATAAAGTCACTTTCTCCTTGTCCTGCAATATTAGTATCTATTCATTTATTTATTCCAGGGTTATTGGGGTCTGTCTTTGTAACAGGTAGTTAAAAGAGAACAAAGAATTCATCTGTAAAGTATAGAACTGGTCCTTTTCCCCTAAAGCTTCATGTCTTCTAGTAGGGAAGACATTTCAAGAAAGTCAGAATAATCAATGAATAATACAGATAAGAGAGGTTTCCTTATAAAGGGATTTTCTGGTGGTAACTAGCAGGATTGAACCTCCTAGGGAAAGTATGTTACATGGAGGAAGCCTGGGAGATGAGATAAAGCTTAATAGTTCTATGACTGAGGGCACCATTAGAACGCAGACAATCCAAGCGCTTCTAAAGGCCATAATGTTAAAACAGATCCTGAAAGAAGAAATAATTTTAAGCAGAAAAATGTTACATTAATAGATAGGAATTACAAACATTTTATTCAAACTCATTTTAATAAAAGTAAGTGGTGGATGAATAGCAATGGAAAAAGAAAATAATGACTCAATTCTGGACACATTTTGGATGTAGATGAACTTTGCCTTCGCAATAGATAGTAGCCCCTCCATAATGAGGATTTTTAGGGTTTTCATTTAGACAACTTGAGCTCTGTTGATACCTTTTCTTAAGGTAAAGAATATTGTAGAAGAGCAAGATTTGGAGAATAAAGATCAACTACTATAAATTCAATTCGGTGCTAGTAAAATTTGAAATGTCAGATTATCAGTAAGATATGTGAATATATGTAGTTGGACAATTACATTTGTAAATTCATCCTAGAAAAAATGCTATGTACTTCATTGTTGACTATCACTATGGTCACCTTCAAAGCTCTCTCCCCTTGGGAAAGAATGTACCAACATCAGCACCTATTTCACCCTTCAAAACAATTTTGAAGCTCTTTTCTGGAACCAGTGACCAAAGCTGTTGTCATACAAGTTTAGACAATTAAATTTTTGAACTCATCCTAGGAAAAGTGCTTTGAAGGGTGGACTAGGCACTAACATCCATGAATCACTTTCCGAGGGGAGTACTTCAGAGGTGACCATAATGATACTCAGCAATGAGGTATTGTAGCACTTTTTGTAGGGGTCATGGCTGTCTAAGAAGATAGCCATGGCTTGGACAGATATGCCATAAGGCTGTCAGTCTTAACAGGTAAATGGTCTTTAGCTTAGGTGAGAATAAAATCCACTGACAATATCCAATTCTAAAAGTCTCTGGAAAGGGATTGGTGTCTGTGATACTCACCAGTGGTCTATGATACTCACCAGTGTTTTCTACCATGTAGGACTGCTGACACAGCATAGATGTTCAAAGAGTATTTCTTGAGTAGCTAAAGAGTAGAGGGTTAAGAACTGATTCCAAACAATTGTAATGTTATGTGAGAAGAAGAAATCACAGGTGGTCAGACCTCCCCTAGTGAGACTTAGATGTCATAGAACTACTGGAAAAACAACAGAATGTACTATCTTGAAAATCGTATTTCAAGAAGAAAAGGTGTAAAAACTCAAATGATGCTGAGAGATCAACAGAACTGAACCAAAACAGATGTGAAGTATTCTTATCAATAGGTTTGTTGAAATGGTTGGGAGAGAAGTTAGGTAGGAATCGGTTGAGGATTGTATATGAAATTAGGAAATATAAGTTTCATGTTTATTCAGTGCTTTAAAATTTATTCTATGAAGATGAACAGAGGGAAAATAACAGTGTCAGAAAGACTTTGATGATGTAAACACCAGATAAAAAAGAGAACCTTGAAATAGATAGAGCACTCATGGAAAAGTCCCACATACAAACATACAGACAGAGCTCTCTGAGAAGGTGGAAAGTGGTACTTAACTTTCCAGACTGGGCATCTGATACAAAGTCCACACAACTTAATGGAAGAGGTTTAAAACAAAATCTGTTTCATCTATAAGTATCTCATAAAATAATGTCTAATTTACTGTGACTGAATCCTCTTATTGTTAAGGACTCATGGAAAACCCACATCAAAGAAATGACCTTATAGATTAAGATTCATTCCATTTAGATGGAGGCTTCTTGAGGCACTTTAATGATTATGATGATAGGGAATTTGAGAGCCTTTAAACCCACAAAATCCTACAGAGTCAATATTATGTATTTGAAAAATATGAAAGAATTTTTCATTACAACTACTCTTGTATGATTTATTTTTCTATTTATAAAAAAAAATTTAAACTCATATTTATTATATCCTGACAGCTTTTAAGTCTTCTTGTTTAAGTTGGAGAGTTTAAAGGTTAATGTTTTAAAATTTATTTTTGTATATCATACATTATATACTGTCCAAATAAGTTACTGGATTTTTCAATGAATAAGAATATTCAGAAGTTATGGTGAATTTATCTTTATAAAATTATTACCAACTTATTTGTTAGACTAGAGGCTGATAAACTTGGATTTATTTATTGTTCCATAATTTTAATAACTAAAATAATACTAATTTACTCTATTAGATATAATCTAATATTTTTAAAAATTTTGGAAATAAATTTGTTTTGAAAATTATTTCCTATCATTTCTTTTGGCTTACAACATGTTTAATATTATTTTTACTTAATCAAAAAAAAGACCTTACTATCTTTCAGTAATTGTTTATCAAGTCTCTTATTGTTATTCTTGGTTAACATGTCTAATTTTAACATTGATTATCAATATTATTTAATGACAAACAATTCTTTTTTATTGTTTTTTTATTTTTTTATTAAATGATAGCTCTATACATTAATGCAAACAGGGGGTACAGTGTAGTGTTTTCACATACATTTTGAAACACTTTCATCAAGCTGGTTCACATAGATTTCATGTAATTTGCATAGTCATTGTGTCAAAACATTTACATTCTATTTCTAGAAAAGTTCACTTGTACCCTTGTTAGACAGAAATATAGATGATCTTTCCGGTTAATTCTAGCCCAAGAATATGGGGATGACAAACAATTCTAATCATGCAGCCTTACCATCTGATGGTGACATATAATTCATACATAAAAGATCTTTTAATTTGATAAGCTAGAAAAGAAATAATATATTGATAATAGTTTCATTTGTATTTTCATGGGCTTTTAAATTGTATTTCTGATCCACTATAGAGGACAATTTATTTTGATTATTTTAATGATTTTTACTCTAATTTCATACACCTTGAATACATGAATACACCTTTTCTTTTTTGACTAACTCAACAGGAACAGAAAATATAATTGTCATCTTCAGATTAAATTTATGGTTGCTTTAGGACATAAATTAAGAAATTCTGAAACAGTAATAAAAATGAAGTTCAGTTAGTTGGAGAGAATTTCATTTTAAATCTCAAATTTTGAGTCAAATCTAAATATTGATGCTACATATACAATAATTTGGTTTATTTGGTTTAGCCTGTGAGGGAAAGTAAGGGTATTAAGTTATATTCATAACCTTCAGTTCTCAAAATTGTTTTAAAAGGAGTACAGTCACAAATGTCTAGCATTTGCCTATGACCAACTGGTTTAATTCTAATAGCATCTATTATTGCAAATTTCTGTTACATGAGTATGTAATTATCACTTATATTTCTTTTTAATTCATTTATTGTTAAAACGTAAATGCTTCCATTAAATAATGCATTCTAGGAAATTGTGATAGGGAGAATTACCATTAAATATTGTAGAATATTTTAGCTCATATTAAATGCAGCACTATGAATTTACCAGTAGCATGGTGGGTTTACTGGTGACTTTTTCCTTATAAGTTGTATTTTCATGTTACAAGTTAAAGATGTTCAAATTCAAGTGATCAATAACGTAAATGTCTGAGTAATGTGAAATAAACATTATTAATAGTGAGCTTCACTTTAAGTTAATACATGATAACTAGAAATGTTTTATAAAATATTTTCGCTATTCTTTGTCTTGTAGCAAAGTAATTTTTGTAGTAATCGTTAATGACTTTGTATAAATCTTGCATTAATTATTTTCTCTTTTTTTTTCTTTCCTACTGTCATGTTTTTCTTTTTTTTATTTTCACATTTATAACTACTCCTTTTTTCTTAATTATTTTATTCTTATTCTATTTTCAAAAACAATTTTTGTCATGCAGATAAATGCTGTGAAGCGAATAAAGGTGAAAATGGGAGCCAGTCATGGCAGCTGAATGCTGCTGGGTTTTCCTTCATTATAGCCCTGTGTTTGTCTTGTGTGTTTTAATGTTGTTGTTACATCACATGATATTTCCTTATACGCCCTGCAAATTAAAGAAAATAGTAATTACAAGGCTGTAGAATTGTAATAAGAATTATCTAAGGCCCAATTAATTATGCATGTATTTTTGACCATGAACAATCAATCTTTTTCACTTTCCCCAAATTGTCAGCCTTTAAAGTGGATAATTTGTCAGAAAGTTACTAGAGGAAATTTACTCAGGATTGTTGCTTCCAGATACCTGTTCACTGCTTAACATCTTTGATTAACGTTTACTTTAATTCCTAAAGTTCACCTTGCTTAATATCAAGTCATTTGTAGTTAGAACTTAAACTTTCACTACATCAAATCTTTCATTTGATTATTTTGCATATATAATTCGAAATCTTTTGCTATATATGTATACATCGTAATTTTCTCATGTTGAATTGTGGATCCCTTCTATTATCTTTTAATTATTACTTATAAATGTAAGTTTCCAATTTGTGCACATTCCTAATATTTCAAGACATTTAGCATTTACATAAAACATAACATGATTAATTACTAGATGTCTGCCCCTCTTGTGCTGCCCGTTTTTCCTTATTGACCTGAAATGACTTAAAGAATAAATATGCAACAATTTTTTTCTCATAAAATTCAACACTGTTTTTTCCATATAGAGAAAATATCTCTCAGCAATTTTCCCACAGTAAATAATAAATTATTTATGTTTTTCATCTTCAGTCATTTTAAAATAAAAGTGTGTTTATTTACTTGAAGCCACATGCTAGCCACTGATTTTTATTACTTATTCAAGACAATTAGGAAGCAACCAGATTTATATGTATATACATATAAACATAATAGTGACCATAACTTACTTGGTAAATCAAATGATTGGATTCTGGGCTTTGAGATTCACTTGTCAAAAACGATTAGTTTCTGCCCATAAAGCATCCTTTCTGTATCATTTTAAAGAAATATATACAAAATCCTTTCATGAGGTCTAGGGCTAGACCTACATTTAGTATTGGGTATTCTTGTAGCTTATTTTTGCAAAATGTTTTCTGCTCACTGCTGTTCTTCCTTATCATCTAGGAACAGATCGATAGACTGCAGGAACAACCCATCTGCAGATTAAACACATTTTTTGCTTCCTTCCTTTCTCCTCTGATAAGAGAAAGGGATTCCTTAATTCATGCAAATGCTGAAATCTAACCAATTTACTGAGAAAGCTTTGTTTTCTAAGTCACCGTAGCCAATGTTCTGTTTATTAAATAGCTAATCACATGTTATGTTCCTTGATATTTGAAATTCAATAACGCATATTGATTACAAATATATAGAAAGTGTTGAAAAAAAGAAAAAGAAATTCTAGTAACACCTCCAGGAATTGTTTTTCACATTCACTATAACCCTATTAGAACTTTTTAATAAGTTATACGTATTTTCAGGAAAATGCCACGTAGAATTGATTTTGACTTGGATTATAAGATATTTTTTGAGAACATGAGGTATGTCTTTTTTAAGTGAACACATATTTGATCCATTGTGAAATTTTACACTTCATAACTCAGACAATAATAGTGATGAAAAGAATAGTAAAAGGCAGATTTGCATGGCAATGAGATGTATCATTTTTGCAGTTTAAAAAGGAATATAAAATTAAATATTATTATCTTAGCATTTAAGTAATTTAGAATTTTTTGAACAACTGAATGTGAATTCAGCTTTTAATCCTGAAACTTATAAGCAGTCTCTCATTTGGCCAATTTTTTATTCTTGGATGAATACTTATTTTACAGATTTGAGATCTGCCAAATCCTTTAAAAATATTCCCAGAGATCTTAAAATAATAGAATTGTGCTTTGCTTTGTTTTCGGTAAGAACCTCTATGGTTTATCTTTCAAGGGTACAAGTGAATCTCTCTAAACGTAGAATATAAATGTCTTAACAGAGTAATTGAGAAAATGATATAAAGGCTATGTTAGCCAGTTTGATGAAAATATTTCAAATTGTATATGAGAACCCCACACTGTACCCCATGATTTCATTAATGTACACAGCTATCATTTAATTTAAAAAAGTATAAATAAGGAAAAAAGCTAACAGATATGCAAAACAATTTTATCTCAAAAAAAAAAAAGAAATTGGGCAGCACAAAACTGTAAGCAATGAAGCTATTGCTTTCAATAAATGATATCTAGAAATGCTAATTCTCAAATTTAAAAAAATCTTAAGAATATATTAAATGCGTGCAACTGCATTTTTTTTATTACCTGAGTTTTACTCTTACTGTATGAAACAGTAAACTATGAAAGTTTAATTTTTGGTCTAATCAGTATCTATCTAAAGATCTAAATTAATGTAATTATTGGTAATAAAAACATAAAAATTCAAACTTATTTGAACTATTTCCCTCATATCATCCACTGGTTTTCTCATACAGTGGAATTTGAAATAAATTATTTGTCAGAAGTGTAAATATAAACTTGTGTATAGAGGTGAGCATAAGGTTTACTCACTACATGTAATCAGAAGTATACAGGTGTGTCTATGTCTAGTGATGTATCTTCTAAGGCTAAAACATTCAGAAGGTGTGTTTGACCCTATTATTACAGGTATAAAACTAAATTGGCTTCTTTATACATGATTGCCATTATCTGCATGTGGATCATCAGGATTAGTTTTCTGTAAACCTATTCAGTCCTTTCATAGTCTATCTTCTTTCCACCACTTACGAGTTTCCCTACCCCAGTCCAAATTATGTAATTAGAAGTTCACTCTTAAGCCCACAAGCACCATGTTTCGGATCTGCTTACAGACCCTGCCTAGGGATGAAGTAGCAGTAAATTCTAAGAACTTTCGGTAAATGGCCATTTTTAATTCTCTCTCTGCAAATGCTACACATCATTAGGTTTAGTGCAGTTTTATAAACGCAACATTCATCTTTTCCAAAACATTATGCAAATGCACATACATGCCTTCGTTACTGGTAGACATGAAAAACACTAGAAGCTGAAATGTTTCAACCTGTTTAATAAACATATCTACTATCGTATATATATATTATAGTTGTTGGATTAACATTTATGTATGTATAATTTCAGTTTATATAGATAAAACAGACACATACATGATTCATTACCAATAAATATAAATTTTCAAATACTCAACATTTATTTGGAAATTAATCACTAAAGTTACAAGTATGCATAGTAAGTGCACAGATTATAAATTTAAGTCAATTTGAGTCAGATAATTATAATTGAATTCTAACATTTCCTATGTAAAAATACCCATTTATTATGTTTGATATAAATCTAAATCAAAAGAGGGAAAATCAGAAAATAATTTCAAACATGTACAATTTGATTTATGATTATTTACATTAAAAACGATATTGTGCAATAAGAAGCCATGTACTTTTGAATCTAGAGGTACTTTATGTATCTTTTAGATACACAAAAAATACTTTAATGTTAATATAGTGTACTTACACTAAGAATGGTGTAATGAAATCTTAAGATTGTATGTGATGTTAGCAATCAGCATAGATTTTGAAACCACCAATAAAATAATAAAGTATATTTGACTCTAGTTTCAAGAATAAGAGCCAATATTATGCGTGGTGATAATTTTAGTGTGTAATAATGTTTTAAGAAATATCTCTAGTCATATATTATCTTAAATATTTAAATTTAATATTAATGTGATATTAGCAGCTTTAAGCATTTGAAATAATCAGTTATAAAATCACCTAAATGAAATATTATTATGTTTATGTTGGCCCATATGTGGTATGATTTCAATCAATGAATAAATATGTTGGATTATAATGTTAATACCTAAAAATGTAATTTTACTTTATGTATTTTGGTTAATATATGTAGGGGATAAGAGGGACCCAAAGTTTTTCCTTTCCTGCTGTGCACTGGAAGAATTAGAGTTGCCTTGGGCTACACAGAAAACACACAAACCCTGAGCAGGGCTGATTAAGTCTGTGCATAGCTTTCCTGATAATTCAACACTACAGATAAGCAAAACATATCCTCACAAAATCAGCATGAAGCTCCATTGCAACCACAGGTTTAACACACATTAAGTAGGTTTTCTCTCATTTTAAAATTTATTTCCTTTCTTTCTTATTTCTGATCTTTCTTTATAATTATCTCCACCCCTTCCTGTATGTCTCTACCCCTTCTCTTTCTTTCTTTTTCTCACTGCTTCCCATGTCTAGCCGTAAATAAACACACTGTATTTCCTTTACTACTTTTCTCTTAATGATTTGTAGTTTTAAAATCCTAGCATTTGGGATGGTATGAAAATATGTCATAAACTTTAAATAAGTCTCATATTAAATAGGCAGCTCAAATTTATGTATTTTAAATGATTGATAAAAAATATTACACAAACAGCCCTTGAAATGATTACCATAAAAGTTGAAATTGGTTACAAACCATTTCCAGATCAGTTATTTCATAAATAAAATAAAAAGCATTATTTCTTCTTCAGTTCTTGATAGTTAATATTCAGGAAACATAACTACAGTATATTTTAGGAATTAAATAAGGAAAAATAACTCTAATAGCTAGTTAATATGTTATCTTACGAATGATCATCTAACTTGGAGTATTTTTCATAGAGTGAGAACTTTTTAACTTTAAGTACAAAGTTGAAGTATTCTCTGTGTTGACTGTATGATCCTTAGAAAAGTAAACACATGAGGATCATACACGTAGATAAGCATAATCTCCATTTTACCCAAGAAAAAAGAGTATTCACTTTAAATCAAATTTATTTGAAATAAGACAAAGATGAACGTTTAATATCAATACTTTATTTCTCAGATTCTGTTAGTTTTGTTATATATTTAAAATTATGTACCCAATAAAGACTTTTAGCAATAATTCTCTGTTTCCCATGACTGTTTTAACTAATTTCCAAGCTTAAAATATCCATCAGTAAGTGTGAAAAATGATGTGATACGTTATATTACTTTCTTTCTAGCTGATATTTAGTAAAATGGAAAAATTGAGTATCTAAGAAATGTAAACCATATGTGTTTTAGAGTTCTATTAGTGTATCTGGGAGGTACCATCTGTGATTTTCTTTGTTGGTAGATTATCTTTTATCTACTTTTAAAGGATATGTTCACTGAAGTAGAATTGAATTTTATTTTAAGTGTAAACTAATCTAATGTTTGTTTATCAAGTTGAGGTATATTGCAGATTTTCCTAATTTATGTATATTCAAGTTAAATTTAGTCATTCTTCATTGTGGCACTTAGGTAATAAAAATATAAAGTTACACATGGCCAAGAATACATAACATTTTAAAAAGGAACATCATTTAAGAAGTTACACTGTGTTTATTTTTAGTCTATGTATTACTAAGTGGGAACTATGAAGTAAATCTCTTAGCCAATTTAATTTTTCTAAAAGAAGCAATTAAAACTATGTTTTGTATGCCATACACAATTCATTAACTTCTTTAAGAATATATTTGTCTCACATATTACATTGATTTTATGTATAATGCTTCTGCTTTCAAGTGACTATTTCTGATCATTTTAATTGCATTTGTTTTCATCATAGCTTATTTTCTTGAAAAAAATGTACATGTTGTAAGTGTATTGTCTTCAGTATCATCTTATTTAAGACCCCAACATAATATCCAACACTCTGTGTAATCCTATGCATGTGTTTCATAGTATATTAAATGTCATTTTATTTTCTGTACCTCTGTGTCCCCATTGTTGTAATAAAGAAAACTGAGGAAAAGCTTTGTTATATGTGTTTTCTTTATTACTGGTACAACCTTTTTGTCCTTGTTGTGTGTTTTCATTTCTAACCAGATCAAATTTAATATCTCAAAAATTATTTTCTTTGTCAGGAACTACAAGTATACTAATTGAGTAATTTCAGTTTTAAATAACCCATACATCATCAGAAGATTCAGAGTAGTAATCATAATATCAAATACTACTTTCATGGAAAACTAGTTCTAGGATCTTCTTTCAACCCTAGTGGAGTCAAAATATCATATGGTATTTTATACGTGAACATAGATAATAATTTCAGCAATGTAATAAGGATGGTTTAGTAATCTCCTTTGCTGGCGAGTTCATGAGAGCAGACGTACATGCTTAAAGTGATTTTTCTCTAATTTGTTTGGTTCCTGCATGACTCTGATTTAGTTTGGTTTGAGCACCATGAGAACACAGTTGTGGGAAATTATTAACATTCTGTGCTTATCCACTGCCATAGACAAAAATAATAGGTTTGGAAATTTATTGTGAAGAATAATAATAATAATTACAAAACAAAAGCAGCTTGTTTGAGGACACCAACGGTATCAAGCACTTTTCAGAATGTCGTAAATGCAATAATTCATTCACTCTTCATAAAATTCCTCTGAAATAAAGGAGGTCATTTCTCCCATATTTTAAATAGGGATAATAAGGCCTAGAGAAATTCAGTAACTGACACAGTGAGTAGTCACAGGTAAAAACTCCTATTACTTTGTTGGTTGTATATTCTTCTACTATTCTTGGCCAGTATGGACAAACTAGAGAGATTTGAAGAAATCTGGAAGTGTTTAAATGGTACTCTATTATTATATTATACACATATCAACGAACTTAGAATAAGAGAAACCAAATAGTCATTGACAAAGTCAAGCATTGTAGACTCTCAGTTTTCCTCCTATCTTTTATTTTTCCAAGAAAATTACACTAAATCAAAGTTGATGTTAATAAACCCATGGCCTGGCTCAGTACCTGTGGCTCAAGTGGCTAAGGTGCCAGCCATATACACCTAAGGTGGTGGGTTCAAATCCAGCCAGGGCTTGCCAAACAACAATGAGGGCTGTGACCAAAAAACAGCCGGGCATTGATGGCGGGTGCCTATGGTCCCAGCTACTAGGGAGGCTGAGGCAGGAGACTCACTTGAGCTCAGAGGTTGGAGGTTTCTGTGAGCTGTGATGCGACAGCACTCTACCCAGGGGGATAGCTTGAGGCTCTGTCTCAAAAATAAATAAATAAATAAACCCATGGCCTGTAAGTTACGTTGTCAACTCAATTCCTTTGCTTTCTTCTTGATTGGTGGTGGAGAAACCTATGTGCAGAGGACAGACCGTGCACATGGCAACCACTGTTTCTTCCAGTAATCAAAATATTTCTGTAAGTCAGCGTTTTCTTTCTCACTCTAACTTTTACATACAACTTCTTCCTATGAGCAGTGTAAATAAACACACATTGCATTTATGGTTTCAAATGAATGAAAAATAAACTTTTAATCGCTTCCTTGTTTTTACACAGTTTTGAAAACATCTTATAAAATGATTGGTAAATACCTTGTTGGTAGACACAGGCAATTTTCTATTAATATAAATGACAGTTTGTTTACTTCTACTAAAAGTAAAATAGATCTTTCCATTTTAATATCCACCCTTTCATTTTAAGAAATCAAAATAGTTTCAGCCCTCATCATGTCATAGCAGCTGTGTACTTGCTTCCCTGATGATTTCTTATTTAATACCACAAAGAGAAACCTAAATGTTAAAAGTTAATATTAAAAAATAAAGGACTTGATTTTTCTGTTTAAATATGATTAAAAATAAAAGTCAGAAAAGTTGGTATGGAATTTTCTATGGTAGCCTGTGATTTATTGTTCCATCTAATGGCTCAGTAATGAAGAAAGGGCTATTTACAGGAATAAATATTTCTCTAAAGCAGGAAATGTATGTGTTCCATAATACAAAAATAGGAGGATAAAAACATTTAAATGTGGGCAGTGCCTGTGGCTCAAAAGGGGAGGGCTCTGGCCCCATATGC
>NW_003852404.1:14496395-14541373 GCF_000181295.1 Otolemur garnettii | reverse complement strand
TGTATATGTTTGTTACTCCTCACTTACTAGATGCTTCTTTCCATTGTCAAGAAATAAAAAAGTAGACATTGTTTTAATAAACAACCTCAATTAATTTAGGCATAGCCATTCCTATGTATGTTTAAAGATATCATCAGTGCATTTTTTTTTTCTTTTTAAAGAAGTTTTATTTTAGAACAATTTTAGGTTCAGAGCGAGATTGAGTGAAGGCATGGAGAGTTTCCGTGCACTCTGGTCAGGTACAGTCTCTCCCATTATTAATGTCAGGTATCAACACCAGAATGATACCTTTATTAGAACTGGCGAATCCACCCTGAGACATCATAATCACCCAAATTGCACAGTTTATGTTAGAGTTAACTCTCGATGTTGTATATTCTGTACATTTGGACAAATTTACGACATCTAGTCACCATTACAGTTCCATACAGAATCCTTTCTGGGCTCTATGAACCTACGGTGCTCCATATATTTATCCTCTTAGTTTCTGCAAACCACTGACCTTGTTACTATCTCCATAGATTGCCTTTCCACAACGTCATAGCACTGGATTTATAGATTCTGTGGCCTTTTCAGAATGATTCCTTTCACTTATGGAAGTGCATTATGGTTTCTGTATGTCTTTCAGTGGTTTGCTCATTTCTTTTTAGCGCAGAATAATATTCCATTGTCTGAATGTACGATATTTACTTATCCATTCACCTTTTGAAAGATGTCTTGGTTGCTTATAACCATTGCATTTTTAAAATGCATTGAAAATCTACACTTCTATTTTGTAATTGATAGTATAAAATCCAGTATATTATGATAGAATGAAACTTATATAAATCTACATACATAAAATATATATGTTATTTTTAATACTGTAGCCTATATATTTTTAGGTATAATTCTAAGTAGAAATTGAAATCTCTAAGACACAATACAATGAATATCTAAAACTGAAAATGTTATAAGCCCTAATAGGTTATCACAAATTCCTGGGAAATTAATAATAAATGCCATCTGTGTATCTGCTCACACTTTTATTCTGCTGCAAGCTTAGAAATTCTGTAACTCTTTCAGTTAAGTAAGAATTTTATATTAAAATAGATTAAATCATTTTTAATTTCAGAAACAAATTTTAAAATACCAATTGGAAATATCATGAAACATATGTATTTTTCAATTTTGTAATATAGTCTTTAAAGAATGTTTGCATAAAAATATTTTCTGTACACAGAACAGAATGTTAACAGAAAATAAAGTTCATCGGTAATATTTGAACTTAGGAACTAATACTTAAATTATTCAGTTCTTTCCCATGTGTTGATCACATTAATTCGGATCTATGAAGTCCCTTCCCAACTAGATTGAAACTTTTCTTTATTATGGGTAGTAAATAAACCACATTCATGAAAGCAAACTGAATACATGTCATCAGATTTAAACAGCATTGAAAATATATAGAGTTAGTGGGGTAAGAATATGCTTCAAAAGTAGAAGTTTGATTGGTTAGATAAAAAATATAAAAGCATTTTACTTGCTCTTCTATGCAATATTTTTGTAGCAGGTCTTGTGGCAAAATGGTCCAACATAAATAACAATGCCAGTGTCAGTAAGAGAATCATATTCTGTTTCACAAGAACTTTAGATATTTCGTAATTTCCCATGGTTTATGCTTATAGGAGATTCATTAAAACAACATTTTAAAAATATGCATTTTAAAAGTTTTTAATAATTTGAAACATTTATTACAAGAAATCTATTATCTACAGGTTTGTTTTTAGCCAAGATTTTTTTTAATTAGTACAGTTAATTTTCTTTCTTATGTTAATATATCCATTACGTTAAAGGATACCAAGAATTTGACAAGTTTCCATCAACATTTCCATAAAAACATAACAGCTTCATATTTTAATTGTTCAGTTTACACAAGATGTTTTTGAAAAGACAACAACTCATTAAGGAGGATTGTGTAGAAACAGGGTGGATATCATGGGTCATTTTAAATATCAGTCCAGTTAAAAGCTATACATAATTATATATCGAATAGCTATACATAATTATATAGTATTATTTTATTTGTTGCCTATTTTTAAAATGCATGAATGAAAATTAATCATGTAATGTTAATCCAATCACTAATCCACATTAAGTCTACCTACTTCCTCATCTCTTGAATAAAAACATCAATGGGTACAAGTCAAATCTATCAAGTAGAGAACACAAATGTCTTAACACTGTGATTAAGTAAATGAGGTGAAAGCTATGTTAATTAGTAGGATGTAAGCACTCCAATTTGTACGAATAATCAGCACATTGAATCCCACAAAGGCATAAATGTATTCATTATCTATGTATATATGACTTAATAAAAAAAAGAATTAAAATAAAAAAAGATCAACAAGGGAATTAATGTGCCTGTATGGAGTGTGGAAATGGGCATGGAATAGGAGAGGGGGAAATTGGATATACTACTGGCACTGCCTCGACCCTGGCCTCCAATACCTATCTCCTAATCATCCTAGATAGATTTTTGTATCAATTTCTGTGCACTTATAATGATTACTATCTTTGGAGGGAAAAAAATCATAATTCCTAGTTTTTTGGTGGTGGTATTCATTGGTCAGTGTTTTGTTTTGGTTGCCCTATTCAACTGTTAATATATTCAGTTGCAAGGTTCGTTCCTAAAATTTTATTATCCATCACTTAACCACCACGAGTCACCCAGAATATCTTATCTTGAATGTCCTTGCTAATTTTATAACATAGCATAGCATGTATTTTCATATTTTTGTTGCTCCCCTCATATTCTCGCTAAAGTGGACTCCTCACATTGAATGGAAAGCTGGTTCTTATTCTTGAAAACCGTTTGAAACTTTTCTTTGTTGTGGGAAGTAAATAAACCATTCCTATTATGGTTTATTAAACCATTCCTAGTATTGGTTAGTATTAAACCATTATTATTATAAACCATCTCTTTTATGTTAGAGCATTGGCCATGAACTTACATGCTTCTCCCACTATCTGATCAGATCAAGTGTTTGTGTTTTTGTTTTTTACCAAAAGAAAAACAATCACACAGCATTCCAGATTCTTAATGATATATCTTAAGATCACACCTCCCATTAAATTATGATCCCCTAGAGAAAAGAGTCATTTGCCTTATTCTTACTTTATCTTCACAACTGCTTAATGTAATTATTTAATAACATTGTAATAAATTAAATGACGACAACATATTTTGACCAGTTTGTACCTTGAGAAAAAAAATACCATTTTATTGAGGGAACTAGAAGATATTTTAAGAGAATATTTCATTTCTAATTTTCCCTTCATAAGCAAACATCTATAGGAAAAGATAACGGTGAAAAAGTACAAAGTTCTGCAATTTTAAATGCCATTTTTCCAATATATATGCTTACAATTCCCTTTCCACTAATAAACCAAATCTTCTCAGTTAACTACTTCTTCTTACCCTAAAAATGACATTAAGGAAAAACAAATAATTAAAAGAGGATAGTTTACCAATGTTACATTTTCACTTTCCCTCCTCCTAAATAATACTTCACGGTAGTGAGAAATGATTTGAAGGGAAATTTTAGCATGTCTTTGAGATTACCTATCATAGAATTGCTGATTCATGTACTAGAATATTCCCACAAAACATCTGAAATGACTGGTGAGTGGAGACAGGGGTAAGAAATAAGTGATGGAAAATGTAATCTCCTCCAAAAAAAGGAAAAGAAGTTTAGTAGCAAGCAATAAGCTTTTTACATCACGATTAACTAAGTACACATAAAATGGTTCAAATAAAACAAATTACCACCTCATTAAAATGTACCAAAATAGCCTAAGAATAAAAACATATAAGTAACAATGCTAGGTTTTATTTATGTATTAATCAGTATTGAAAAATTGTTGTAAGTTTTACTCACAATTAAGACATAGATACTTCCAATAGTATTATCAGGTATAAGAAAGTTAGAAAATCATATAAAATGAACATCCCATAAGTTTATTCATCCTTAACCTAATCTTTTGATATTTATTTCTAGGCATATAAGTAACTTCACTGAGCTCAATACACATTTGAGAGCAGAGCAAATTGCTTTTGCATAAATCTAAAAGCTGAAAAATCACTCACACTATGCTGTAATTTCATATAATGAATTACTTTTTGTGACTATAACTATTTTTTATTTTAAATATTTTTAAACCTTTTAAGTTTAGTACGCCCAAGCTCCTTTTTTCAGAATGTAATCTCTTTAAAAAGGCTCTGTAGTTTTCTCTTCAATGATAACAATGCTCTTTAATGTTTTCTTTAAATTGTTCATTAAAAAATGCTTGAGATTCCCTGTTGTCCACACACAGATTGCATTCAGTTAGTTCTGTAAGCAGTTTCATATGTGACTAGCATAAACTTGGGTGAACTTAAAAAGGTGTTAATACGTGAATTTTGACAAGAAGTTAAAAGATGGAAATGTCTTTTGCCCACTTTTTAATGTAGTTTTTCAATTTTTTTCTTGATTATTTGTCTGAGTTTTGTGTAGATTGTGGATATTAGCCCTTTATTGAACGTATATTTTTGTTTTGTTTTGTAAATATTTTGCAGCATTCTGTAGGGTGTCTGTTAACTCTGTTGATATTTCCTTAGCTATGCACAAGCTTTTTTATTTAATCAAGTAACTTTTATTTCCTTTGTTGTTGCTGTAATTGCCTTTTGGGTCTTAGACGTAAATTCTTTGCCTAGGCCAATATCTAGAAGTATGGTTCTTTTACATTTTCTTCTACAATTCTAATCGTTATATACCTTATACTTAAGTCTTTTATCCATCTTGAATTGATTTTTATGGGTGGCATCTTGCTAAATACTTCTGCATGTGGCTTTCCACTTATCCCAGCACGTTTATTGTATAGGTCTGCTTTTCCCCCACCTGAAGTGATGTACAGATTCAGTGCAATCACCATCAAAGTACTAATGTCATTTTTTAGGGATTTGGAAAATATAATTCTATTCCTCATTGGGAACCAGAAAAGAGGCCAAACAGACAAAACAATCTTAAGCAAAAATAACAAATCTGGAGGCATCACATTATCAGACATCAAATTATACTAAAAGGATATAGTAACTATAACAGCACGACTATGTAACAAAATATAGAGACATAGACCAGGGGAAGAGAACAGGGAGTGCAGACATTAAACCATCTACATATAACAATGGAGCTTTGAAAGACAAGATTTTTTTTTTAATCTCATGAATACTTTGAGTAAGTCAAAAGGGAATGAAGATTTGACAGAATAAAAGATCACAAATAGCACAAAGGCAGGACAATTTTTATTTGGGGGATGTGACTTCAATCTAGTTTGAAAGAATCTTGTTGGAGTTTTAATCTTATTTTCTCTTTGAGTGAAAATGAATATATGTAAAATTTTGAGCAAAATAACAATAAAATAAATATAATAGTAACAATAACAATAAACCAATAGTGAACTAAAGAACAAAATAAATTATAGAACAAAAGACACCCAAAAGTTCAAAATAGTCTTAACTGAAAACTGAACAAAAGTCAATGTCACAGATGAATGACAAGAAGAACGTTCCTTACAGAGGCCTGACTTCCATTCATTTGACATCAGTCTTATGGAGTTTAAGAAAGATTTTAAAAGTGACATTTGACATAAGGAAATGACCAAACAAAATTTATTATATGAGTAATGAAAAAAAATTAAAGTAATAGTATTAAATAAAAAATCTATTTAATTCTAGTCATGGTGAAATGCCTAAAGCTAAAAGAGTAGCCTCAAGCCATAAAAGAGTTACTTTATCAAAGGCAATAATTTTTAAAAGCTTGTAAAATAGAAGCTTTAATATTTAATATTTACCAATTATTTTTATGAATCGTTATTCCTGAATTTTAGGAATGATCAAGTGTTTTGGCCAAAAAGAAAGTTTGTGGTAAAGTGGAGAAGTATCTAATTTTTATTTTTAAAATATAATAAATAAATGACACATAACAAAAAGTTACCATAAATGTCTTGTTTATTATAAAAAAAAGTTTTCAGAATAATTAATGTAACAATTGAAATAATGACATATTGTATGATGCTTTGGAATTCCCAAAATACTTTTATATATGATTTTAAATATGTTTATGTAATATATACATATATAGTTATAAAACTATATAGGATATATATATATATGATAGAATCTATGTATGATTCTATTTTTATTAGGATGTAAGGGTATCAGCATCCATATTTTATCAGTATGAAACTGAAAATAAAACAGGTATTATTTAGATTATAGTGGATGGACCTCAAAATGAATGAAAAACAATCCACTATGGAGAGTTAGAAAGCTGTTACAAATCTTTGTAAAATCTTAGGTTCAGTAGTTTTTTAAATTAATGCAACTTTTTTCTTTCTTTTTTTTTTTTAGAGACAGAGTCTCACTTTATTGCCCTCGGTAGAGTGCTGTAGCATCACAGCTCACAGCAACCTCTAACTCCTGGGCTTAGGCAATTCTCTTGCCTCAGCTTCCTGAGTAGCTGGGACTACAGGCACCTGCCACAACGCCCAGCTATATTTTTTTGTTGCAGTTTGGCCAGGGCCGGATCTGAACCTGCCACCCTCGGTATATGGGGCCGACACCCTACTTACTGAGCTACAGGTGCCACCAAATGCAACGTATTTTTCTTTAAAAGTGTGTGCCATCATAGAGTGTATCTTCCATAATGCAAGGATACTGTCATAATGCTAGTGACAGTTCCTACCATAAAGAATATACCCTTGTCAGTATAAATGTTTTATCCATTTGTGTCTTTGTTGTGTCTTTGAAATTCAATGAATAAAATTACATTTTGAGAATTGATAATGCTTCATAAGTAAATATGGACTTAAGTAGATTTACGATAAGCCAAAAGAATTAATGCAGTTTTTATTTTTAATTGTGTATTATGTGTACATAATTGCATAAATTTGTGGAATACATGTGAAGTTTGGATACAGGCCTGGAATGTATAACAATCAAAGTAGCTGGAGTAACCATCACCTCAAGCATATGATTTCCTTGTGGTAGAAACATTCCAATTTTTCTATTTTAGTTATTTCAAAACATTCCATAACTTAGTATTGACTATAGTCACTTAAATTCTATTTCAGTACATTTTGGTGAACCCCTCTAGTTCTGTGCTAATTTAGTGTTCACTTAATGAAGGCTTGTGAAGCATAAGTTAATGATCACCCCCCGTTTTTGTTTTTTTTTTACTATTTAGCCACAAAAGTCTTAATAATCCAGATCGTATTTTCTTAGTAGCTGACCGTTCGAGCTCCTTCTCAGCTGAACTGCTGGAAGCTGTCTCCTCCACCTTTCTGCATACCTGATAGGCAACAGAGAAAAGCCTACTTGACCATATTGCTGTGAGTTTTGACATATTGCCCTTATAGTTTAAAGGCACTAAATTTAAATATAACAACTAACAATGACACTAGTTTTACTTTAGTAATTTGCAAATGTGTCCAACTACAAAGCTGCAAAATTTTAATAAGCATCTACACACGTATATGAAGTCCAACTTAGAAAATACATTTTCTAGAAATTGGTAAACGATGATAATTAGGCACCCTCCAAATTTTTTAAAAAGAATATCCCACCTAGATAAACATATTTCCACTTCCTGAAGTACTTTATGATAATAATTTTGTTTAGTTATTATGTTTGACTATTTTGTTTTAGGTAAATTCAATGTTTTCAACATTTTAGCTTTTTATTTTAAGTATTTCTCAAACCATTTTTGAACTAAAGTTTTTGGAACCGTGTGTCTATATATACTTCTTAAGGATTCCTTTGTGTATGTTTTATAAGATACAATTTCCAAAAATATGTTTTAGAATGCTTAAGAACAGTTATTTAGCTACTTGGGAGGCTGAGGCAAGAGAATCGCTTAAGCCCAAGAGTTTGAGGTTGTTGTGAGCTGTGATGCCATAGCACAGAATGACAGTTTTGAGACTCTGTCTCAAAAAAAAAAAAAAAAAAAGTTATTTATTCTCTAATTTTCTAGCGAGGTATCACATTTATTTAATTGCAGGCAAACTCCGCACTATTTAAACAATTCAAGTTCAAGGGAATATTTCTAAGAGTATTCTTTAAAATAGTCTGAAGTTAAATTCACTTTTATAAGATTACAAAACAGTATTGATGGATTCATTTCTATTGATCTACAGACAAACCAAAGTATTCCCCGTGATTATATATCACCAGGTGGAACTTTAGTTAAGTTGCAGGGAAATTTTTTTATCTTCTTCATTTTCTCCCCGTTTTTCTGCATGGGGCACACATATACCTGAATTTGCTATTAATGAATGAATGCCAAGATTTCCTATGTATCTGTTGATGTTTGGAAGTGTTACCTTAGGCAGGATGAAGGAAAAACATGTATTCAAAAGTCACGTAGGCTTGCCTCTGAGAAGATATGGTATATAGTAATGTCTCCAAACAAGCTCTTTAAAATCTTTCCTCTTTAACTTTCATGTGGTTAATTTATTTGCCTGCTGCGTCCAGCAATATTTCTTAGAAAAATAGCTACTACTATCCTGGAATTAACAATCTCCACCATAGGACCCTTAGGATTTTTTTCTACATGTCTTTATTGCAGCTTTCTAAGTTTTGAAATTAATTTTCAATGTACTTGGAGACTCTACACATAGAAAATATTATATACTAAACTATTATTCAAGGAATAAAAAAGTAAGGCTAGTTTTATGAATCTTCTAGTATATCACTTTTTTAAAAACTACAATTATCTAATATAACATGTGACATGGAAAATCATTTCAGTGTTTCAGTAGTGACCCAGTTTCTGCAACAGAAACATGAATGAGATTTACCATCGTCCCCTCCTTCCAGAGGAGATATGCTTCAAGACTTCAAGTGGAGGCCTGAAATCATACAGTACCAAATCCTATATATACTGCTTTTTCTTATATATACACGCCTATGATGAAGTTTAATTTATTGTACTAGGCATAGTACAATATCAACAGTAATAACTAATACTAAAATGGAACTAATAACATGATTGCATCCCTGAACTTACACTTTGGGACCATTGTTAAATAAAACAAGGGTTACCTGAACATAACCCTACAATACTCTGACCATCGATCTGAACACAGGGACAGCTCCTAAGTGACAGTCAGGGCTGGTAGCATAGAAATTGGGACATTTCCCCCCGAGCGGGACAGAGCACAAGATTTCTTCATGCTAATCACAATGACGTGAAATTTAAAATGTGTGAATTATTTCTTAGAATTTTCAATATATTTTTAGACTGCAGTTGACCGTGGGTAAATAAAACTGCATAAAGGAAAACTTGGGATACGAAGCTAGGGCTGTATGTAACAATCTGAATCCAGCTCAGATTTTCTTATTTTAATGCTTTCATTTTTTATTGTCATGAAAACTAAAATGCAATTGGGAAACAGATTTAGTAAACCACCCTTCAGTTTTCATAGAGTTGGGGAAATGCAGGTGAGAGAGAGGAGTGAGGGTTACAAACCTCAGTCTGATTCTCCGCTTGCTTTCAGTAGTAAAATATGAACCAAAGGTAAAAGTTTTCAACTTTCAGCATCCCAAATTATTTATTCTTATTTAATACTAATATAAATATTGGTTTTCATAAGAGCAATTCAAAATGATCAGTAACAAGGAAGCTTGAAGGAGGGATACAAGCTGGTAAATGATTTAATTGTTGTACCTCATCCACACAGTTTTTAAATAGTAGCCCCACATATAGTAAAGTTAAATGGCTGTTAGAATTTTTCCATAAGAATATTACTTATTTTGATATATTTATTATGTTTTACTCCTATCTTGTCATCATTATGTAATGAATGTAGAATGTAAAATGTTGACTCTAATGCAGGTATAAAAAGTATAAAACTTGGAGTTCAGTAGCGCTTCATTTTTACAGGTCTAATTTTAAATATCGTTGTATGATTTAGGACACTGACCCTTCTGGACATCAGTTTTCTCGTCTGTAGAGGAGATACCATAATAGAGTTCTCCTACCTAGTGGATTTGTCATAACAATTACCACAGAAATGACATTGTACGTATTCCAGAAAGCTGAAAAAATGAACTTAAAATCCTTTAAGTAAATATGTATGCTTCATTTCAATTCTTTAAATAATTAAATCATAATTATAAAGAAAAATGCACATTATTGAGAACATAAATTATTGCTAGTACCCAAATGCAAATAATTTTATTTTGTATGTATTTATGGGTTGACGTTTGAAAAATATAAGGTAGAAATAAGTAAACTTTTATGCAAAAATTAATTTGTGGCAGAAAAAAGTAATAAAGACATTAGAAAATTGAGCTTTCATGGTTACTATGGGCTAACCTCACGGGATATGAGAAGGTTTAAACATTTAATACATTTCTAAGCTGAAATTTAAAGTATATATAAAACATAAGCTTCAAAAGACAACTTAATTAAACATTTATAATACAAACCCATGTTATGTCAACTCCTATATTCTGCAGTGGCAAAAATATATTACTTTCTCACAAAAATGACATCAAGCAACCTTTCAAAAAATTTAATCATAAGTTTAAAGGTTTAATTTTATTTAAAGTAATAGTTATTTAACATCCATATTTCTTCATCATAAAATGCTTTACAAATATAACTTGTCTAAAAGCTTTTTCGGAAAATGGAAATGAAACAGATCAATATACTGGTTTAATGCTATAAAGTTCAGAAATGAACTATTTATCATTTAAAGCTAACTAACTAAACCTGAATCATTAAAAAAGTGTATTCTCAAGAGAATAATCATTACTTAATGAAAGAAACCTCACACCTGAGACTGCTGGTAAAGACATGTTTACAGAATAGTTTAACATTTACTTTTGGATGATCACTCATGCTTTCTATAAAACACAATTTCTGGGGAAGGCGCCTGTGGCTCAAAGGAGTAGGGTACTGGCCCCATATGCCGGAGGTGGCAGGTTCAAACTGGCCCTGGCCCAAAACTGCAAAAACAAACAAGCATAACTTCTGTAGAATTTTGTCATAATAAAACAATCATAACAATCAATGTGTGTTAAATGTTTATTTTGTGTTGAGCAGTTCACTGCTAGAAGTGTTAAGCAGTTACATTCTCAACAATCCTCTCAGCAACCTAGTACCCTTGTTTCTAACTGCCATTGTCACCAGAATTGTCTCCATTTTAATCAAGAGGAGTCTCAGCTTAGAGAAATTAGATGGTTCACCTCAAGGGCATACAAGAGTAACCGAAGAAACTAGGATTTTCTGATTCTACTGCAGTGCATTTCAGTACAAAGCAACACTATTCACACTTGGGAGAAGCAAATGAGAATTTATGTGAACCAAATACATCATCATTAATCTGTAGGATCGATTTTTTTTGCCTAGATTTACGTCTGCGTGTTAGAGAACCCTAAATGAAGTAAGAGAGGAGGGACAGGTTCCAACTACAAGGTCATTAGGTCAATGTATCCACAGAGGACAAATCCTAATTGTGTATGTATGTTTCCACTCTGTTATTCTGAGGTGTGGCTGTCAAATTTTGTGCAGCTATCTATAATGATCACATAGGAATTTTGAGGAAAATATTGTAGTTTCATATATAAGCAAAGGTATTGCATAAGGTGAGTTATCTTCATTATGTTATAATAATAGATTCAGAAGAGAGTCATTTATATTTGTACATAGTGGAAGAAAATATATACAATTGTTTTTTTAAAATTTGATAACAGTAATCTTACTTTGTTGATATATTATTTTTATAGCATGAAGTGCTAGTTATTTTTAGATCATACGTACAGAAATACCTTTGGAAAATGGAACCACAGTCTTTAGAGTCCCACTCTCCATTTGTTTGTTGGGAATCTGCAAAAGGAAAAGTGAAGATACCACATTCCCACAGCTGAAACATATTCCACATTCTCTAGTCATTCTTTAAAATGGATTGTGGTGACAGTTTTGTTGAAAACCAATAATTTCTTGGGTATTACTTAAACAATTTTATTAAGCTCTTAGCACCTAAGAAGCATATTAAAATTTGGTAGAGGAATGAGACTCTGAAAATAGCATGAAAAAATTATGCTTCCAATACTACCGTGTACTTACTACAGGGTTTTCTTTATCAGACACAAAATGCTTATAATAAAAATATTTTTTGCTTGGCATGTAAGTTCTAAACTTGTTGATTCAGGGCTTAATGAATTCACATCAGGGAGACGCTGTAAAAGTATATTTGTGTTCCAAGAAAAGTGAACTACAACATTGCCTGGGTAAAAATCCGGGCCACTCTGTCACAAACAGCCTGATTTTTCTTTATCTAGCGGCAAACTCCAACAGTGTTAAGAAATATAAACAACTCAAATCTATTTCCTGGAAAAATAAAATAAATGTAGATATGAGACTCTATTTTTCTGTAGAACAATAAAAATTCAGGCGGGCCTGACACACTCGAGACCAACCTGCAAGTGGCAGATGAAGGATGAGAGCAGTTCTTCTGATCCGTTTAAATTTGTATCACTGCAAGTCATTATGAAAACATTAAGCCAAATTCAAAAGGATGACTTAGAAAAACTTTGCTTTACATACGCACATTTTTCAAAAGCAATCTTCTCAAAATCCAAGTTTACATCTGAACTTGGGTGTGTCACTTGTGTTCAACATCAGGCACATATAGACCATTCCATGATTATGCTGAGTAATAAATGTATTTACCATTAAAAAGAATTAATTCTATAATATTATGAAAGCAAATCCTTAACATATTTGTTAAGGATCACTTTGAATATCTGCGAAATTATGTTATTGTCCTTTGTCCTCTAGACAAAACACTATCACCGATTTATTTTTTCCATTATGTTTACTTTTATCAAAAAATTATTTAGAGAAACAAAATTATTATTATTATTATTATTATTATTTTGCAGTTTTTGGCCAGGGCCAGGTTTGGACCTGCCGCCTCCGGCATATGGGGCCGGTGCCCTACTCCTTTGAGCCACAGGCACCGTCCCAAGAAACAAAATTATTTTTGAAAGTTATTATCAACTACAAGAATTTGTAAATTTGATGAAACAGAAGAAAAAGTGACAAGGAAACAATAAGCAATCCAAGAAGACATAGAAGTGGAACTGTAAAAAAAAGTCACTCAAAAACCAGAAATTATAGTGACTAAATAAAAGTCTACTTTGAAGGTATTGAAAAGATATTACAGAAACTCAAATAGTAAAGTTAAGGAAAAAACCCTAGAAACTTTTCAAAGTGAATCTGACAAACAGAAAATGTAGATTCAACCAAAATATTGTTACAGTTGTGTAATCCACCCTAATATTCAACTACAGACATGGAATAACTGATTCACTTTTTACCCCTCTTGCCATTTCAAATTCATCACTTAGCATATTTCATTCTATTCCCATTCACCTCTTCCTTGGATATGTCTTCACGATTTTCTGAAACCACATGCCCAGGAAAATTGACTCTCATCTTCCCCCACCTTCTCATGAAAGGACCTCACAAAAAATCTTACGTACCATACTCCGAAAAAAATTGTTTCTAATCTATTTGTTAAAATTTTATTAGAAAAAAGTGAACAATGTATTTTAAGATGATGATTTTTTTCAATATTCATAGAAAGGTATTTTGAAATGTAATCTCTGTCAAAACAAGGTGCTTAGAACCATCTATTTACAGGTTTAAGAAAGACGAAAATAATTCCTTCTAGAACATTTATTTAACACCTCCCTTACAGAAGTTTTGCCTAAAATTTCCTTTTAACATTGCCATGATCTATTAATGGCTCCGACTCTCTGAAAAGGTACAGTGAAAGAATATCCCTTATCTTCCTCACAGGGAATCAGGAAATATATTAAAAATAAGAGTTACTTGAATAGTAGACCTTAAATAGGCCTCAAAAATCATGAGATTGGACATCTGCCAATTGCTATCACTTTTTTCTTGTCACTTTGAGTGAATATTTCTTGGTTAAGATTTATTTTTAGGACAATTATCTAATATCTCCTAATTTGAGGGCTCTTTTTTTTTTCTATTTTTTAAGACACCCTTTTTAATGGTCTTGGGCTGGGAGCAGTCATCGGCCTGGGAGTTGCCGCACTGCTGCTAATCCTTGTGGTAACAGACGTCAGCTGCTTCTTTACCCGGCAATGCGGGTTATTGATGTGCATCACCAGGAGAATGTGCGGGAAGAAAAGTGGCTCCAGTGGCAAAAGCAAAGAGCTGGAAGAAGGAAAAGCTGCATATTTGTGAGTCTCAAAAATACGCGTCGTCTCACATTAAGTGTCACAGTCAAGCTTGAGTGCCTTTGGGGGGAGGCTCTGGTTTCTAAACCAGGCTTGGCTACACAACACTATCTGCTCTCTGTCCTTAAATTTCCACAACCACGGGCTTGGTGCCTGTAGCTCAGCGGCTAGGGTGCTAGCCACATACACCAGAGCTGGCAGGTTCGAACTCAGCCTGGGCCTGCTAAACAACAAGGACAACTGCAACAAAAAATAGCTGAGAGCTGTGGCAGCCATTGTAGTCCCAGCTACTTGGGAGGGGGAGGCAAGAGAATCGCTTAAGCCCAAGGGGTTGAGGTTGCTGGGAGCTGTAATGTGCCACAGCATTGTACTGAGGGGGAAACAGTGAGACTCCGTCTCCAAAAAGGTTGAAGACTCTGTATTCTCTAAATATTTACCTTATTGAAATAAATGACTTTAACAATGACTTTTAACTTTTCATAATTAGACCTCAAAATGTAATTCCCACTAGAAAGAATTACTGCAATGACTTAAAGATGACGACCAGGTGGAAAGCTATACAAATGTATTCAGTTTTGATTTTTCCCACCATTTTTCAGTCTATATGGATTAAAGAACAATCTCAAAGGTACTCTGGTTCCAAAACTCAAACTTATTTAAAAACATAACATGATTATGGCAACTCCTACCAATGTAAGCGACTACATAGAGCTTTTAAGATTCTTTGTTTAGAAAATGTGGTATGTACTATGCAATGCATTGTTACAGATTCTCAATTTTCTCTTCCAAATTTTGATAGAAAGTTGACTCTATTTTGTAATTTAGATTGCTCTATGGAGTCTCAATTCAACAAAATATGAATTCCAATATAATATGTAGAACTGAATTTTGTAGAAAATTATCTTGTCACGTAAAAGGGGTAATTAAGATGTTACATTACTAGTGTATTATTTTGTCATGTTTGTTTTTACATAGATTTGTGTTTAATCTCGAAAGTACAATAAGCTCAATGGGGAAAAAATCAGCAAGCATAGAAAAGAATGCACGCACGTACATACACACAGGTTTGTGTTTATATGTACATGTTTGTATACATCTACCTTTGTATACAAAGCCCCCAAATAAGCATTTTTAAGAGTTCAAGACCTCCTCATTATTTATGGTCATAAGACCTTTATATTGCAGGGGTTTTATAACATTTCAGTTTGAAAATCTTCAAACATACAAACAAGTTGAAAGAATTTTTCAAGAAAAACACCTTTGCCATCACCTGGCCTCTGCAGTTAACATTTTATTTCCTTTATCATATATTTATCCATAATTCAATCCTTTATAGTATTTTTAATTTTATAAAATCAGAATACTTAAGTTCTACATAATTAAACTTGGATAGCATGACAGTTCAAATTTGTTTATGTTTTCTTTAGCTAAAAGTACCTAGAATGAATTTAAAATTTTATTAAATTTCCTCCTTGGTATCTGAAGAGACAATAGATTTTAGAGGGTTCTTTAATGAAAGTATAGACTATATAATGTTAAAATTTCTTTATAAATCTAAAATTATTTCACTCGCATCATGGATTATTCAGCAATTAACTCCATAGTTGATGATAAGGTCTCAGGAGTTTGAAGGAGCCAGAAGCTCACTCTGCATCCATGTATTTAATGAAAATATAAATGACAGAAACATAAGTTTAGGAAATAAAAGGGATGCTAAGTGTTTACAACCACAGGTTTTGCTCTTTTGTCTTCAACTTTGTACAGAAAACTCTGTATTCACAAAAGGAAGAATAATGTTTTTAGTCTCTGAAACATAAGGAAGAAGAGATTTTTGACAGACATTCAAGGATAAGAGGAGAGAAAGTTAAGATTTTTTCATAATACCTAATGATTTGTTAAATAATGAATTTCAGGAATTATAGTAATTTTTGTAATGATAAAGATAAAACAATTAGGGTGGCACCTGTGGCTCAAAGGAGTGGGGTGCTGGGCCCATATCCCTGACGTGGCGGGTTCAAACCCAGCCCCAGCCAAAAACTGCAAAAAAACCAAACAACAACAACAACAAAAAAAACACTTTATTATAAAAAGTATTCAAAATGGATTATAAAAATAGTAAAAATATTTTTATAACTCTAACACAGAGTAACCAGTTCTTTCATTAAAGTAAAATCCCACATACCTACCATGATTTCTTTTTCAATATTTAATTTTTTTTCAATTTTATTCATTTCAAAATAATAGCAATAAATCTATCATAGGCTGACATAAAACACTTTTTGAATTTCAGATTGATATGAGGGTAGTAATGATTAGGTTACATTGTTTGCATTTTTAAAGTAAAGTTTTAGTAGTACTGAAGTCCTTCACTCAGAGGATGCACTGCAGTCTCCATCTTTTTATGGCTGAATAGTATTCTCCATGGTATACATGTACCACAGTTTATCAATCCATTCAAGAGTTGATGGCAAATGTCAATTGAGCTACAGTAAACATTCTAATGCAATGTCTTTATGGTAAAATGTTTTTTTCTTTTTCTTCTGGGTAGACATCTAAAAATGACATTGCAAATCAGATGGAAGGTCTGTTTTTTTTTCTTTGAGTTTTCTCCACATTTCTTTCCACAGAGGTTGCATTAGTTTCCAAGCCCACCAGCAGTGTAAAAGTGTTCCTTTCTCTCCACATCCACACCACCATCTATAGCTTCAGCATTTTGTAATGTGCACTGTTTTCACTGGGGTTATTTGAATCTCAGAGTGGTTTTGATTTCCACTTTTCTGATGATTAGGGACTATGAGCATTTTTTCATGTGTTTCTTTGTCATTTGTCTGTCTTTTCCAGAGAAGTTTCTGTTCACGTCTCTTGCCAACTCATACATTGGATTATTTGCTCTTTTCTTGTTTATTAATTTGAGTTCTGTTTAGATTCTGTTTATCAATCCAGTGTCAGATTCATAACATACAAATATCTTTTCCCATTCTGAAAAGATGTTGTCTGTTTATTTGTTGTAGCCTAGCTATGCAGAAATTTTCTAGATTGGTCAATGTTCCATTTATTTATTTTTGGTGTTGCTGCAATTCCCAAGGGGTCTTCTTTATGAATTATTTTCCCAGGCCAACAGTGTCAAGAGTTTCTCCACACTTTCTACATGACAAGACAATTTTTGTACATGGTAAGACGTGTGGGTGCAGTTTCAGTCTTCTGCAGTTGGCTAACCAGTTCTCCCAGCACCATTTATTACATAGGGATTCTTTCCCTAATGTATGCTTTTGTTTGGTTTATCAAAGATCAAGTGGCTGTTCATGGCTGGGTTCATCTCTTGACTTTCTATTCTGTTCCATTGACCTATATCTGTATTATTATGTCAGGATCCTGTTGTTTTGATCAGTATATTTTGAACTTCTAGATGTCCAAACTCAAGGAACTTGACTTTGAAATGTTCCTTTACTAAAATGTCAAATTTTATTTTGTATATCAGTGTTTTCTCCCTCTCGTCTCCAAACCTATCTCTTTTCAGAAAATTTATGTGAGTCATTTATTTACATGTCTTTTAACTGTCTCATTTGTTGCTTAACCCCTTAGGTTGTCTGTCTTTACTGAAGCTGGTCATGTACCACTCATGTTTCTCCTCCCTGTAGCTGTTCATTTCATGAAAAATTTATGTTGATGAGCCCTCACATCTTACCTCAGTTTTCATACTTTTGGACTATCTTGGAGCATCTGACAATGTTTCCATTTTCTCTTGTTCAAATCCATTCATCCTCTTCTGGGACTCCACATCATCCATTTCCTCTCTGTTTCATCTTCAGTTCTCTTTTACCCTCTTTCAAATATCACCTCTAACTGAACTAGTACCAATTAAACATCATGCATGTTCCTCATATTTCTCCTGAGGGATAGGATGCCTACTAGATGCCTATTTCTAAACAAAATGGCAGTAACTAATATCTAACTTGTGTAAATTTTAACTTAGAATATTTACCAAAAAAGAGTTTCTGTTTCTGTGATCCCCATTTCTCAGTGGCACATGTACATTTTAAGATACGTTTCTAGTTTAAATTATTCTAGCCCAATAAAACTTTCCCATCTCACCAAGTTTGTTAAAATCCTGGGGATTATTGCTGTTTGCTCACATCATATTTATTATATAATTATATTCCTTATCTCATATTCTTTGCTTATTTATTTCTCAATTTGGCTTTCTAAATCAGCTATGGCAATAAATGGTCTCTTTCTGTCACATGTGATAGACACTGTGTTTCTTTTCTCTTTTATCTATTTTACAAGGAAGGAAGGGAGAAAAACTTCTGTGTTCCTCTTTCATATGTTGTTTTTTAAAAACTAAATCATGTTTATACCTTTTCCCTGAGAAAGTACTGATTTAAAACTTTACCACATTTTAGACCATCCTCAGTCTGCTTTTATGTGGTGGTGGAAAGATTCCAAGAACCAGATGATAAAAATGAATGAGATTGTATCCTGGGGCTCAATATTTTTAACCAAATCATTTTTGCTTCCTTGTGCATTAGTTTCTTCATCCATAAAATGAGTATATGCATTCCTGTTTTCATGCTGTGTGGCTTACATTAATTAATGCATATAGTGTATGAAAAAGTATTCTTATGATGCTTGTTATATAATAATTATTGCTTATAGGGTGAAGAATATAGGAGAATCCAGTCTGCATGATTGCATTTGGTTTTGTCTCTAAACTTATTTCAGTCCTACTAGGCCATTTGTCTATAGCAATGTCTTACAGATACTCTGTAAGGGATATTTTCACTGTAGAAAGTGATATATTAGATACATATGTTTTCAGTTCAAAAAATTAGATTCAATTATACTCAAACACAATGCCATCTGCCTATTTGTTTGGTATGGAGTGTAATAAAAAAATAAGCCAAATTTAGTCTCTACTGAATACTTCAGCAAGATACTAATGCAGTAAAAGTTCAAAACCCATATCTCTTAGTGTCTTCATCATAACCTAGTCTCTCTTTAATAAGATTTAGTACTTTTATGTTACCATTTTCACTAAATAAACAGATCTTAAAACCTAGGTTAAGTTGTTTTTTTGTTTTTTTTAACAGAAACATATGATAAAATACATTGAAAAAATAATGCATTATATAATATAAATACATGTATAGATATACTATATATTTATACATGCATGTATGCATATTATATACATGGAAGTAATACATATTTAAAGCATTTATATAAAAGTATATACATATATTTGTGTATATATATTATATATGTTGAATATTTATTCTTCCTTATTTTTCATCCAATGAACAAATATTTATGGAATAAGATCCAAGAGAGAAACACTGGGACCAAGACAAACAAGAAATTTGTGTGCATGGAGTTCACATCTGTTGGGAACCAGCCCCAACAAGCCTATGGGTTTCCTTCATGTGGCTTGGTGGGGTGAGAGGACGTAGATAAATGAAAAATAAAAGACAAGATACACAAAGAGGAAAGTTTAAGAGTAGCTGGAGTAGGGAGGCTGCAGCCCTTCTTCATGAGGTTTCCAGACTGCAGCCCTGAATTCCGAATATGTTTATTTTATACACCAGTGTTTCAATCATAAATCTCATGACGGCAAGGCAATCTGTCATTTGTGTAGGTTCTTGCTGCACTTGAATTTTTCTAACTGAACGATTTATTTAACCACATTAATAGTAGGAATTTACTTATTACTTTTATTACTATAAGGGATTTATGATCTTAACCCAAACAGAATGTGGAAAAGTGAAAATAGTCCAGAAGCAGGACATCAAAGAGGAACCCAAGAAGGCCATGCATACAAATCACAAAAGAGATAATTAACACTCCTAAAGCCAATGTCCAGATGGACAGACTCCTCTGGCCATACCAAGGTGACAGAGGAATAAAGATATTTTATCTCCTTATCTGGAAATGAGCAATTCTTGCTGTATTCAACAGAGTTTAAACATACTACATTCTCAGCATCCCAAAATCACTCTCCAGGAGTGAGCAGTCCTGCTCTAGCAGAAAATCTCTGCAGCTCAAAATGAAGGCACACTGAGGGGGAGGTGGAAGTTCCAGGCAGACAGCTCTCAGAGTTTTAAAGGAGCAGGCCTTCTACAGTGCTTTGCACTGAAATTAGGGCTTTCCCGAATCACTTTTGTCCTGTTTCTGTGTTTTGGACTTTTTTTTTTTGGTCCATCCTCTGTAATCATATTTCTAATTCAATTCCTAATCTTCTTACAACTAATAATTGAATATTGGTTTCAAGCTCATAAATCATTATTACTAATAATGCAAGCATATCAAGATATGACTCTTTCCTAAGTCCTCCCACACATGCCTGCACATCTCTTAATGAAAGAAGAAAGTTAATATATATTAAGGAAATATTAAAATTTCCAGTAGTGCTAATTACTAAGGAAAATGAGCAGAATGGTAACATATTGTTTGATATTGGGTTATTAGTGGCCCTCTAGGGGATGCCAGTCAAGCTGAAGAGTGATAATGAGCTAACAACATATCATAGAGGGTAGAACATTCTGGGAAGGTGAAACATCGTTAATACAAATGCCCTAAGGTAGGAATAAACTTGCTGTGGTCAAAGGCAAATGAACGTGAGGAATGTGAGGCAGAGACAGAGAGACTAGTACAAATATCAGGTGAAGAATTATCTAGGGATCATGGTGTCAAATCTTTTCTGGATTAAAATAAGGAATTGGAATTTTGTTTGAAATAGGAAGCTACCACAGGGGTTCTAAGATTAGCTACTATATGAAGAATGGATTAATAGGCGTTAGTAGTTGTAGAGGAAAGAGAGAAAGAATCAGGGAGACCAGATGAGAGAATCTTGAAATACTCCATAGGACAAATAATCATCTTGGGCAGCACCTGTGGCTCAAGGAGTAGGGCGCCAGCCCCATATACTGGTGGTGGTGGGTCCAAACCTGGCCCCAGCTGAAGACTGGAAAAAAAAAAATCATCTTTAGCCCCAAGGCAATAGGCATACAGGCATATGAAAGTGGATTTTCAATATAGTTATGGTGATGTCACCTGCTTTTTGATTCATTTGCTTTTGGGTGAAGGGAAGAGAGAAATCAAAATGGACCTTAATGTTTTTGTCTCCACTAACTGGAAGGATAGGGGTAACCGTGTGCAAAACAACCAGGTGCATGTAATTCAGCTCTTCATTTTTATTTAACTTTACTTTTCATTAATTTGTCCATCAACATTTCTGTTTATAATTCATGCTGAGTTCAATTAACCTTAAAGAATTGGGAAAATGAAAACACATGGTAGATTGCTTCATTTTTTATAAAAATTTCCTCTGCCTTTGAAAAACAGCTTTCAGCTCTTTTTTTCAAAAATCTATTATTGGAGACACACAATCTTAATGAGAAAGAAGGTATAACTGATTTGATTAGTTGGATTTATACTAGCTTTTAAACATGACCCAAACATTCTAAGACTAGTTTTTTCATGTCATCAAAAATTATATGACTATGACAATTTATTACAAATACATTAATTACACACATCATTTTTTGTTGTAAGGGACTTATGTAGCACAAAAGAGGGGAAATTAACATCAAATTTATATAGGATAACATTATTGTAAAGTTCTAGAATATTCCATTTTCTTTTGGCTCTTATCAATTTAAATTACTGTACAACTTGTATTCCCAGATTTTTTCTTATAAAAAGGATGAACAATTACTATTTTAACAAACTATCTCTGGCATTTATACAAACATTAATTTACATCAAAAATATTTATTGAACATCAATATAACTAGGCGCTATCCTGAGAATATATCTGTAAAGAAAAGTAGACTCAGTCCTTGCCACCAGGAAACTTTGTTTCCTGGCAAAATTTTAGTTAAAAAAATCAGATGAATGAATAAGTGATTTCTTATAAGTGATATGCAAAAAATAATTTACAAGGGGTAATCTGAGCCAGGCATGAGACAGCAAAAATGTAAATGAAGAGTGGGAATTAACTAGCCAAATGTGTGTGCACATAGGCACCAATGTGTATGTGTGTGTGCAGGGGAGGGTGTGGAGAATGGCTCTTCATGCAGAAGGAATCGACTGTATAAAATTCTTTATTGAAACAGAAAGTAAGATTTGATACATGAACTGAAGAAATGTGAATGAAATATCAAACATAGGTTTTATGGTTGACACTGATAAAAGAAAAAAAAAGTTAACATTTCAGTTTAATCCTAACAACAAGTTAATCCTATTAACAAGTAAAACTCTAAAAAAAACCCAAAAACTATATTTATAAGAAAATTGACATTGCAATGCAAACTCCTGTCCTTAAAAATGAAGTGAGAGAGAGGAGAATACAGAAAATTAAAATTTACTGCAGTAGAAACATACAAGCAGAATTTTTAGATCCAACATCAAAAGCACAATCCATAAAAGAATCTCTAAGCTGGATTTCATTAAAACTAAACATTCATACTCTGCAAAAGACATTGTTAAGAGAATGAAAAGAAAAGTCACAAACTGGGGGGAAATATATGACAAAGAGATATTTGATAAAGGGCTAGTATACACTAATAACTCTTCAACTCAATTTTTTTAAATAGTAACAGCCCAATAAGAAAATGGGTTAAAGACCTTAACAGACACCTCACCAATGAAGATATCCAAACATCATCCATTTTCATTTATCTGATGACATAAGATATTAAACAACTCTTCATACACTAATTTGATGTTTGGGATGTTTAGAACACTAAAAGTACCAAATGCTAGAGTATATAGAGCAAAGCCTAGACTTCTCCACTATGCAATTCAGTCATCTAACAAAACCAACGTGTACTCTCTAAATCCATTTTTGAATGAAAACTTGGAAGCCATCAGGATGTCCTTCTGTAGATTAATGGTTAAACAAACCGTGGTACATCCCAACAATAAACTATTATTTTGTGCTAAAATGGAATAAGCTATCAAGCCATCAAGCCCTGAAGAGGTGTGGAGGAACTTTAGATGTTTAATATTAAGAGAAGGAAACCCATCTGAAGAGGCTATACATTGTATAACTGTATCATATGACACTTTAAACCAGCAGTTCTCAACCTGTGGGTCATGACCACTTTATAACAATGAAAATACAGCCTGCATATCAGATATTTACATTACAATTCAAAATAGTAGCAAAATTACAGTTATGAAGTAGCAACAAAAATAATTTTATGGCTAGGGGTCACCACAACATGAGGAACTGTATTAAAGGGTCATGGCATTAGAAGGCATTAGGAAGGTTGAGAACCACTGCTTTAGACAAAGCAAAACTATGGAGACCAAAGAAAGATTAGTGGGGCTGAGTGTTGGAGAGAAGGGAAGGGTGATTAGGTGAGCACAGGGATTTCTATGTAGGGCAATAAAATTATTTTGAGTGATAAAATAATAGTGGGAGAATATCATTATAAGTTTTTCCAAACCTATAGACTGTACCGCTCTAAGAGTGGTTTTCAGAATGAATCTGAACTTTTTCTTTTGGTCACTTTGCTTAAAATTTGCCTTTATGTTGGGGACCAGCCCCAGACTACATCATGAGTTTGTTCCCAGTGACTGGTAAAGATGAGAAGATGAGGGAAAATGAAAATTTAAGACCCAAAGAGAAAGAGTTTTAAAGAGCTGGGTCTGGCAACTGCCCACCTCAAAGCATGAGGACCAGTGGCGCAACCCCTAGCTCCAGGCAAGCTCTGTTTTTATTACACATATTAAACAGGAGGAGGCTAAACCCTTATGTCATGGTTCTTGCTGGGCTTGCATTTTCTAATCAAACTATTTCTTTAACTAACTACCATAATTGTACTGATTTATTTCTTACTTTTATCACTTTAAGTTATTTGATCCTAACACAAAAGGAGCCTGGGACAGGAACACAGTCCAGGTGCAGGATGTCAAGGCTGGCCCCAATTAGACCACGCACACAAATCTCAGGATGAGCAATTAAGCCTTGCCATGCTGAGAAGTGCCCCTCCTCTCCCTTAGAGACATTTTCTCTACTACCAAGATCAAAGAGCTTGTGCTGTTTCCATTGCATTTCACCTTTAGTAAATCTTCCCAACCCCCTGCACGCCCTCCCTCTGAGAGAGCAGACTCACCTGCAGGAAACTGGCCTGACAGTGCTCAGAGACCTTGGACCTGAGTTGAGCTGGGGGAAGGGTGAAGCTCTGGCAAGACAGTCTGCTTGAAAACACCAGACTTCAGGCTGGTGCACTTTACAGCAGATCTTGGGTTTCTCTGATCCACTTCTCTCCTTTCTCTTTTCCCTTTTGCCCGTCACCTACAATCATTTTCTTAATTCAATTCTTAACCTACTTATAATAAACAATTGAATATTGATTTTAAGCTTATCAAATCATTATTTTTAACAATGCAAGCACATCAAGATATGATTCTTCCCTTAAGTACCCACGTGTCCATTGGCACCTTTCTATTCACTACACATTTCAGAGTTATTTAACTTTTACTTTGTCCCTTAATCATTTGATTTTGTATTTGTTGCAGTGTTGTCCCCAGTGTATTCCAAAGTTTGATTTTGCTAACAGTGCCATTGATTGCATAAGACTTTATATTGTTTTCCAATAATTGATTTATTTTAGAAAATATTTTTCTCAATGCCTTTCAATATATTTTCATTTCTTTGAAAATGTATTCAGGTTACAAATTTCAGTGATATGTTTCCTAACATAAATCTTCTTTCCATTCTTAGGATTCTGATGGCAGTTAACACTGACTGAGTTCCACATTTACATTAGGCACTATTCTACTAGACAGGAATTAGTTTAGTGTCTTTATCACCTGTGTTTTCTTAACTATGCAACAGAGGACAGAATTTGGTCCTAGGACACATTTTCTTGTCCACTACGCTGTAGTTGTCAACATTTTCTGATCGTTTAACAATCAGTTGCCATATTCACTCTGTAATTTACATTGAAATTTTGGGTAATAATTCTTATATCACTTCAGTTATACTTGAATATAATGTATGGAGGACAGGAGATTAAACTCTTGCTAGTTATTTGGGTGCTTCTGATATAGTCACCTAAAAATAAGTAAAACATTAACTGGATATCCCTTACATTATGTATTATAATAGAAAAAGTTGAAAACAATCTAAATGTCAATTGGAGACTGGTCACATATATGGTGGTGTATACAGCAATCTAGACTGAGCCTTGAAGAAGATAGAGGCAACTTTAGAAGTCATTTTGGGTAATACCTAGTGTTAGCCGAAGGGCACAGATACACATAGTCAATATATTATCATTTTTTAAAAAATAACTGTGTATATTTTAACATGTTTGCTATTATCTACATAGAATAAACTTGGAAAGAATTTTAAAATGTAACAAAATGTTAACAAAATTAAAAAGATCATTAAAAACAAAGCTTTTAGAGACAACTTTCCATTTTATTTTATTAGTCTTTCATTTACTGTCAGTAATGTTTGCTTTGTTTTTTCTAGTTTAAAGGTTTTGTATGTATGTTTATTGTCAATGAGGGAGACAAAATTAACATCCCAATTCACTAGTTGTTCCTACTAAATGGTTTCATTTAATTGTATATTGCATCTAATGCTAATATAACTTATAAAAAAATTATTACTTTTCTGCTATGAGTCATCAATAGCCACATATTCCCAACTGGGTCATCCTGTATGTTGTCATGAACATTGGTATTAGATAGAATTTTTTTTATATATAATCAACTGAAGAACAATAAAAGCAAACAAAGCAAAACTAAAATTCAAAGGTGATCAGCCTTCAATCATCTTTAATAATTGTATAGAGCTTGCTTCTTGGTGCCACTGATCAGAGAATATAGCTAAACCTGTCTGAACTACTATCTCTGACAGATATCTGATTTTCAGTGGCAAAAACAGTTTTTCATTACTCACTTCTAGATTTTATTTTTACTAACACTCATTCTTTAAATTTTGTTGTTCATGTATTAGAAGTTCATACAAAACCAGATAAAAACAATATCAGACCTGTACCTGATCCAAAGTGTTTTATTATGTTTAATATTTTTCTATAAAAATCTCAGCATTTGTATGGCCTTTAAATCTTTAGGCCAGTGTAGTATTTATTATTTGTTTTCTTTCTTTGGTTTGTAATCCTAGTTTACATTCTTTTTAAGAAGTAACTTTTATGTCTTGTGCTCCTCATTACAGGAACAAATAGAATGGTTTGACTGTCCAAATACTCCCTGTGCACCAACTGTTCATCCCTGCATCCCCCCTCCACTTGCACACACTGATGCTGATCTTAGTATTGACCCCATAGACTTGTCTTCTTTAAAATGTAATATAATTGGAATTACACAGTGTGTAGCCTTTTCAGACTGACTGTAGTAAGTACATTTAAAGTTCTTCTGTATCTTTTGGAAAGTTGACAGCTCATTTATTTTTATCATCGGTAATGTACAATTATATGGATATACCACATGTATTTATTCATTTGCCTACTGAAAGACAACTTGGTTGGTTACATATTCTAGCAATCATGAATAGAGTTGCTGTAAACATTCACGTGCAGATATTTTGTGTGGATATAAGTTTTCAACTTATTTGCATGTGCAGAGGCACAATAGTCAGCTTATGTGGCAAGACTATGTCCCTAGGTAGTTGAAGTCCCCCCCTGTTCCTTGCTATTTTTTTCTTCATGGTATTTGAAACCTGTATTAGTGGTACATCCCTTCCAACCCGTCTAACTCATTTCATCCTTCACCATCACCAAATGACTTTCTTTTTATTCTCTTTTTGTTCATTTTACTGAGGAGTGCAACTCTGTAGTAAGCTTTTCAGTTTTCATAAATTATGAAGAATTATATTTGCTCTCATATTTTAGAAATCTGATAGAGATGACATTAGCATGTGAACTTATAAATTCATAATATACGTTGCCATAATTCTATTGTCTAAACTACTTTCTTAAAAACATGGAAATACATTAAAAGCCAATGATCACATTATATTAAAAATCCTTCACATAAATTGGGAGACATTTAGGAAAATAAAACATATGCAAATTTTATTTTCCACATTTTAAATGAAAACAATATTTCTGGTGTATTTCAGATGTTTTCAATATTTCATAGATGCTTTCCAAATATTTTTTAATATTTTGAAAAATGTTTTAAAGTATTTTTTATATTTTAAAATATGGCCAGTTTGGAGAAATAAAGCTACTTCATGCTGTAAATTTTACTTAACAAAATATTTTTATTTATTTCCAAATAGAAACTGAATTTAATATGTGAACTACTTTTGCAAAATAATTGACACATCTTGATGGAGCAAAGAGATACAGAAAAAATAAAATTTCTTTGTTTTTTTTTTCTGAGTAAAAATATAGGGTGAGATAAAATAAAAATATTTTCTTAGTGGTGTTCCTAATTTGTCCATGTTGAATTTATTTGGAGGAAGCTAGGATTATGTGGGGATTTCCAAAATGCATCCACTTTTATATTTCAGAGATATGATGTTTTTCTTTATGATTCTAGGAAAGATGGATCAAAAGAACCTATAGTGGAGATGAGAACAGAGGATGAAAGAATTACTAATCATGAAGATGGCAGCCCAGTAAATGAACCAAATGAAACCACACCACTAACAGAACCTGAGTATGTGTCTTGAAATACTTACTTATATTTTAATCAGAATTTGTAGAGTGGTAACCCATTACCAATATTGGGAATATGTATGTGCAATATTATTATTTGTAAAAGAATTATACCTTTTATTTTTCAAATATGGTATATATGAATATCTGAAGTTCATATATTGTGAGAAATTTCAAATAAAACTCTGCATCAATGTCAGAGAAGTTTCATTGTTATATAGCTCTAATTTTATGCAAAAATGTCAAAAGACAAGAGCACTTCTATGTTGTAGATTTGGATTTTTCCAACACTAATCTGATTTGCTAAGAATATAATGTTTTGACTTTAAAAATTAAAAAAAAAAGATTTTTACCAAAATAAAGATGTGATAAAACTTATATATTTAAATGATAGTAAAATATACCCAGTACTATTAACCAAAAGGCAGAATATTGTCATAGTTATAGGTAATGGTCTCTTTTCTTTCTTTTTTCTTTCTTTTTTTTTTTCTTTAAATCTCCTTTATCGGCTCGGCGCCTGTGGCTCAAGAGGCTAAGGCGCCAGCCACATACACCTAAGGTGACGGGTTCAAATCCCCAGCCCGGGCCCACCAAACAACAATGATGGCTGCAACCAAAAAATGGCCAGGCGTTGTGGTGGGCGCCTGTAGTCCCAGCTACTTGGGAGGCTGAGGCAGGAGACTCGCTTGAGCCCAGGAGCTGGAGGTTGCTGTGAGCGTGGTGCCATGGCACTCTACCCAGGGGGATAGCTTGAGCCTCCGTCTCAAAAAAAAAAAAAAAAAAATCTCCTTTATCTGCCTTTATGGGTTCAAAATGATTAAATTTAGGTAAATACGAAGTATTACTCTAGAGCAAAAGTTTTAATCTAAATTCTCCAACCATAATTTAGTGATTGTATTTAGACATCATTACATTCTAAATTGAAGTTATAGTTTTTGAAGGGTTCTATAATCTCACCTTCAGTAATTAGAAATCTTTTCAATGAAGTAAAATATTACACAACAAAACACATTCTTGTTTATTAATTAATACTTACAGTGTCATATTGGTGTGCATGGAAACTAGTTTTAAAAAATTTCTGTGGACTGGTCTACATTTTGGGGAATAAATGTAATTTATCTAATTTAGGTCTTAGTCATAGAAGTATTAACCATAAAATATAATAGAATTAACAGTGATCTTTAAAAATATTTAACATAAACACAAGTAATGATAAATTATATGTATAGAAATACACCATCCAAGGATTATTTGAAAACATTGGTTCATTGGAAAGAAATATGAAGAATACTCAGGGATCTAAAAGTAGACCTGCCATTTGATCCTGCAATTCCTCTACTAGGTGTATGTCCAAAAGACCAAAAATTACTTTATAACAAACATATTTGCACAAGATTGTTCATTGCAGCTCAATTCATAATAGCCAAGTCATGGAAGAAGCCCAAGTGCCCATTGACCCATGAATGGATTAATAAATTGTAGTATATGTATACCATGGAATATTATGCAGCCTTAAAAAAGATGGAGACTTTACCTCTTTTATGTTTACATGGTTGGAGCTGGAACATATCCTACTTGTGGTTGGAGCTGGAACATATCCTACTTTATGAGTAAAGTATCTCAAGAATGGAGGAAAAAATATCCAGTGTACTCAGTAATATTATGAAACCAATTTACAATCACTCACGCTTTCATATGAAGACTAGATCACAGCTATGGCCTAGGATGAAAGAGGGAAGCAGGGGATGGGAGGGGACGAAGAGGTCAGATCAAAGGAGGGTTGATGGTGAGATCACACCTATGGTGCATATTGCAAGGGTACATATCAGATCTATTAAGTATAGAGTATAAATGTCTTAACACAGTAATTAAGTAAACGAGATTAGGTATACATTAATTAACCAGTGTGATGTAAGTGTTCCTAATTCTATATGAAATCAGCACATTGTACCCCATAAATGCATTAATGTGTACGTGAAAAAAAGCCATTAATAAAGTTGTCTTTAACAATGAAAAAAAAACCTCGATGCATAATTGTATGAGTAAGAGATATATTAAGCATTATATTAATCTCCTATCATAACTAGATTTATCTACATTTTGATGCTAGGAATGACTCATTATTTTTATAACTTTTCTTGTCAATATTTTCTGTACTTAGGAATGAATGGTAGAACAATAAGTGCATTATTTATAACATGCTTGAAAGAGCCTTCTCTCATCGGTACAATAGTTCTTTATTCCCCACAATGGATCGTGTTAGTTTTTGCCTGTGGACTGATTAGTTCTGATAGCTTTGATCTTCAGAACACAACGTATTATTACCCTTCTCACTAAAAAAATATAAAGTAAATTACAAATAAATCCCAGAGAAGCTAGCATATTAACATTCATTGTCCTATAAAATAATGGGTTAAAGTTACACTGGTGAATTGGAATTCTATTTCTAATTTAATTCTCTTGCTGTAGAAAAAACCATCTAGTCAAGGGAAGAAAAATTACTTCCAAAAATTTACACTAAAAAGATGTAACAATATACTATTGAATTTGAGAATGTTAGGGGAAAAATCGGAAAGCATAATTTGTTGACATCATAGTAAGATTTCTGAAGCTATGTTAAAATTAAGCAGTAGAAGTTGGTATTGCTCCATAGGTTTCCACTGTAAACAACTTTTAAACCACGTGCTCATAAAGGATGTAAGAGTTGAAGCACAAAACAACAGTGAAAAGAGAACAGAGAAAACATACACAGTCAATATTAAAAAGTGAACATGTCTGAAAATATATTTTATTTGTATTAAGTTCCAAAGAACATTGCTAATTCACCCAATTTCTAATTTTATGTAACAGGGTCCAGCAATAATTGTTCATTTATTTAGGTACAATTAAATCATATAGCTGACATGTGTTTTGGCTTTTTATCTTCTACACACTTAATTATATTTTAATATCAGCAATTGCTTATCAAATAGAAGGCCACCCTATAGTGAATAATTTGTGCATCTAAATCTACAAAGGTATAGTTTCCCTCGTCCTTCTGCATTAGATTGCATTTTTACAATGAACAAAGTGCATTGTTTTGTTCTCTTTCTGTATATTTTATATCAAGTTGATATTAAGTTTAATTTTATGTCAAGTTTAATCAATTAATTTTTCTTTCTAATTATTGTAGTGTATTTCCTATATATAAGTGACATATATGTTAAAGGATGTCTCTTTTTAAAAAAACCTTAACAAATCAAGATTATTTTAAACTATTTTCTTCCAGAAAATTGCCTTTAAAAGAAGAAAATGGGAAAGAAGTTCTAAATCCAGAAACTATAGAAATTAAAGTTTCTAATGATATCATCCAATCAAAAGAGGATGACGGCAAGGCATAACGATAACCCTACAGTGGCTTGACAGTACTACAGAGAGCATGTGGATGGCAGTGACCCTGTGACCAAAACTATTCCATTGACCTTAATTTCTTGGGAAACTTCTAGCTTGGAATAGCTTGTACACATATACATACAATCAAATACTCCTGCCCATGGTCCATTTCCTTTTGTTGTTGTTGTTGTCGTTGTTAATTTTGTTAAAAATTTCAGTATAGAGACCTGACTGGCACCAACTCTTGGGTATTTAATTTGATTCTATGACTGATGTACTGCAATTTATTATAAGGGTAAAGTGCTCTATTTCTTAAGAACTGTATTTCTTAACACCAATACATATATTTCAGCTTCTCTAATAAATAGGAGTTTAAGAAAACAAAACAAAACAAAAGTTTTATGAGCTACATGTATAAGAAAGCTTTGCATGTGTATGAACCTATCTTGAGCAAATAGATTTCTAAAGTGGCTGTTAGCTTAAGATGAAGGAACTTAACAAAGATACTTCTATCAGGGGAATTTCAGGGAATATGGGCTTGAAGGAGCTAGTTGTCTTAAGTGGATATAAAAAAAATGGAGAAAAAATTTGGAGAACTCTTTTCAAGTTATAATTCAATGAATTTTTAACACTGAGTTTTGATAGAGCAAGTGCCAGATCAAAATTGCTACCCGTTTTAAAGAATATACATTGTGTGTAAAATTAGATTAGAGAAATTCCCTAAATCTCTCTCTCTCTTTATATATATTATATTCATTCCTAATGGATTACACAAAAAATAAATGTATTGCAAGTGAAAATAATATTGATTTCTGCCCGCAGCTTCAAATAAAATAAATTGAAATGGGAACAATTATCAATATGGTGTCTTGATATATTTATAAATATGTGATTATCATTTATTTTTAGAATAATTTGTAAAAAATAAACCATTAGTATTCAAATACTGCAAATTACATCTTCAGACACATTTTTTAGCCCACAGTAGGTAATCTTTGTTTACAAACTAATTTTCTCATCATTTGATATCCATCATTACATATAATTGGCTAATGGAAATTATAAACTTAAAATTCTTTAAGTTAAGAAGAAATTATTTAATGTTTACATGTGCCATAAAAGTGTCAGTGATAAGGAGTTGAATCTCCTCTCTGTGTTTTTTATTCTGATGTTTTAGCTAAAAGTTATTTGAAGACTTTGATAAACAACTTTGGCAGAAGAAATCCCTTAGGTATTCAAAACAAACTTTCTCATATCATTTGTTAGGGCCTATACCAGAAAAAAAAAAAAATACTTATTTACTTCCAAGCTATGCAAGCTCCCAGAGGTAAAAGACTGAAACATGCTTTAACTTATATGTAAAGTTTTGAAAAGTACCTATGGTTATAAATATTCCTACCCATTGGGAGCAGGCTTTAGATTATGTCTTAAGGTAGAGAGCCAAAGGTTGCATTAGGCTTCATCATCCTCAGAGCCTTTGGTGTTTCCAGTGATTGTACCTCAGATTATGGCTGGTTGGAAAATGCATTTCAATAGAACATTAGAGAAAATTTTAACAGTGAAGAGAGACCTGGTTTGGAAGTTTCTCCAAAGAGATTATTTAATAACTATTAAATGTAATATCGATGCCACTCATGAATATTTTTTATTTACAAAGTGCTTGAAATTGTCAGCCAAGGAGAGAGAATTTTATAGCAGTTGTCATTTTTCGGGCTGACCGCAGGACAAAATATAACCTTCATGTTAAGGCACCAAGTCGCCAGAGTGTCTCTGCCATAAATTGCAGGGTTATGATGCAGGAATCTCTTGCTATCTGTCTGGCAGATTCTAAAGAAAAGAACAGAATTTTTGTTCCTACCTAGGAATTTGAGTAGTGTCTAAAACCAGTTCATTTTAACTATCCAACTGGTCTTTGATGGTTTTGACTGTTGCTATTTTAGTTTATGTTTGTCTCATCATCTACTTTGCTTTACTGTACTGTGTTTTAGTTTGCTTTGTTTTGTACCAATGTACTAAAACTTGTCAAAATACTTGAATTAGTTTGTTTGTGCAAAGTGAACAAGCTTAGTAAAGTGTCCATGAAGCAAGAAACATGAGTGCTAATTTTTCCTGGAAAGGGTCACACAGTTTTCAACTAATGATGGTGAAAGAATTAGGATGACTGAGAATATGATCCCGCATGTTTACCATTGTTATATTTGTGCTTTATTTCAAGAGTGGAGAAATCATAATAAAGAACAAAATATTTTTGTGTTTTCTCAATTTGAAATTTTGTTCCTCTCATTTATTTGGATTTTTCATGTTAAAAATTTGACTTAAATACTTCCTGCCACTCGTGGAGTAATGAAATTAACAGGTAATCTAAAGGGAATTGTAAACAGACTGTTTCAAGTGCACTGTTTTGATTGTCCAAATGATCCTTACCTCTTGTCCTTGAAATCCATGCCATGCGAGAGCAAGGCAATACTGTGATAAAATTTTCTTTCTAATATTTCAATGGAATGCTCCAAATTATTTGTAAAAAGGTTAAGAGATGGATTATAGAAAATCAAAAATTATGAGTAGAATTGAATAAACTATTGCATTCTTACTGTAGATTAAACATACACATATGACTATCTAAATGTTATTTTGATTGTTTAAGAATACTCTTTAGGATTAGTATATGATGTCAAAGGTGGATTAAATATAAGTACTGGTAAAATAATCCAAATCTTATACTATTTTAAACTATGAGACAGAGATGTCATTGAAATACTGATATTTCTTGATAAATTATGTGCAATTAGCCAATGACAATCTGTGTTCAACATATAACAGGAAAAGTATATCAAAATTTTAATATCTATTTTGCTTTCAACATGCACAGATTAATAAGTCACCATATTTTACAATGATTTGCAAGTAAATTTAATTAATAATTGTGATTTCTAAAGATTTATTATTTTTGTGGGGTAAGACATATTGGCATTCTATTGATACTAATGTCTAACATCAATGTAATGATTCTCAAGTTTTCCTTCTCTTAATATTCATACCTATAAAAGAATTTTTGAAAGGCTATTTGGTCCAGCAAACTTCATATGACTCTTAGTCCTTGAATTAAATATTTATAAAAATAGATTTTATGAATCAAATTATTTATTTGTGTGCCAAGAATTACTTGTAACTTTATTATCATACCTCTATTTTATTTCTTCTTTAGATAATTAAGATGCATTTGTGCCTTTGAATTAGCATGACATTCTTCTTTATTAAAAAATAAAACTACAATTACTATCACCACTGTTATATTTTTGCTCATATCTGTGACACTTAGATGAAATTGTCTTATTCACATTCAGTGAACAAGCTCCATTGTCCATACACAAAATGTTCTTACTGTGCTCTGTATTGTTTATCTAGACAATACATACATTATAGATAGAATTAAAATTGAATTTTACCAGTTATAGGATAAAGACATCATATAACTTTTATAAATAGAGCAAATTACTATGGTGTCTCTTGGACCTTTATTATCCCTATGATATATATGAATATTTGATTTCGAATCATAAATCATCCTTTACTATTGATGATAATCACTGTTGAACTTATCTACGATTGAAGTGGTAGAAATAATATTTTCAACTTCTGAAAAATATTAAAATAGCATATATATATTTTTTTCAGTTTTGGCCTGGGCTGGGTTTAAACCCACCACCTCCGGCATCTGGGACCAGCACCCTACTCCTTTGAGCCACAGGCGCTGCCCTTAGAATAGCATATTAAGATTATTTATTAAATTTATAATATTTTTTTCATGGATAATAATGTAAACATTCAACTTAAATCCCTCATGGAGTCCTTTGTTATAATCATACCCAGAAATCTTGTTCAACAAACTTTATGAGTAGGTAAAATATTTTTCAATGAGATTGTTAGCCACTATTTATCATTAGAGAGAAAATAGATGCATCTGTTTATTAACCTTCAAGGCATTATTTTATAAGATTCTCCCATTGAAATTACAAAAGGGTGGATTTGATAATGAGAAATTAAATGGCCAATGGTTGCAAAAATGAAATACTTCAATCCTACAGTGGATATTTTTCAGAAAAAGTAGTCCCCTCATAGGCTTACTAAGGTTCTGAAATAAAACAAGTGAGAAATTATAGAAGCACTTAGGCCTATAGTTGTCTCTGAGTAAACATAATTTTCTTCTAGACCCCACCCTTCTTTAAAAATTACATTTACTCATGAAATACAGCCATCTATCGTTATGAAAGAACGCTAATAGATTAACTCTTTCCCCTCCTAAAATAAAATATTTTACATTATATATACTAGTAACTATTTATTTGATACAACTTAATATTCTTAGAAAAATAGTTTATTGCTCATTTTAGGATTTTGCCAATAACATACATAAATATAGTAGCTGGTATTGCATCTTTAAATTTTTTATATAATTTTTAGAATTCTGACCACACAATGTTCATTATTGTTGCCCATGTAAAACTTAAATATTGCTACTTGTTATTTTTTTTTTTCCTGAAATGAAAACACACGTCTTCTGGTACCTGCCTTTAGGCATCCATGGAGGAGAGCAAACAAAGCAGTGACCGTGGAAGACTCCAAATCACAAGTAGACCCAGGAAAATAGAGAAACAAAGACTTGAAAGGACATAGAAAGGGAAAGTGAACTCCTACTTATGGAATAGGTAAGAAGGACTTGAGAAGTACTAGACCAGGGACTAGGAACATTGCTTAGGTGAAAATTAAGGTCATTTTGATGATGCAAAGGAGAGAATCTAGGGAGTGAAATCCAGCAGAGAAAGTTAACAGAGATAGAACCTATGATTCAATTTTGCAAAATGGATTATTTTTCAGAGAACAACTTGCATACTCTAAAATAAATGGTACTGTTAAGAGCAAACCTGGTTGTTTGGACTCTTAAAGAATTATTTATGGTTCAGCATTTGCCTCTAAACCCTGTTAGAAATGTATGAACTTAGAAACAATGGTTTTAAGAAAACCTTTTTTTTTTTTTTTTTTGGTATGTGAATTGTATGCTGTGCTCAGTATGCATTAAAACACACTAGATTTTATTTTCTTTACCTTATATCTCCATTTAAAATCTATATTCTTCAGTTGGCTACCCCAAAGTTTCTTATTGTTTCAATATAGTATGTCCCTATGAAATGCTGTATATATATGTCTAAACTGTAAAAATTATACTGCAAATGTTGAAGTTTTGTATTTATGAGAGACATTGAAAGTATGGCTTATAGTATATCCAACTTGTCACACTTCACCATTTGTATATTAATAGTAAAGATACTTTTACTTTAATAAAGTGTTGCATTTTATGTTTATTTTGAATAATATCTGTGGTGAGCAACCTTATGACTTCACAAATATGTGTAGTTTTTTAAAACACTCACGATCATATCTCTAGCTATTCTCAAGAAGAAAATGCAATCCACCATCTAGCTTCACAGCGAGTCACAATCTTTCAGCTTTGACACTGAGTTGATATCACAGACTTTCATGAATAAATAGTTGGGTTAGAGCAGTGGTTCTCAAAATGTGACCCCAAGGCCAGCATTATTTAGGAACTTGTTAGAAATGTAAATGTCTGGATCTCACCAGAGACCTGGCTAAATTGGAAGACTTGGCGGGGGTGGGTGGGTGGGGAGATCCATTGAATTAAAGATATATATATATATCTCTGGTGTCACAGCTCATAGCAACCCCAAATTCTTGGGCTTAAGGAATTGATTCCCTTGCCTCAGCCTCCCAAGTAGTACCGGCACCTGCACAACACCCAGCTAATTTTTTTGTTGTTGTTGCAGTTGTTGTTTTAGTTTGTTTGTTTTGTTTTTTCCTTAGCTGGCCTGAGAAGGGTTTGGACCACCAGCCTCGGTGTATGGGCTGGCGCCCTACCCACTGAGCTATGGGCACTGCTTAGATACATATATTTTTCGTTCACTGAATATCAACGTAAGCATGCCAGGCAGCCACTAAATAGAGGCAGTTATGCTTTACACAATGTATGCATTCCCCTACAACATCATATTTTGCAAAACCATGCACTTAAAAAAATAACAGGAGTTGAGGAAAAAATAAGGTTGGAACAAAGCACTCAACATCTGAGTAAATTTGAAACAATAACATTAATACAAGTAATAAAACAACTACAAAGTTGGGCATGGTGGCACTTGATGGTAACTCTAACACTCTGGGAGACTGAGGCAGGAGGATCCTTTGAGCTTAAGAGTTCGAAACAAGCCGGAGGTGCCCGTGGCTCAAGGAGTAGGGCGCCGGCCCCATATGCAGGAGGTGCAGGGTTCAAACCAGGCCCTGACCAAAAACTGCAAAAAAAAAAAAAAAAAGAGTTCAAAACCAGCCCGAGCAAGAACCTGTCCCTACTAAAAATAAAAAAGTTACCTGAGGCAGGAGGATTGCATGAACCTAGGAGTTTGAGGTTGCTATGAACTAAGCTGATGCCAGGACACTCTAGGCAACAGAGCAAGACTCTGTCTCAAAAAAATAAATAAATAAATAAAGTTCTAAGAAATGGAAACATTTTATATTTATTTTGAATAATAATCCAGTATTAATTTCTGCCTTATAATGAATTTTTTTTAATTTTTATATATTTTGTCTTCTCATAGGACCTCATGAGTTACAAAAGAAAGTAATAATTCCCCTCATGTTTTCATGAGGTGATTTTATTTTTTAAAAATTGGTATAAATTATAATACATTCTTAAAAATAAAAAAGTAATTCTAAATGACAACTTTCCACAAGGGGATAATTTTCAATATAAGTGTTACAAATTTCACAAAGTGCATATGCTTAAAGAATAAAAATAATACTGACACTTCAAAAGATGAACAAAAAGGCATTTATTCATTGTACTTATTCTTGCAGTATTCTGTATTTATTAAAAAGTATAATAAAATGCAAAATTTATTATGTAAAAGAGGCAAAATTAAGTCTGTAATATATTTTGAAAAAATTTTAGATAACCCTATTAATATTTTAGAGAAATTCTTATACTTCTTTCCAAACTGAAGCCATTGCGTAAATATAAACTCTCTTTATTTTTAGTATTGGTAGCCAACATACTTCTTGAGATTCATGTCATATGTAGCCTAAACATTTTAAATTTCTGAGTTTTAAAGAATGAATTTTTAATACACAAGTTAGAATAGTCTCAAAATATAAGTGTGTTCTATTTTGTGTGAAGTGTATGGTGTATTTATTTATTTTTAGACTAAATTTGCTTGTCAGGAAAAATTCATACATTTGTGTATTTTCACATTCCTAGAGAAGTAACTCATTTTTCATAAATAGTAATAAAATAATTGGCAGAGTGGTGGCCACTATAATGGAATGATATCAACTCATCAAAATTTAATTTGTCCTGATTTTCCTTAATATACCAATCTAAAGAGTAGATATTTCTAGTATTTGTATGCCTTCTATTTGGGGGGAAAAAGATTAACTTGGTGATTTATATCAACTTTTCCACTACCACCTTTAACTTCCCACATTCTTCATCCTTCTTTCATCACAATTGTGATTAATATCTGAAACTGTCCTGGGAAGATTGAGATATGTAGAGGAAAGGATAATTACCAAAATTAGTCTAAAGCACTCATATACTATCACATCTGGAGGTCAGGAAATTACAAATTCTCTTTCAGGAGTCACTTTAAAGTGAAGGGTTTTTGAAGGAATTGCAATTTTCTTTGTATTTGGAGACACTGGCTGAGGGAAGAATATGGACATCATATTTATAAGCAAAGACCCAAATGGGATCCACAGAAGATGAGACACATACTTAGGATGACCCTGTGGGGACTGGGGAAGTTTTACTACCAGCTTGGACTAAGGGAAGGTCCTCTGCCAATTCTGATGGGAAAACTCTCAGAAAATGATGAATACAATTTTCACTAACTCAAAAACCAAGATGAGAAAAGAATTCCCCACACGTTTTCAATGGGGATAGAGGAGCTGGAAGGCAGATTTTTGAAGTGATAGTGAAAAATAGATAAGAGCCCAGATACTGGAATTGAAATAAATGTAAGTTCACATTCCAATTTTACCACCTGTTAACTCACTATGAATGTGATAAATTTATATAAAAATTTACACCTTGGTTTTCTCATCTATAAAATAATTGTTCTAAAGTGAATAACATTCATCTTCAAGAATTGATTTAGGAATTTATAGAGATAAGTTGTCCTAGACACTTATCTATTGCTGAATAAAAAAAATCAAACTGCAATGTAGTGGCATAAACCATAATTTGTCTAAATGATTGTGTGTTTGTTGAATGAACTTGACAATTGTTTTATAATATATGGTGTAGCTCTACTCCCTTATGTGGCAATTGGCTGCCAAACAGAAATCCGAATGTGTAAATACCCAGCAAGCCTCCTTTTGCATCATCACACTCACAATTTTCAATTGGTTAAGTCCAGTACTATTACTAAGCACACAGTTATCTGTGTGCGGAGGCAGGGTAAGCTTGGTTTGGTGAACAACACCAATGTCACAGAATACCGTAATCTTCTTTGTGTCTCCTAATGCACCACATCCTTCCGAGGCATGGAAATAAATTTATCCCCTTCCCAAAACTTTCAAAGTCTTGTACTTTTTATGTTATCAGTATCAAGCTTGAATTTCAGAAGTTATTCAACTATATCAATTCCAGGTGCTAATAACTTCTCAGGTATTATACCTGATGTTGTATCTGGGTGCACTTTTTCTATCCAGTGCCTCCAGAAAATGCTTCCGACAATTACAAAAGAGGAGCAGGTTATCACAGTAGCCACCAACATTCTAAAAATGAATTAGGAAACAGGGACATTTGACAGTTACTCATCTATGGATATTTTGAGATCCAGTCAGCCAAAAAATTACCAGTTCCTTTCACCTCTGCCTCCTGCATAGGGAATTTTCCTTGATTAGGACTTAATTCTACTCCCTAGAAGTGGTCACTAAATCCATTGCTCTTACTGGTTATTGGGGTGACTCTGAGAGATCCTTACTCTTCTATCAGAAATACTGTGTGATTATAGCTGAGTAAATTTCTTGGTTTTCTTCTTGGCCAGATATATTTAGTACGTAGAAACCTATTTTCATTTAAACTGTCTAAATCCTATTAAGTTCAAGCTGATACAACTCCTTTAAAAACAGCATGAGCTTTTTCTATGTTTCAAATTATAATTTACTACAATAGGCAAAGCCACACTCTCAAATCTTTTCGGGGTAATTCCCACTCTATGTTGAGCTGCGAAAGGGGATCCTATTGAATAATGACCTTAAGATTTTTTTAAAGTATGTCTACAAGGCAATTTCATATATTTCTACAAAAGATTGAGCCTGTTTTTTTGTTGTCAGAGAGTTCAGATTGAATAATTTATTCTTCTATTGGAAAGATATATCTTAAAATGCCTTACACCATTGGATCCCTACAAATGTATTAAGCAGAAAACCCTGAATTTTAGTAACACTTAATATTAATCTCTAACTTTCAAGAGTCTTAGCAGTAAGACACAATGTATATTGATAACAATATACTGACCTAGTTAGAAAAAAGTAACCACTGTTACAGATAGTAATAGTATATTGTTATCAATGTAATGAATCTGTGTGATGTCATATGGAATGAAAAAGAAACAAAGATCCCTGCAAACTAAGTTATGACATAGAGCTGGAGAGTCACTATACCTCTCAGGAAATACAGGGAAGGTGGATTTTTGGCCTTGTCAGTTAAAAAAAAAAAAAAAGATTCTAGATAATCCTGGAAAAAAAGGCGTTTTCTAGATCAATAGCTTTGTGTCACATACCAAGGGACATATTAATTTGCTCAAGCAATGAAGCAAACTCTACTAGAGCAAATACAATTGGAGTCACCACCTTGTTAAGCTTATATAGTAACCCATTGTCATTCTCCAAAATTCGTATGTCTTAAATAGAGATCAGTTAGATGAGTTAAGTAGTGATGTTCTGTGAATCACCCCATATCCTTCCTATCCTTGATGGTGGCACTAGTCTCTGCATCCCCCCAGGAATGTGGTATTGCTTTCAATTTTCTATTTTCATAGGTAGAGGGAGTTATAATGGCTTTAACTTTATCTTTTCCACCATAATAGTCCTGACTTTAAAAGTAGTCAATCTGCAAGTTCAACTTGTTTTGTAAATCAGCCAGTCAAAAAGATAAGGTTCTTAGTTTGATGTTCACTAATTTAAGCCCTGTGGCTACCAGAATTAAAGGTCTCCCTGAAGGCATTCATAAAAATCTTTTAAATCACTGAAATGATGCTTGAGCTGAAAATTCAAATGTCTGAGCTCATTAGGGGTTATTTTTTCACACTTTGTTCAGTGACAGTAGGAGGAAATAACCCATGTCATTATATTTGTTAGTTTTCTAAAAATATTTGAAGATGCCATACAGTGACTCACCTGTCTCCTTTGCTTGTTGTACATGGTTGATTAGCAGCATCCGATACAGATATTTGGCAAATCTCTAGGAACAGGTCACCACTTGGAGAAGCAGTGCTCCCTGTATTATAGGAAATAGAAACATGAACAGCTATAAACGTGATCATGACACTGACACACCACCAGCAGTGCTAAGAGGGTGGCTATAAACCTAATTAAATAAGAGAGCTAATTCCAGAAACTCCAGAAACAATTTAGAACACTAATATGTATTTTTTTTTAATTTTAGAGCCAGTCTTATTATCAAAATTTCATAATTTGCATTAGTCAACATTCTTCAAAGTAACAAAACCAATAGAACAATAGGGTAAACACATGTATATCCTGTAACATACATAAATAATATATATAATGATGTTTATATACATTTTAGACTTGACGAGGAAGAAACATAATTAGAATCAGCTAAATAATTTTCAAACTAAACTTTGTTACTTATTGCTGTCTATTTAAGTATGAGAAATAGAATAAAAATAGTTTAAATGTATGAGAAATGACTTTTTATAACATGTTTTAGAGGACTATTAGAGAAAAAGTAATCAACCTCAAATAAAATTTGAGTAACTTGTTTGAATAATCACCTACCTTCTTTTCTCACTAGAGACATAAGAAATTTTCAAAGCTTTAAAGCTTCAGCCAAAAATATAGAAAACCAATTGCTTTTAAATTAAAAAATGTGTTATTCTTAAAAGAGGAGATCAGTTTACTATTTATAATTTCTGTTCCATCTCCTCCAATTGACAAGAAGTAGATCACGGATGAAATACACATATTTATAATAGTCCATGTTTACTGGGGATTCCAAAATAGTCATTTGCCAATTTTCAATATCTAAAGATATTTCATATATTATGAATTGAGAAATAGTTATAATTTTCAGTTATATATTATTAGGTAAATGAATAAAAATTACACTATAACATAATGTGTATGACGTAAATGCATTTAAATTCATTAAAACTTGCTGTGTGCATCAAAATATGATGTATCTTCACAAAAGTCTAGGTAAACATTTCTACCGCAGTTGGATTGAGTATTCCATAAAGATCAGTTATGTCAATGTGGTTAAAAATGTGATTTATTGTTCTACATACTTTCTGATTTTCTATTTCATGATTCTATCTAAATACTAAGATTTTCATGAAAGTCTACAACTGTAATTGTGAATTTATTTTGCCTTGCAATTCTATTACTTTCTGTTTCTTTTATTTAGAAGTTTATTACTAGATATAAAAATGTTTCAGATTATTATGTGTCATGATGCATTGGCCCTTTCATTAGTATGAAAAAAAATCCTATTCATTCCTGATAGAATGTTCCCTTTTAAAATCCATTTTGTCTGATATTAAAATGACCACTATACTATCTACCAGGAAAAGGAGTTAACTGTTGACAAAACAATATACTATATTCTCAAAATCATTTGGAGAAGGACAAAAGGCCAGAAAGGAAAGACCACACGCTTTATTATTCCCTTTATTAAAAGAAAAATACAAATTACACAAAATAACTCTAAAAATGCAAAGTAATCCATAGTGAAATAAACAGTACCAGTAATATTCTGGGCCTGGGGAAAAGAGGGTGAGATATAAGTGAAATCAAACAAAATTCAATAGGAAATCTTTGAGGTAATAAACATGCTTATTATGCTGATTCTTTGGTACTTTCTTAATCATGTGTATCTGACAAAACTGATCATACTGTGTACAACACTTGTGCATTTTCTTGTTTACCAAATATTATCCAATAAAGTTCTTTTGATGCAACTCGCAGTGTTATGGCTCTGTTCCAAATATACCAAAATTTGGGTTGTATACAATTGATCAGACCAAACTATAATTTTGCTGAAAAGAATGCATTTTCACTCTGAAGATATTAAAATTTATCCAGTTTCTTTCCATTTATGTGTGAAAAATTCAAACAACCAAGAAAACTGACAAAATATATTCCAAAATAATTGTATAATTTGGAATTTTTTTACCAAATTATTATTATTCTCGCACCTTCACATCCCACCTGCCAAAGGCTGTTTTAAAGCAAGTACTGAGTCAGATAATCAGTTAAAACATTTCTCCCGTACTTTAAAATATTTTCATGAGGTATAAGCAGTGAAATTTTGAAGCTGTTTAAAATTAAGTGTATAAAAATATGAATGAAATAGTGGAAAAATGACAAATCCAAATATGAAAAATTATAACATTGAAGTAAAATCAAGTTATATTTAAAAATAAATCAAATTCCAATTCAAAATTTATCTTAACATAAGGTAGTTGCAGTTCCTACAATTATTTTGTCATAAACTGAATGCTGCCTTTTCTTTACAATGAGGAATGTAAAGTGAAAAAACTTGAATTTGTTTATTGAAATGGATTGTTTGTCTGCATGCTGGAGACATCCTAATGTACCTTTGCTATAAAATGAAACTTTACAATGAACGGATTAAAATTCAAAATTATCATTAAAAGTAATCATCATGGAAAATCCAAACTATGGTTTAGAACTCAAAGCAGAACAAAAAGCAGTAACATTAATATTCTGTCACTTTATCAAGAATAAATGAAAGAATGCAAAAAGAATAAAAGAAAAACAGGAAGAGTAAATAGTGAAAGAACTCATCCAGAGAAAAAAATAAGATGATTTAATAGATTCTTATCAAATGCTCCATTATTTATATTCAGTTACTATTAAACATCACTAGAAATGGCAGCAACAAGGAATCCAATTAGTCACTGTCCAAAACTATTGTCTCTCATTTACTACAATTTTTTTAGGAATTTTATTCTTTTTTTTTTTTTTTTTTTTTTTCACTTTTTGGCCGGGGCTGGGTTTGAACCCGCCATCTCCAGTATATGGGGCCGGTGCCTTACTCCTTTGAGCCATAGGCACCGCCCAAGAATTCCCCCCCCCTTTTTTTTCTATTTTATTTTATTAAATGATAGTATCGCCCAGGAATTTAATTCTTGTTATATCACTTATGGTATAAAATTGGTTTCATTATATAGTGTGTCACTTTGCTGAAAGTGGCAGCTTCTAAGAACCTACTGACAATGTTAGGTGAAGACACTATACCATACTTGTCCTAATCTTGTACTCCTAATTCGATATTTGTGTGTGTTGTATCTGTCACTTATTCTCCCAAGTATGTTGTATACTTC
>NW_003852404.1:14437119-14496375 GCF_000181295.1 Otolemur garnettii | reverse complement strand
CCAGGCTGGGGATTCGAACCCGCCACCTTAGGTGTATGTGGCTGGCGCCTTAGCCGCTTGAGCCATAGGCGCCGAGCCAGGAATTTTATTCTTAAGGTTGATTTTTATACTATAGACTAGTTTGGCTCTTAACGTTCAGTATTAAAATACTGATTGGTGACATCTAAAAGTCTTTTCAGAGATGATCATAGTAACATAATTTACCACAATGTAGAAACCCATTCTTAATATAAACAATGACTTGCTTTACTGGCCATTTCAGTAGTTATTTTTCTTATTGGTTTATGTGCTTAACTCTCCTCTACTTCCAAGTGTTCACAAGCTAAATCAATATATGTCATTCCTTCAACCAAAGATTACTGAAGGTTGTTAAGAAGTTCTCTTTAGTAAAATATCATAGGAATGGTGTTACTTGAACGGGCTGAAGGTCTTTTCCCAAGATGGTAGGGTACAGAGGAGGGGTACTGTAACTTCCTCTGGCAACCCCTATCCCCTCTCACCCTAAAATGGCAAGCTGTCTCTGAGAAGCAAATGTGAGTATCAGCCTTGTGTGGACAAAGAGGTTTCTTGCAAGGTAATCTCACATTTGATAGAAAAGAACGATGCTTCCTCTATAGTTGCATACTGTTTGTGGGTTTTTGATTGGTTTCTCCACTTTTGATGTAGTCAGAGGACCTTTTTATGATCCAGAGGAAGGATAAATTTATATGGACTGAGTTACTAGACTTTCATTACTAGACCGGAGGTTGGAGAGTAAGGTGTTCAGGTGGCCTTGTGGGTTGTGTGTGTTTGTGTGTTCTGCACATTCCTCTGAGCTATTCTTTCATTCTTAAAATAGCTACCCATTTATGCCTTGCTACATTCATACTAAAACAGCTACCTATTTATACTTTTGCTACATTCAGAGTATATATATTTTTGTTGTTAACTCCTGGGTTCTTTCTACACTTTCTAGTTGTACTTAGTGGGCAAGTTGAGGGATGAACTGAGAGAAATGGGTCTACACCATGTTGTTTGGACTGAAAATTTCTCAATTTATTTTAAAGGAAGCAAAATAACATATGGAAATCCAAGAATTCAGAAAAAGAGGACAACGTTAAACACCAACTGTATGAATGTCTAAAGAAATCCGCGATAACGCTGTGGAAGACACAGCTGTAAAATTATTAAAAATAAAAATCGTAAAATCAGATCACCTTGCAAGTATCTTTCAATATTTAGTATAAAAAATGAAAATGTAAATCATAGAATATTGTGGGTATATTATGAAAAAATAGATCATCCTGCACATCATGCTTTAAGAGTTGCCTGGGGGTACATCAAAAGATTTGTGTAAAATATGTACCTTTACAAAATTTAAATTTAAATACATATGAATGCAATGAAACCTCCTTAGCTGACCACCTCCCGTATGTTGACCACCTCCTGAAGTTGACCTAGTTTTGATAGGACAGGTGTGCACCACATGTATGTATCCAACACAGTAGGCCTGCTTCCTTGTGTGTTGACCAGTTTGTTACATTCCCTTGGGTGATCAACTTACAGAGGTAATTTTTAACAATATTTTATTGTACTGGTATTTTGTTGCTTTAGGTACCACATAAGTCTGGGTGTGTTCTTCATTTTCTCTTCTTTTATTGTAGCCCATAGGTTCAGCATCAGCCAGGGATGAAGTAACTGTTATTCACATTGAAAACACTGCTCAGTGTTCAGGGATGGACGTCATCTGCACTCTAACTCACAGAGATGCGCTGGGATTTCAGCACAGGTTGTCAGCCTAAAAATTCTTTCCTACTAAATGTGGATGCAATCCCAGAAGTTGGGCAGTGAGCTTGCAACCACAAGGCGTTTCCTGAGTGAAAAACAAAGTGATCTAGGGAAGCAGTCAAGTTATGCAGAGAAACCAAACTTAATGATGTCACTTGAATTTGTTAAAAAAAAAGCCATGCCTGAAACCAGTGCTTCATTTGATATTTTCAATAATACAAGGTAATAGATTTCTTACCTTAAGGCAGTTTGAGTGGGGTGTTTTTGTTTATTATTCATGTCCTAAATATTTCTAAGTATTATAGCAATTACAATGTCCTTTTATGTTTTGTTTTTTTTTTTTAACTCATTATCTTCTCTGTACCTTCCCCCGTGAATTAAACAATGAAGAGTGGTGCCTGTGGCTCAGAGGAGTAGGGCACCCGCCCCATATGCTGGCAGTGGCAGGTTCAAACCTAGCGCCAGCCAAAAACTGAAAAAATAAAACAAAATTAAAAAAAAAAAAGAATTAAACAATGAGAGATCTTGGTCCAATTTAATCGTGCAACATTTTTTGGTGGGGTGTGGCCAAATGATAATGCCTCTTTGAATATAATTTCTCTCTTTCAAAAAGCTATTTACTTACAGATAGAGTATCCCAAAAGGACCCATAAAAATAACAATTATTCTTCATTACTATGTTCAGAAAAAAAACTGAGCCATCTGTGATGTTCCCAGTGGTAAATATTAAGTGGATGTCAAGCAAATAACAATGAGAGGCCCCAGCAGGGTTTTTAATGTTCTGATAATAACAGAAGCTGTGAGTGACCTATGGATAATGGCCATAAATGATTATGAAAATGAAGGAGTCATTAAGTTTCCTCTATTTAAAATTTTACTCTAAATAAAGGACGTCCTAAGATGGCTATGAGCTTGAGGGAGAATATACTTACATTATAAACCATAAAAATTTTTGCCTCTATGACATATATCACAATTGGAGCATTTAAAACATAATTATGTGCTTAAGTTCTTACCCTTTCCACACTTTGAATTCTAAAGTAACTAAATGATGTTTTACAAGTATCATATAGATGGCTCCAGTTGTATAAATTCAAATGAATATTGTTTATAGATTCCTAGATAGATCACCAATAAAATCCAATACCTGGACTATTCTCAGACTTCATGGGTTTCCATCCTGTCACAGAGCCATAGCAGTGTCAAATCCAGTGACATGATTGTATTCCATGGGGGAAATAAATGACCACACAAACATTTTCCACAGTGGCTATTTTACAGAGGTGCTCAGTAGCAAACCAAGTACATTAGTTCCATTGCCAACAGAGAGCTCATTTGGAAAAGATTCAGCTTTCTGCCAAGGACAATAACCTTCTTTGTTCAGCCTATTTCATCCAGCTCTATTTCATAGTGGTCTAAGTGGTTAGCTGTGGATACCATAGCCTGATACATACAAATCTATTAAAACTGCCCCAGCCTCTTCTCTACCCACTGTCTTTGTCTCTGCATCCCATTCATAAGGACAACCCTATGTTCATTGACTTTATTACAGACCGTCCCGTGACCTTGCCTATGATAATTCTTCTGGTTTTAATGCTCTTTCTGTCTTCTGTACTTTGAACACTATCTTCTATTATTTGTGTTATGCCTCATTACTTAGTTTCTGTGCAAATCCTTTCCTGTCCCAGTTACTATCCTCTCTCTACTCCCACAGTCACTCAACCATGCCATTTATGTATTTGGTTCTGGTTCCTTAACAAGCTGAACTGGGCAAGAAAAGATACAGTTCCTTTTGCATAATATAGTTTTTCATGTGTTTGGTTTTCTTTAAAAAGTCTTCCTTTAACAATTCAATGAATTAAAAATAGTTCCAAGACTATTCTAACTGTTAGATCCCTTTTTAGGCTCAAAGATAGACTCAAAGGATGTCTATGGAATCTATGAAATTCTAGCAAAATATTCTAAGAAATAAATAAATAAATTCTAATAAATATAGACAATGCTAAGTTACTAACGTATACAAAAAAAATTGATCAGACAGATTCTCACATGTGTTCTATACATAATAGAAATTGAGGACCAAGGAACTAAGAGATTAGGGAAGTAAGCTGAGAACTAGGAATAGGAACACACTCTTTTTGTTTCATATCTCTTAGAATTCCTGATGGCTGACATTTCCACAGAGATCATACTATATCAGAATGTTGTATTTAATTAGATAAGAACAGGACTGTGAAAATTAAATTATTACTGGTTCCAAGTATAATTTTTAGAGATATTGGGATGAATCAGCAGTGACAAAAAGAAAAGTAAAATGGTAACTTAACTATGAACTTCGGCATTTTAAAGTAAAAACAGAGACTCTGTGTTCGAGTATTCCATTCTGAAATTCATGAAATAATTCAAAAGACAACGTGAGGGAATAGCAGCATGTGAAATACTGTTTATCTCCCATTAAACCATTAGTACATTTATTTCTGTTCCCAAACTGAAAACAAACTAAAAAACAAAAAGCTTATATTTTGAGTGTAAAAAAGAATAAACTGCTACTGAGTTGTGATAGCATAAACACACTGGCATTCCAAAAACTAATTTTCTGTACATTCATGTCTGCTTGATGGCACAAATGCGTTTTAAGGATTTTCAGGGAAGAGCTGCCCCCGATTTTCTCTGTTTTCTTTTATAGTGAGTGCATATAATAGTATATTTAACTTGTTTGTTCATTTTGTTGGTTACTATCTCAGCCATAGACTGTCAGCAGAGTATTCATTTAACTCCTGATGACATGCTCCGCACCTATCACAGAGCCTGGCACGTAGCCACATCCCAGTATGTTCTTGGTAAATGAGTGTATAATTTGCGTCCTTCCGTGACTGAACTGGACTCTTCCCCCTCCTTGGGGTCTCTCTTGGCTTCCTGCCTTTCACATGCTTTTCCTTTTCTGTAATTTCTTCTTACTGTGCACATATTAACCCACCTCGTTTTCTGTTTCCCGTGTTTTTCTTTCACTCTCTCCCTCAGAATCTTTTCTTCACGTCAATATGAGGCTTTCCTAAATCACAGGGATTGTATATTGTAATTTTTTAAATTCAAAAGATGAATTTATCTTACAACCAGAATAGGTAACAAACAGCTCATTGTTCAGAATACATAACAAACATCTCATTGTTGGGGAAAAAACCATTTTGTTCCTCTCCTAAATTATTGAATGATAACTATTATGAATATATATTTTCTACTCTCAAAAAGTTTAAAAAAAGCTTCCCTTTTGTTGTTTTTTTTTTTTTTAACCCCAGTCTGCATTTACTATCCTGTGAATTTGGAAATTGTTAGTATAAAAATGGTCAAATGGTCTATATGCAACAGAAATGAAGGCTTCTTTTGAGACAGATAAAGCTTATAAACCTAAGCAAAAACTAAAAAAAAAATTAACACTTAAAATCATGCATTACATAGTTTCACATTTTGTAAGTTTTTCAGTATGCTAAAGATCAATCGTGATGTCATATAGTTCTCCCATAACTTAAACACTTCCCATTAGGTCCCACACCCCAACATTGCTGCATTGGGGATCAAGTTTCCGACACATGAATTTTGCGGGACACACACATTCAAACCATAGTAATCACAAAATACAAACTTTCTTGAGTGTCTAAGGCTGTTATAAACATATAAAGCCAACAAATACATTAATACATTACAAACGAAATCACAATGTCAATAAAATTTGAATTAGAAACATCATATTAATATGATAGAGATCATTGTCTTTTAAAACTGTAATGACAGTAAGTTGGAAATACAATGATTTATGTTATTTATTATTTCTAGGGAGCAAGTGCAAGTTAGTGAGTGAAAGGATCACAAGCAGATAATATTCTACTAGAAGTGTAAATGTTTTTCTGCCTGCTTCTTTTTGTTTATTTGTTTTGTTTTATTTTAGCTCCTCATGCCTATGCTAATTTGTACTTGAGGATAATTAAAGTCTCCTACCTCTTCCACTTTTTTTTTCATGAATTTAAACCACAGTGAAATCTTTACTTATACTCTTAACCGGCATATATGATTTTATTTTAACTTGCTGAAGATAGGCTCACATCACCAAGTAAATAATGACAAGGCCAAGTTTGTTTACGAAGTTTACATCTAGTTGGTACAGAAATATGTTGACATGCCTTCTTTTCAAGATCATCACGCAGTTTAGAACTCAGGACTGAAAATAGGCTAGAACTTTGTAGATGCCGAAAACATTTTAGAAACTTGTAAGAAGCATGTATGTATGTATGTATGTAAATGAATTAAACGCTCAATAGAATCCTCTGAGAGATGTAGTGACAGGCTCATTTCACAGATGTTTAAATAAAGAGTCAGATAAGTTAAATATGTAACAACACCACACAATAATAAGACATAAAGGTAAGACTCAACATCAGGTCTATGGGATTCTAAGGTCCTTGTTCGTTTAATCACTATGCTTTGCTGATCTGTTTCTCTTGTTATCTGTTACATACTCATTAACTCTTATTTCAATACTTTATTATCTGCAACTCAACCATATGTACAAGCCAGCAAACACACATAAATATTATATTAGGTGCCTACAATAAAATTGATCAAAATTCTTCCAAAGGCTATTGTTTTTATTTGTAGTAATCTTCCCAAAATAAAAACGTGAATTAGAAACATTTTATTAATATGTGTATATTACTGTTTGACTCAGCAGTGGTATCACGGCTGGCTCCTTCTCTTGAAGACTCACAGTGCTCTACGTTATAGTTCCTTTAAGTTAACCCAAAACGAGACCTGCCTGAGAAAATTGAATAATAATTATTAAATTCTTTACACATTGTATAAATGCTGTGATTAATATATATATGAATTTCTGCCAAAGAGTAGAAAGAGAAGGGAAGGAGAGTTTGACATCAGGGAAATGATTGTGTATCACAAACTTTCAATTACTGGTTTAATGATGTTGGTTACCCTGTAGCTATTTAACATGACAGCATTTTCCATTTTCAAAGGATGCCACGTGATGGCCTCTGAGCTATTCTCTTTCATTCAATGAGCTTATCAACCACGTGTGTTCATATTTTGACAATACTTGTCTGTGTTTAGTTTCATTAGATTAAAAACCTCTGTGGTGAATCTGAAAAAAGTGTGGATATGATAGGAAGACATAGTGAAGCAAAAAGAAGATTATGAGTTATTAGTTGATTTCAATGGCAATTTATTAGAATCTGATATTGTAACAAAAAATTAAATATTCTTACCTCTGACATTTTATTTTTAAAATCAATTACTGTTAAACTTTTTCCATCATTAAGTTTTCCTCTAATTTATTTTTCTTATAGAAAAATAATTGACTTGAAAAAAATCCCATCTTTATTGAATCCCAGCATATGTTCTTTTATAAATTGGATTTTATTAACTATTTTCTCCCTAGATCTACCTAACATAGAGTTTTTAAATAGCCTTGGGGTAAGAGTTATGGTTTTAAAGGTTTTAGTTCAGTTTTGTTTTTATTTCACCCTCAGCCTGCTGTGAACTGTTTTTCTTGTACTTAGAAAACCCATTCCTTTAAAGTTAATTGGCACTGACTCATACAATAATTTATCCTTCCTTTTGCTGTCATGGTTTATGCCAACTATGCCCTGAAGAATATTAGGATAATTCAAAACTACAAAACAAACATCTAAAGGAAGTATTGAATAGACAGAATAAATGAAAATATTTTATAGGGTATTTGAGACTAAATCAAGAATCAGTTAAAAGTGGAAAACGTCTATTCCAAAATGTGTAACTTGAGATAAGAGGAGTTCTATTATAATAAAAGAAAGCTGCTGAATTTTTATAGGATTATGAATTTGCTACAGGGTAAGTAAGTATTTGATCTCTTTTACACTGTAGACCAAACACAGTCCCAGGGCACATGTCCCTAGACGTCCCCGTGACCAGTTAGAGACGCTGCCAAGATGTGGTTGGGTCAGAGCAAGTGATCTGTCTCTGGTGCAGGAAATCAAGGGGCCAAATTTCTGTGGACAATAAAAGGAGACAAGAAGAAAGCCAACTCAAATTTTCTGGATTCTATTGCCATTCTTTATTGAAAATTTCAAATAGTGTCAGTAATAAAATGTTTCTCTAAGACAGGGAAGACCGCTGCCTGCCCTCTCTCCTCCGGAGTGCCACTGTCAAGTGTCGGCAATGGATGCTGTATATATGGTGCCCATGGTGCATTTGATCATAGAAAAAGTGGAATCCAGTGGCCATGGTGGTTATTGTTTTCTCCTTTCCCCTTTTATAGTTGTGAGCCTCCACCTTCATGACATAAACTCCCAAAGGTCCCACATTCTACTATCATCAACTTTGGGGTTACAGTTTAAGCCTTCATCCTGTGGAGGAGGTAGACTTGCAGCTCTGCTAAGTGATTTCATGGCCTCAATGGCTGGAACATCCAGGAAAGAAAATGTGAGGAAGAGTGCTGTGTTCTCTTCACACGCTCTCATCAGAAGTGATGCACGCTGCTTCACCTCGCAGTCCACTAGTCGGGAGAGTCACCTGGCCTCCAGGAGCTTCCAGACACACTGGACAGTCCTCACAGAGCCTCCGAAGCAGAGAAAGAGCCCAGTGGTGAGCACAGAGAGTCCCTGTTACTGTACAAGCCAGCTGTGTGATCATGGAAACATAGGTTAGACTCTCCGAGTTCTAATTGCTTCATCCTCTTAAAATAGGCATATTAGAACAGTTTGCTGATAAGCACTCAAGAATTCAATAGAATGATCTCAGTGCAATTGCACAGCAGAAAATTGTCTTTATGGTAAATAATAAATGTTATTTCTATTGTTCTTGAAAGTCATTATTCATTCCTGATGCTGAGAATTCTCCATTGTCTATCAGTTTAAATAGATGCATCCTTATATTGTCTATTTTCTGTTTCTTCTGGTGCTGTTTGAACGTTGTTCCTAATAACATACGAAGGTTATTTAGTGAAAGAAGTTAAAGTAGATATGATAAATCTCAGAACATCAGGTGACACAGAGCGTTTATTACTTAATCATGGTATACATATATGGTAACTGAATTAATAGAAAAATGAATTATAGAATTAAAAAATAGAAAAGTTTAATCTAGAAGAAAAATATTTTTATTGGTAGTAAACATTTTATAAATCTGAAACACTGCAAAAACAAATGATACAGTGTTTTCAGGCATGGTATGGGCAATTTGGGGGGGTGAATTAAATGGGTACTAACCACAGTTGAGTATATATGTTGGCCCTTACAAAAATTTTTAGATACACAGATATCAAGAAACTTAAAGTCCCCAGTGACAGAAACAAATGAAGCCCTCCCAGAAATACCAACAAGCTGACAAAGTTGACACTTGCACGGGTGAATCAGATAGGACACTGTTGACTGCGTTTCTTGGAAGTGAAATAATGAACCCTACCACAGTCTGTCTAAAAACTTTCATAGTGACCTATGTGTTAGAATCAAAATATATTTATGTCACTAGAAGGCAAGTTCAGTGACTCCCAGGCAGCTTTAACCATTCACTCTAATTTTATGAGATCTTTATATTTGCATTATTTTGAAATTGGTTTCTTCATATGGTTTTGATAAGAAAATACCATTTTATTTAATTGTGTGCAGTTTCAAACTAGTATTCAATATAATGAGGCTTCTTGATAAGTGTCATTTTATTTAAAGATGAGTCACCTCACACTGGTCTCTTCATTATATATATGAAAATGCGAGAAAGAGAAAATCAGAGACAGCTCATCTTGGTTCTGGAGACTAAGGCTGCTTGAACAATGTTATGTCTCATTAAGGCCAATGGAAACATAGAGGAGTTTTTTTTTTTGTCCCCTATTTGAGTGCAGAGACCTATCGTGGAGTCCACCGGACATTCATCCTGTTTCCACCTGCCCAGCTTTTTATACCCACTGTCCATTTACACACTCCCAGCCCACGTAGACACACACCAGTGTCCCTTTTTGTTTTGTTTTTTCTTTTAATAACACTAATTAAAGTCTCTGTATGAAGACTTTACTATCCTGGTTTGGGCATGGATATGCTCCAAAAGGACTTAAATTATTATCACATGATTTTTGCCATCATATATTCATTCAGAAATAGTTTGAGGCTGAGACAGCATGAAGAATAAGCAAAGTCTAATGAAGAGATATCACTTTTTAACTGATGTATTTTATTTTTAGCAATTCCCTTTTTCTTTTTTTTTTTTTTTTGAGACAGAGCCTCAAGCTGTCCCCCTGGGTAGAGTGCTATGGCATCACAGCTCACAGCAACCTCCAACTCCTGGGCTCAAGCGAGTGTCCTGACTCAGACTCCCAAGTAGCTGGGACCACAGGCCCCCGCCACAACACCTGGCTATTTTTTGGTTGTAGCCGTCATTGTTTTGGCGGGCCCCGGGCTGGATTCGAACCCACCACTTGAGCCACAGGGGCCGAGCTGAGCAATTCCCTTTCCAATAAGCTTTTATCTATCTCTAAACCTCCTAGCCCACATGTAATAGTTCTTACAATGTTTGAGAAACAAATTTACCAAGTTTACATTCGGCCCTTGTTATCTAACATGAACTATGTCACATCTTTACCTGCTGACTTTTCTATCACTTGGAATATAAGTTTTCTTTGTTGAAGCAATATTTTACCAACACAGAATTGAAAATCATAATTTCTTGTAACTTAAATGTGATTTTATTATAAAGGTCTTTAATTAAATTAAATAAAAAATTGAAGGTGTCTTTGCACAAGGAGTGAAGAGGGTTGACTCAAAGTCTCTGTGCCAGGGGCCTGAAGAGCTCAGGGAGGCATCCTCTCAAGAAAACCTTGCATCCGTATTTATTATCATAAAATAGGAAGAAGATAAAAGCTGCTTATCAGACATCATCTCTGATGGGGAGGATGTGGATACAATCAGAGAGAATGTCTCCATCTTTTTTTTTTTTTTCAAAACCACAGACCTTGAGCATGACCTTTGCCTCCAGCCTCAGGAGATCTCTGGAATCTAGGGAACCTTCACCATAACCATTAGGCCTGGTACTGTCACACCTCACATCTGCGTTATCTCTTAGAAGCCAGTTTTCTGCCCTGCCGCAGGCACACAACTCACATACCATTCCCATGACTCTTTAAGTCTCTCAAGCAGAAAGCCAGCCTGTGTTCACCCCCAGGGCACGATTCTCCACCCACTCCTCCATGCCACTGTTTAGTGGAGTGTGGATATGTGTTTCATTCCCTTTTCAGCCCTAAGAATCCCTTTGTCACCCTCAACTTTACATCTGAAGTGCTGCATGCAAGACAATCAGTAACAAGGTTTAGCTTGTTTTCCAAGTCCTTATACAACAGTGTTTGGTGTTCACATTTTTTTGTCAGTACTCCTAAAACTTACTAATATATGTTTGTGTGTTTACCTCAAAGTTATATATCTTCCATGGAATATCTAATTTGTTTCTTTTGCAGGTGGTAGGATTCTCAGGTTGAATTACCTTTGGTAAACTTGAATTTCATGATGGCAAAAGCAGAGAAGAGTAAACAAATATACAATACAATGGATGATGCTTTAGTAGGAATGGCATTAGTAGCATCCAGTGTTAACGCTTCAGCAAAATGTGCCTTTCAAATCAGTCTGTGCTGACATAAGTTTCCAGGTGGAATTACACATTAGCTTTACATCAAGAGAGTCTTGGGTCATGCATCTGCCTCGAGCCACTGTCAAAGTACTATATTTAAATGATGAATAAAGTGACGACAGAAACTTTGATGCTTCAGAGTCAGAATTGTCAAATTTAGAACAGACTGCAAAGCATTCGTCCCTGTATATATTAAGATAATATTTTAGCAGAATTTTAATAATCATTATAGTGAGAAATATATAAAGTATAGATTAAGGTAAAATATTTAAATCCATATAAGAAAAGGATGTGCACAAAAAACTATAATTTTTTCATAAAAATCAGTATATTGAATCCTATATGTTTGATTAGTTATTGAAAACATGAGGGAAATATATCTATGTATATTAAAGATACATGTATATAGTATCAGGCTGAGTACAAATATTGGCTTACCCTCCTTTCCAAGTTCTCGTAAAGGTCAGAATTTCTAAAGCTCAATGGGGATGACAAAGAAGATTTATACTAAGAATAATAGCTTTAAAAAATAAGGGATATGTGTGATCAGTGGTTATTTGCAAGTTATAAAGATCATGCTATGTTTCCATGTAAGTAGAAAGAATTTAGTTCAAGGAATTTGGTAAATACAAAAATGGATGTATGGTCTATAAAAGGAGGTTTTAGGGTGGCCCCAGATGACTCTTCAAGTTGTAGCTGAATCTGGCAATTATTGTATATTAACCCAAGCACATACTTTCTCACTATGGTTTAAGGGTGGTGACCACCATGGGAATTGTAGACAATGAGAGTAGGAAGTCTGTGCTATACTTCTCATCAACATAATGAGATCTCCACACCCAGCCTGCCTTGTGCCACTCCACTCACTTTTGAATGTATGTGTAAGACTCATCTTATAAGGGAATTTTGGACATGTAGCTTGTTTGTTTGCTCTAACTCTCTAGCTTCTGTAGTATAGACAGGAGCAGTAGAAAAGTGTTGACTTACATGTCTAATGAGTTACTTGTCCATGTCTGTCACAGAGTGCTGGACCAGATATTTCAAAAATTTGGGGAAAAATGGAAATCAGCAAGGACAGAATGACAGATCAACTTTAACACAGCACACCAAAGAATTCCTTTCTAGGTAGAAACACAAAGCACAATTCAGTATAAATACATGAGAAAAAGGAGAAACGAGGAAATAATAAGAGTAACCAATTAAAAATTGAGTTGAGAATTCTGGTTTCAGTTGCCTTCTCTCCAAGTCCTATAACGGAGCTGGAACAATGCCAGTTTAAAGGTACATGTAATATTTTTTTCTAAGTGACATAGATTTAGGATTCAGGTTTGCATTTATTTCACTGTGTGTCACAACCCATAGTTTTATTCTAAAGCATCAACATTGACATAAGCACAGTATTGTAAATATCAGAGACTTGTTTTTAATGTTAGAGACAGTGGATAGATAAGACCAGAAGCTTAACTATCATTTTAGAACAGAATATAAGTACTAGGCTACTTGTTGATGTAAAGTATAAAAATTGGAACTGCAGCCATACCTAGTTTTATCACATTCCACTTTTCATGCTATAAAGACATGTTGTTGTTTTACAAATTAAAAGTTTGTGGCAATCTTCCATTGAGAAGTATATCAGTGCCTATTTTCCAATATTGTTTGTTCCCTTGTGTCTCCGTGTCAGATTTTGGTTATTCTCATATTATTTCAATTTTTTTTATCATTATTGGTCATAGTGATCTATAATCTGTGATATTTGATGTCACTGTTGCAGTTGTTTTGAGGGGATTCACCAACAGTGCCTGTAAAAGGTCAAGCCTTATTTTAATGCTGTGTGTAATTGATCCACCCAACCATCTGCTTCTCCTCCTGTCCTCAGACTTTCCTATCCTGTGAGGCATAACAATGTTGAAATTAGGCCAATTAATAATACTACAGTGGCCTTGAAATATTCAAGGGAAAGGAAGAATCATGTGTCTCTCACTATAAATCAAAAGCTATAAATGATCAAAGGTAGTAAAGGTGTGTTAAAGCCAAGATCGGCTGAGGACGAGGCCTCTGGTACCAAATGGTTAACCAAGTTGTGAATGTAAAGGGAACTATTTTAAGAAAATTAAATGTGCTATTCCAGTGAACACATAAATGATTTTTAAAAAAGCCTTATTATTGATACAGAGAAAATTTGAGTGGTCTGGACGGAAGCCAAAGCCTAGCCTGGGGCTCTAACTCTCTTCATTGTACAGCAACTATGGGGGCTGAGGAATCTATGGAAGGGAATTTTGAGTAAATTCGTATCATCTCTTGAATGGATCAACAAACTGTGGCATATGTATATCACTGAGTATTATATAGCCTTAAGAAAAGTTGAAGACTTTACATCTTTTATATTTACCTAGATGGAGATGAAATACATTCTTTTTAGTAAAGTATCTCAAGACTGGAAAAAAAATCCAACGTACCTAATACTAACATGAGACCAATTTGTAAACAATTACCCATCCATACCACCCATAAAACACAAATATAGTCTAGAGAAGGGAAGGGAAGAGGTGGGAGGGGATGGGGGTGGGGGAGAGAGAAAAGAGGGCAACTGGCAGAACCTCACCTAATGTGCACAACGTGAGGGTGTTCAGCACACCCTCTGGGTGAAGGGCTCAACTACAGTTTGAACTTTACTTTGGAAGTGAGAACAAAAATATAATCTGCAAATTTATACCCTCATTTTAATTTTAAAAACAAATTAAATAAAATAAAAAAGAGGAGAAGTTTGAAGCTTACAGTGGTTGGTTCATGAGGGATCAGGAAGGAAACCATCTCTAGAACATAAATGTGCAAGGTGAAAAGACCAGTACTGATAAAGAAGCTGCAATTATATCCAGAAGATCTAGCTCAGATCATTGACGAAGGCGGCTACCACAACAGACTTTCACTGTAGGCGAAGCAGCCTTCTATTGGAAGAACATTCCATCTGGGGTTTTTATAGATAGAGAGTAAAAGTCAATGCCTAGCTATAAACCTTCAAAGTACTGGCAGCCTCTCTTGGTAAGTGCAAATGAAGCTGGTGACATTAAGTTGAAACCAGCATTCATTTACCATTCAGAAAATCTTTGGGTACGTAAGAATTAGGCTAAATCTACTCTACTTGTGCTCTAGAAATGGAAGAACAAAGCCTGGAAGCAGCACATTTGTTCAGCATGTTTTACTGAATATTTTAAGCTGCTGTTGAGTCATAATACTCAGAAACAAAAGATTTCTTTCAAAACATTACTTCTCATTTAGCAATGAACCTGGTCACCCAAGAGGTCTGAGTGAGATGTACCTGGAGATCAGGGTTGTTTTCATGCCTGCTAACACAACTTCCATTCTCCACCTCATGGATTAAGGAGTACTTTCAATTTTGAAGTATTATTATTTGAGAAATAAATTTTGTAAGACTCTAGGTGAAATAATGGATTCATGTGATGGATCTAGGTACAGTAAAGTTATGAAAACCTTAAGGAAAGGATTCACCATTCTAGATGCTATTAAGAGGACTCATGATTCATGAGAAAAGAACAGGACAACACATTAAGAGGAGTGTGGAGGAAGTTGATTCCAACCTTTATGAATGACTTTGAGAGGTTCAAGATTTCAGTGGGGGAAGTCACTTAAGATGTGGTGGAAAGAGTAAAAGAACTAGAATTAGAAGTGGAGCCTGAAGATATAAATGAATTGGAGAAATATAATAAAACTTTCAAGTATGAGGAATTTGTGTGAACAAAAAGAATAGTTTCTAGAAATGAAATCTACTCCTGTTGATAATGCTGTGAAAGTTATTGAAGAGCCAATAAATGATTTAGAATATTGAATAGATAGATGTGGTAAAGAAGTGGCATATTTTAAGAAGATTGGCTCCAATTTTGAAAGAAGCTCTACAGCAGATAAAATGCTGTCAAATAGCATCACACAGTACAGGGAAATCTTACATAAAATGAATAGTGAATAAATGTGGAAAACTTCATACTCTTCATAGAAATGGTTACAGCCAGCCAACCATTCTGAACCATCACCCTCATTAGTCAGTGTCCATTTTCGTTAAAACCCTCCACCAATAAAAAGAGTACAATTCACTGAAGGCTCAAATGATAGCATTTTTTTAGCTAAAAAAAAAAAAATCTTATCATTAAGATACATATGTTGTTGTTAAACATAATGCTATCGTTTACCTCATATACTAATAGTGTAAATATAATTTTTATATGCACAGGGAAACCAAAGTATATATGTTACTCACTTTATTACAATATTTAATTTATTGTGGTTATCTGCACTCAAACCTATCATACCTTCAAGGTATGTCTGTACAAAAATAAGTAAAAAAAAATTCTAAAGCTAGACCCAGGAATTGATTATCTTTATGGAAGCAATGTTGGTATATCCTGAGTAAAGTTTAAATACTAAGAAAATAGAGGAATAGTTGTCAAAGAATTAAGAAAACCCCAAACTATTAACATAAGCTACTTCTGTGAACTGTGATTAAGGGTGTAATGGAGGAATAAAGATTTAATTTCCATGTGTATGACAAATATTAGCTATAAATGAGAAAAATCTCAAATTCTCCTGTTGCCATTGACCTCCCAGCTTTACCATGGTTTTACACTAAATGTCTGAGACCTTTTAAACTGACTTCATCGATAGGGAGGAGTAACATGAATATTTCAGCAATTCTTTGATCCTATGCTTGGATCATTGCTATTTTGTCTACTCATTTACACTGAGTGGTTGCACCTGTTACTTGAATTCAGTACCTACTTATATGTAGATGAGCCCCAAGTCTCCATGTCTAGCTCAGTGGCTTTACTTGCACTTCAGATCAGATAAAGAGAGCATCCTGCTGGCCATCTCTGTGTAACCTGCAGTCATCTGAAACTTGTCGTCTCCAACACTGTCTATCTAGGCTGTTGAAATCCCCAGAGATGTAAAATAACCCAAGTTTAGCCCAGGAATATGGGGAGAGTGGAGAGAAAGGGAAGGGTGGGTGGAGAGAAGATGATTGGTGGGATCACGCCTATGGTTCATCCTATAAGGGTACATGTGACTCTCTCTAAATGTAGAATATAAATGTCTTAACACAATAACTAAGAAAAAGACATGAAAGCTATGTTAACCACTTGGATGAAAGTATTTCAAATTGTATACAGAAACAGTACACTGTACCCCATGATAGTGTTAATGTACACTGCTATGATTTAATAAAAAAATTTTTTTTTAAAAAGAGAAAACAGTTAAAAAAAAAAAAAGTAGAAGAAGTCGTCTTAGCCGGCATTCTCCCACCCAACCAATCTTTCAAATTCTTTTGATTTCATTTATTCCATTCAAGTATTTAGTATTTCTCCTACACATACATCTCTGTTCATTCACTGTGTTATTGTACACTTTCATTTTTTTCTGGTCTAGATCCCTCTCCCATATTCCCCACTTTCAGAGCCATTTACAATATGGCCACCCGAGAGATCTCCTGAAACATCAAATCCAACTATACTTCTTCTCTGCTAGAAGAGGAAGGAGAGCTTTCAGAAGATCCCCTCTACCTAGAAGATAAAGGCTAATTGCCATACTATAATAATTATGTGAGCCTCCCCATTATCTGTGTCTTGAGGTCTTTTTAAACTTCCTCTTTTGTACTTAGTATTTGCACAATTCCAAATAAACTACCTCGTCCTACATATATCCAAATACCAAACTGTTTCTCTTCATTACACCTAGCTTGCTGTTATAGTTCCTTGTTTCCTGTTACCTGGGTTCCTAATTTACTTCAGTGATTTTTACATGACCTATTCTTCCCCACACTTGGTAATGTCTACCTTCTTGATACCTAAATCCACATGTTACTGTGTGTACTTAATACTAATTGCACTTTCCTGGTTGTCTTAGGGTAATCTTTTTTGTGGCTCTGTTTACCAATGAGGCTGTTGGATTCTAGGGGTCAGAATCTTAAGTATTCGCTTCTTGTTAGTACATCGAATTAACATTTGTCAAATTAATTAACTAATTCATGAAGAATGACCTATAGCCGATTCTGTTATCAATGTCACAAAAATACAATAACATTACATGTCAGTGGAGATGTTCTTAAACTGCCAGTATTGCCAATCCCTTTAATGAACACTTCAGGAAAAGGTTATAGCTATGTATATACCAAAGAAAGCATTTCTTAAAACAAAAGTGAAAATGTTAATTTGTATTCAACGCCGAGAAAAGGTATGAACCTTCTTTTCTCATTTTGTGTGTTGCTCCAGTCATAAGAAAGCTCTTTCTCTGAGCAGGTGCCTCCAGGTGTCAGTCTGCAGGAAGTCATTTAAAACTGGGGCACACCAGGGGAGTTTCCATGGAAGCAGAAATTAACCCCCAGGAACCTCCTATGTTTTAAAAACCATCAGGAGCACATCTGGTGTAGCCTCCATCAGAAACAACAATGGAGGCAAATTCCCATTATAAAATACAAGTAGAAGAAAGAGTAGTAACCTTAATAATCATTTCTCACACAACTATAAATCTTCCTTGAAGTGATGTATGGTTTACGTGACTATTTAGAGGCAATAGCCACAATTTAATTTTCTTTTTATAGTATTCTTTTCCCAAATTATAAATTATCTTGATTTAAACTATTATATTAATCACAGATATTTAAGAGTGATAAACATTTTTATCTGTGCTTTATTCATAAAATTATCCATGATTTTGCTCCTTGTACACCTTTTTCTTTTTTAAAGAGGTGTATATGTCTTTAGTCATAATTTCTTAAAAAAATGTTTCTATAACTCAGAAAAAGATCAGATAGAGATCATCATACAGTCACTGTGGGGGAAAATATTGTGGTCTATTATAATAACTCTCAATCTTGGGAAGACTTCTTTAAGGATCATGTTGAATTTATGTAACAATCTGTAGCAGGCACTGTTTTAAGTGATTTATAAATATTAACTCATTTAATGCTATACATGTGTAAGCAAATCTTCTAAAGTGGGAACTAATATCATTTGCCTTCTTTTTAGAAAGAAGGAAACTCTAGACAAGTATGTTTAAGAGATCTTTCCCAGGTTACAGTTTAAATGGTGGCACAAACAAAATTTGATCTTGGACAGTCTGGGACCAGAGTTCAAGCTCTTAACTATTATATCCTATTTGCCACTCATTCTATTAAATACAAGAGATTGAGGTTCTAAGCACAAAGGCTTGAAAAAGCCAACATAGTTCTCATTTCTTGCAAAGATCTTGAGTCCCAGGCACTCTGCTAAGCCACATTCAGATTCCTGATATACAGGAACTGTGTTCTAATAAGTAAATGTGTGCATTTACATCATACATCCACAGAACAGGGAACAATGAGCTATTTTTCCCTCTCCCACATCAATCAATCAATAGGATTTTATGTCATAGATTCTAACAGTTTAATTTCCATAAACAATTAGTTTTTCTCCCTTATTGTCAAATTCTCTTGTTTAATCTTCTGACCAAATATTGTGATTTTCCTTGTTTTCACAAAGGAAATACCTGAATCTTTTTTAAAAAATAATCTTGCTTTGAAAATATATTTTTAAATGTTTGATCTTGTTTACAGTACCCTTTCTTGTTTTCAAACATGTATTTTAAACATCTTTTTTAAAAAAAAATCCATATGTACTTGATTTTCTTCATGTCTCCTATTTTCAAACTAGAAACTTCAATCACTTGTAAAAATAAGTGTTATTAGCCAATGATTTTAACTTTGTGTATTTGTGAGCAAAAGGAGCCTTCTTCTCCTGAAGATACAAAAAATACTTGACAAAATAAGTGGTGGTTCCAAGTACCTTGACTTTTATTCATGTACAGTTAAAAAGACCTGAACTGTGGAGTGTTTAGATGCGTGAAATAGCCCAATGCCTTCTGGCCTTCTGGCTACTTGATGTCCATATCATTTCTTCTGTCTATAGGGAGTTGTGTTTTTTTATTGGTTAATGACAAAATTATATGCAGAACACCACCAATGGGAATGGAGTGAGCATGTCTACTCATAAATGATTTTTTTCTCTTCTTCCTCTTCCTTCTCAGACTTTTTAACATGGAGACAATGAGGATGAAAAGCTTTAAGATAACACACTTCCACTTAAGGAATAGTGTTTTCTCCTGTGATTGTCTTAATACATTTTCTTTTTCTCTAGCTCACTTTATTGCCAGAATACAGTACAGAATTCTCATAGACATAACATACAACATGTACATTAATCAACTGTTTGTGTTACCAGTAAGGTTTTCAGCCAACAGTGGATTATTGATAGTTAAGTTTTGGGGAATCAGAAGTTATACACAGATTCTCTACTCCACAGGGTTTGGTACCCCAAGCCCCTGTTGTTCTAGGGTCCACTGTATGTATAACTGTAGATGTCATATAAATGTTTGCATATATGTGTATGTATGCGAAACTCTAAGTATTTGCCTTCTTTGGGGAATTTCAAAGTAGTTGGTTTTTAAAAAGTGGTATCATGGTGGAGCCATCAGTTCCACTGATGCTGCACTGCTTCAAGAAACTTCTCACCTTTCCCCTGCTGCTACGTAGGGCAGAATGTCTGCAGTCCATTCATTCATGTGTTTCTTCATATCGTTCATATATCCAGAAGCAATGATGAAATTTAAGTGGATAACCACTGTGTCAGCTTAAAGCTAAAAAGCCATCTCCTTGAATTAAATGCCCAGTAGAAGCAATGAACAGTCCCACGTTTAACCTTGTCTTTGCTACAGACCCCAAAGAATTAAGAATAAAGGTATTTCTAATAAGCAATTAGTTTTGCCTTAAAGAAAAGCTAATTAAACTGCGAAAATTCACTTTTCCATATGATTCCAGAATTTGACTTTGCCCTTCTATCAATGACCCATTTTCGTCAGACACAAGTATGTATAAAGCTGGTGTCTAATATATATACTAAACAAGTTTCTAGATTTACTTATTAATTGAGCCCAGAAAATCCTTCCTGGCGGATCATTTATAGCTTTTTCACTTAATAAATTGATTCTATTCTTTATTTTAGCCAAACAGAGCTATTTTACTGTTTTCATTCGTTTCAGTTGCGTTAACTCCAATTTACATTTTCATATTTAAATGATACTTGTATCGTTTTTATACGTTTGTCCCATTTTATTTTCTGTTCTCTAAGCCTCTTTCCAGATATTCATACATTCAAATTGTGATTTATGCTAATCGTGCTTCTTATTTAATGTTTTCCTTCCCCCTGACTTACACCTCATTTTCATATTTGTAATCAATTGTTTAGCTTTTAATTACTTTATTTGCCCCAAAGTAAAAGGCTTATTTCTGACTGTGATGCATTAGACCAGAATATGTTCTATCAACTTATACAAGTTTAATTAAATTAGAGAATTCTAAATAAGTTTTTGTCAAAATAAATTTGTAATATACACTTTCATTTGGATGCACTGAAAAATGAATTGTACACTAGAACCTTTAGTCAAGGACTACAGGTTTTCATGTTTTCTTTATTTTAAAGTTAGCTTGTTTATTTTAAAAATCCATTTTGTAATAATACATTGATGTCATATTATACTAAAACAATCATATATATCTAGAGTTTTTTACCTATATGTTTAAATTCATGATCATCACACTACTTATGATAATCCTAACAATGTCTTATCTGCTTTATGAATATAAATTATCACTTGTAATCATTATTATAATCCTTAAAACTGGTAATTTACATTTTTGTGATCTTAAAATATATTTTATCCATTTTTTTAGTTGAAAACATATTCCTGATTTGCAAATTTTATAATACAGTCCCTACTGCTTTGTGTACAGGGCAGATTTTGGTGGCTGTGGATCAAAGTATCAGAATCTGTTTCATTCATTCATCAAACTCAAATTGACAAATTATAACACATCAACATTGTGCTAAATAGACCACTGTGTTTGAGAAGTTACAAGATAAATTATATATTTGTTAAGATGATACAATTAGATATAAGTTTCATCTCAAATCATGGAAAACAAATATACAAAACATAAAATTATGGATGGTAAATGAGACAGGGTTGACATTACCAGGTAGACTTTTCATTTTAATGGCAACTTATGTAGTTATAAATAGATTCATGGGATGTGAATCACAAATCTAAGTTGTATTGTCATCATATGCTTGACCTAAAATATGAATAATATATAATATTGAATGTTCTGCTTTGATAGAATAGTTTTTGATATATGTAAATTAACTAAAGCCTACATATGTGTCATTCTATTTTTATACAGTTCTTTCATTTTAAAAGAAACTAATAAACGGTTCTGTAATCACGTTCCTTACTTCACTTCCCTTCACTGATAATTATTTTAGCTCAAACTTGTATATCAGCGATACTTGATAATATCTATGAGCATCTATAGTTATATTTTTATAACAGTCAAATAGATCTTCAGTGCCATAAAATTTCCTTTTTTTCCCTTCATTTTCCAGGGTCTGTAAATTTTTACTATCAGATCACATTTCCCCTTTGTACCTAAATTAATGGTAATGATTTTGAAGTCTCCCTGAAATATCTGAAAGATATTTCAATAACTTCATCTCATTCAATATTCATTCTAATTTTCTCACTGCCCCTTAATTGCTAATAAATAGGTATGTTGATCTTTGTATTGTTTCTTGCAAAATCATCGCCTTAAACCTATGTAAGAAGTTAAATTTGGCTTGGTGCCTGTGGCTCAAGCGGCTAAGGTACCAGCCACATATATCTGAGCTGGTGGGTTCAAATCCAGCCTGGGCCTGCCAAACAACAATGATGGCTACAACCAAGAAGTTAAATTTCTGGGAATAATTTGGGTAGATTATCAATGTCTTTTATAGAGGCTAAAGAAAAAGCAATGGCTCTAAATGAATTTTGATCAGTAATGAGGTAAAAAAGGGGGAGTCTAACCAGTTTGATGTCAGCATTCCAAATTGTCTATAAAATCAGTACATTGTACCCCATAAATGTATTAATGTATATTGTTATGATTTAATTAAAAAACTAAAAATAAATTAATTAATTTTAAAAAGGGGGAGGAATCAACTTTTTAAGCAGGAATAATTTAAGAACCCAAAGAGAAAAGAATGGTGTTGTAGAAGGTGAGTGTTTGGAGATGGCACCAGGAATGTTACAAGGATCTGTTACATTTACATCAACAGAGCTTTATTTTCACTGCAAGCAATAACAAACAGCAGCCACAGTATCAACAATAATTACATGAATACCAATAAAAACTGACTTAAACAATTTAACCCCCCAAAAGGTATTATATTATACAATTCAAAATCTGTATCGTGACAGTGAGCTTAACTGCTTAATGGTGTCAAAAAGGATTCTTTTGGTCTTTCTGTTCATCCAAAGAGGGAGCAATTATCAATGTCTGATTTCTATTCACAAAAATGTGAGTTGTGATCACAGCTAAATGTTTCATTGTTCCTACTTAATAGGCAAGTTCTCAAAGTTCTTGCCTTCTGTGAGATGTGGTCAATTTACATCATGAACTTGTCCTTGGACCCTGGAGAATCACCATCAAAATATTGTGTTTTAATTAGCTTACGATGAGCAGGATTCAATTTTTCAGAAAACAAGTAATAATTCTATATACAAGGAATCAACATTTTTGATACAACAAATATATGCCCCTAATAAATAAATAAATAAAATGAACAAATAATACATGATTCACAAATGGATAACTGTGGGAGTTAAGAGCTCAGTGTAGGTTTGGCGCCTATGGCTCAGGTGGCTAAGACACCAGCCACATATACCGAAGTTTGAGGGCTCAAATCCAGCCCGAGCCTGCCAAACAACAATGATGGCTGCAAACAAAAAAATAGCCAGGTGTTGTGGTGGGTGCCTGTGGTCCCAGCTACTTGGGAGGCTGAGGCAGGAGATTTGCTTGAGCCTAGAAGTTAGAGGTTGCTGTCTACCAGGGAGACAGCTTGAGGCTTTGTCTCAAAAAAAAAAAAAAAAAAAAGAGTTCAGTGTAATTTAGCCCAAGCATTCCAAAGGGCCTATTTGACAAAGTCCATGGTCCTCTGACCTCCCCTGTGCGGACACAGTGCATACAGGCCAGCACTAGGCTGGAGGTTTAAATGCAATGCCCTGTACCTGGCGGGGCAGGGCTAGCATTCCAGAAGACCTGTTTGATCAAAGTCCAGGCCTTCTACCCTCACCCTCTGCTGTAAAAGGCCTGATAGTCATCATCGGGTAAGAACAGAATGCCTACAAAATAAAGATTGCTATGGACTGAGCTATGCCAAGGTGTAGATGAGAATCACCAAAGTGAGTCACGAAAGTGACTTTCCCTTTTGAGTACATGTTGAAATGTATGTGTACCCCTGTTACTTTTTTGCCCGCTATTTACCCGTTGCCTAATGTTAACGCTTGCCTGGGGTGCCCAGTTCATAGCTTTGATGGGATAGAAGGACTTTAAGAAGTCTGCTCGGTGCCGCACATCCTCGCAGCTCCTGATGCTGGAAATAGTGTGCACCTCTCCAGGCCTCATCAGTTACTCTGCTAAAGATAACTGAGTCTGAGTCGTTTCTCCTGTTGTCACCCTTGGTACCCCCAACCCCACAAGTGGCACCGTGTACACAGCTGTCCCCGCCTCATCATTCTGCCGTCACTCCCTGAGGAGCTGCAGTCGGTACCAATCTTCCAAAGCGCAGGAAAAAGAACAAGGCCGCTCTGCCCAAGTAAGGGGTGAAGGGGTGCAAGGGATTAAATCTGGAGCCCCTCTTCCCACCACAGGAGATCACATTTTGAAAGCAGGGTCTGTGAGACATTTTCTGTTACTTTCATTTCCTTTCTTTTGATTGTGTTCAACAGAGTTTGCCCTTGGGTTCAAAGTTTTGCACCAAGCACTTCCTTCCTCTGACTTTGTTGCCACTTTATCGTCTTCTTTCTCACTCTTTTTTGTCTCCGTAGACCTCAAACAGCCTAAGGCTCTCCTCCCCAAGTTTCTACCTTTGGGGAGATTCCATGTTGGGGGGATCCTCACTTGGTCAGGGAGTTATACTCATCAACCAACAGCCAAGAATATTTACTTTTTCTTCCCTTTCCTTCTCTTCTCCTGGTCGTCCTGCTTCCATAGGGGAAAGTTAGTTTCAACTGACTGGTTGGAGTTACTTGCCAAACTGTCCTGAAGGGAACCCCAAAGAGAGCAGGTCAGTCTGTAAGGGTGAGGACTGGTTGCTTTACTCTCTGTCACAATCCCACATTCCTAAAAGATGAAAGGGGAGGGACTGAAACCCCTCATCCATTACATTTCACAAAAAGAAAACAGCACTCTTAGTAGATTCAGAAGCAATCAGATCTTATTTTCTCTTTTTTTTTAAATTTTTTTATTTCAACTTTATTACTTTGAAGGTTTCTTTTTTAATTTTGTTTTTTATTACTTCTTCCTCCTGTAGTGTTTTCTTGCCCCCCCATGGAGCTGGAATCACAAGGTCCGGCTGTCTCGTTGTCTTGTTATTGTTGTAGAGATGGGGTCTCACTCTGGCTCATTTGGCTCAAGGGGGTCTTGGCTGGTCTCGAACCTCTGAGCACAGGTGATCCACCCGCCTTGGCCTCCCATAGCGCTGGGACTACAGGCGTGAGCCACCATGTTATTTTCTCTTAAAGACTGTTAATTTTACTTCCATTTTCCCTTTTTTCTATGTTTTTTTTTTCCTTTGTCTTGGTTTGGAAATTTTTTAAGAATTTTATTTTTGGGGTTACAGTGGTACTCACTTTTGCCATTCCAACATATTTGGGATCTTTTAGATTTTATCCAGCAGCTTCAATTATAAGAGTTCCACATTTGAAAATTGCTTTTATATTTTGTGTTTATTGTTCATTTTTATCTGCCAATTGCCATTGCAGTGACACAAACATGGGCACTTCCCTTATTATAGGACAGAGAGCCATAAGCTTCCGCTGCAAGGCTTACTCCAAGCAGCTGGATAAAAAGTTTCTGATCACCAATTCACAGAATTTTTGACTGAAGTTAATCCTCAATGTCTTTGGTACCCCAAGGAAGGGATCTGGGTGCAACTTGGCTGTTGGCTGTGACAATCTGTGGGTCCACTTAATTTATAATGTCTGACAGTCTGGAACCTATGTCATGGAGCCAACCGCCCCATCCAGGGCAACAATTCTCCCACAAAGCCTCCCCAAGATGAAAGGTCTTCTTCTGTTCCAGCTGTTTCCCAACCAATGCCTATTGATTCATCTACTGAACCTAATGTACCACCTTTTAAGAAGTTTGAAAGCATAATGAAACAATGTTTCAGAGAAGGTGCGGCCCAGGATGCAAGTTTAATGCAAGGCTCCCCAGTCCTCTGAAGTGGCCAACAAGCCCCTTGTCATGAAAACTTGGCTTTTAATCTTTATAAAGAATTAAGAAAAAGTCCTATTGAAAATGGCTGACAGGGTCCTGTTTGCAGAAGTATAGTCTATTCTATTGATAATAGTTATGAAATGTCACTGTGGGATTGGCACGTGCTTCTTAAAACTGTGGTCAGCCCTGCTCAGTACGGTCTGGGATAGGAGTTTCAAGATGCTTTCTGAGTTTTTGTTGCCAAAATGCCCAGACCCAGACCCCCATTACCTTTTTGATACTTGCTAGGACTGGTGATTATGTTACTGAAGAGGGTCAAGTTCCTCTCCCTGAACTGGCCCTACCGGAGGCTTGCAGCATTGAGGGCTTGGACTAAGGTCCCTCACACTAAGGCTCCTGCTGGCTGTTTTGCAACCATGTGCCCGAAGGCCGCCAAATCCTATCTGGATTTCATTAACCACTTGCAAACTACCATATCCCACCAAACTGAAACCACTCAGACAGCAGACACTTTAACCACAGAATTAGCTTATGGAAAGGTAAATTCTGATTGCCAAAAAATGTTGACTCCATTAAAGGAATGTCACCCCACTCTGGCAGATCTAATAAAAGCTTGCCAAAATATCGGTACGGAAGAGCATAAAGCCCAAGTCTCGGCTGCAGCCTTACAAGGTGCGAAACTATGTGAACAAGAAGGGCATTTTCAAAAAATCTGCCCTAATCAAAAAGTCCCTCAATGTTTTACTACTGGTCCTCCTATGAAAAAATGTCCACAGTGCAATAAAGGATTCCACTGGGATAATCAAAGGTCCTGACAACCAAAAAGCCACCTTTGTCCCACATGTTTTAGACCTTCCTTGTACTTTGTAGGGCAGTTTTACTCTCCCAGCGGAATGTTCAAATTACCACAGTTTCATATTTGTCCTAAGGGCTGCTGAAACTATTCTGCTCCAACTGCAGTGGAAATCAGGTCCCTAGTTTGGGTGGATCAGTGTACCCTGGAGGGGGAAAGACTTATTCAAATACTTAATCAAAGAACAGCCTGAGGCTCATCACACAGAAGCAACTGTTAGTGTTTAGAACACTCAAATTTTTTTCATTCCTAAAAATTCTGGCAAATGGACACTAATTCATGGCCTCCAGTTGGTAAATGCTTCCATTATTCCAATAGGTTCCTTATAGCCAGGATTACCGAATTTTACTTTAATTCCTCAAGAATATTCTCTTTTAATTATTGACTTTAAGCATTGCTTTTAATACCACCTTAGACAAAGAAAAGTTTGCTTTTTTAGTTCCCACTATCATAGGGTGACCAGACGTCCTGCTTTTGGTGGGACAGTCCCACTTTTTAACAATTTGTCCCTTGGCATTTTAAAACAGTCCCGATTTTTGGAAAGAATGCACGAATGGGCAGGAAAACAGGAAGGAAATATACGGTTTTCAGCTGCCCTGTGGCTATTTTGCCAGAATATGAGTTTTATATTATTTTTGTTAATTTTATAATGTTAAACTGTAATAATAACAAATAATTGTTGAGCAGTGATTATTGAGAACTGCTTATCAAAGTTTGCATTGTTGTCGGGCCCTGCCCTGCCCTGCCCTGTCCCCTGCTGAGCCCACGCCCCACCCCCAGCCATGTTGTCCTGCTTTACAAATGTTAAAATCTGGTCACCCTACACTATCAATAATCAGCTTCAATGGCTCATTAACAATGGAAAGTTTTACCTCAAGGAATGATTAACAGCCCTACTTTATGTCAACTTGATGTAGCTAAGGCACTAGCTCCCACTTGGTAAAAATTTTCAGACACCCTGATTTACCATTATATGGATGATATTTTAGTAGCTCATAAAGTAAAACAATTCTTTCTCAAACATTAGAATTTTTAACTACCACTATGGTAGAAACTGGTCTTCAAATAGTTCCTGACAAAATTCAGACTCAACAACCATGGCAACATTTGAGATACATTCTTGAGATTTGCACTATTAGACCTCAACAAGTTTCTCTGTATATCCCTGATAACATTACCCTCAGTGATTTCCAAAAAATTTTAAGACATGCTAATTGACTTCAACCCTCTCTAGGCATCCCCACTTATGCCTTAACTCATTTATTTGATGCCTTTAAAGGAGATTCTGCCTTAGATTTTCCTCGTACTTTAACTGCAGAAGCAAGGCAAGAATTAAAACATTCAGTTGGTTCATATGAAAGGATATCCCATTACTTTAATTAGTGTAAACACTGCCCATACAACTTTGGAATGTTGTACTAATTTACTCTTCAATTAGAAGTAATGAAATGGTTATTTTTGTCTCACCATCCTAAAAATAAACTGTTTACTAAAATTGATAAACATTTGTCTTCAACACACAAGGGAAGGATAACATGTCAACAATTAACTGGATTTGATCTTCATATTATTATCCCTGGCATTGATAAAGGTAGCTATATGGCTTTTTGGCCACAGAGTGAATTATTAAAAATATCTCTTGCAGTCTTTACTAGAGAATGATAATTTCCTAACCCCCCCTCTCAAAAATTTCAGTTACATCCTATAATCTAGTTTAACCCTATTGCTTCTACCCCTATAAAAGAAACTCTCTAGGTGTTCATTGATGAATCAGAAAAATCAGGCCAGGGTGTAGTGACTTGGGATACAAGTGATCCGTGGAAACATTCCTTTGCTCCTGCTCATTCTACCCCCCAGAGTGCAGATTTGGCTGTGGCCATCTCAGCTTTAACTTTGTTTTTCTTGCAACCTTTAAATATGGTAGCAGATTCTTCCTATGTGGCACATACTGTAAAATTAATTGCTGATACATTAATTTACCGATCAGCCGATAAAAACTTATGTAAGTTTTTTCCCTCCTTACAACATTGTTATGAAAAGAAAACATTTTGCTTGTAGCGTCCATGTTTGCTTCCACTCTCCTCTTCCTGGTCCCCTCACAGAAGGAATTAATCATGCTGACTCCTAAGTAATCTTTGATTCAACAGTTTCAGCTGCTATTCAGACTCATCAGTTCCTCCATCAGAGCACATGAGCATTAAGTATGCATTTCAAATTTCTTTTTCTCAAGCCCGTGACATTGTCCAAGCTTGCCTGGAGTACCAACAGTCCTCCACCACTTTTCCTGTCAGAATTAAACCCTCAGGTTTTCAGGCTAAAAATTTATGGCAAATATATGTTACTCATTACCTTTCCTTTGGAAAATGCAAATATGCTTATGTTTGTATTTGCACTTATTTTGCTTCATGCTATTTGTCAAATTGGTAAATCTGCTAAACATGTTTAAAACATACCCTATCAGTAATCTCTACCTTAGGCCTTCCTCAACCAATAAAAACTAACAATGGTCCAGCTTATACTTCCAACTCCTTTTCCTTATTTTGTCAACAATGGCCAATTAAACACACTATAGGTATTCCTCACAATCCAACAGGTCAAGTGACCATGGAATGTTTCCCTGCCATCTTGAAATGTCAATGGATTAAACAAAGATGGGGGAATAGGGACAATAAGTTGACATCAAAAGTGCAAATTTACAAAGCATTTTTAACCCTTAATTGTTTTAATTATTCACAATAAGGTATCATAGAGGCTGAAGAACATGTTAGCCTTCCTGAAAAGAAACCAAATCTTTGGTCTTGTGTAAAGAACAATTAGGTCACCTCAATGGTTAGGTCCCATAAAATCCCTAACATGGGGAAGAGAGTATGTAGCAGTTTCATCTCCTACGGGTCTGTTGTGGATTCTAGCCAGATTAGTTAGTTAAACCATATCATGAACTAGCACTAACCCCCTACCAGGGCTCCACCAGATGATGATCGACCACCCCGATGATGAATTTACCGGGAATACAGAGATACCAAAGGAGATGCAGGATTGCTAAAAACTTCTGAAGCATCCAGCCTGTTACCAGCCCCAAGAAGAGAAGGTCATCACCTGGGGAGATGTGAAGCACACGTAGTCATGCCTAAGAGATTCTAGAACACACCAGAGCTCCTGTGACCCCTGAGAATCTCTTTATTTACATTATAACTAAAATCACTGTTAATTCACAATGCAGTCAGGAAATCTTTTACTTACTTTGGTTTTACTTGTGGGTCAAGTAAGTACAACAGTAAGTGAACTAAATCATTTATATTGGGCTCATTTATAAGAACCACCTCTTTTTTCTCCAATCACATGGGAGAATCTAGGCCCCAACCCATTTCCACAAATGATTCTAAGGTCACTGGGGAAATTTGGCGAATTTGGCTGCCACCTTCTGGCACGTTATGAGATTGCAGTTTAGATGAATGGGATAGTCATCCATTTAGCAATGGCTGGCATGAATTAACCCAAGATTGGTCTTTTTTAACTCAAGGATTGCCTTTATACTTCCAGAAATATAACCCATTTAATTCCACTTATTGCATTCCATTTAAACCACAATGGTATGTGAATTACATATACTATTCTAACTCTAAACTCGCTGATATTTCTCATCAAATATTTATTCATGCTGTGGGAGTATAAGGAAATTTAGTTTCAGATAAAAGTCTTCATAAACTATCTATTCCTATTTGTGACCATCCATGGATAAGTAACCAAGATATTCCTCCTCCATATTTAACTTGGATTTGTTGTTCCTCTCCAAACATCACAAAACACTATTTACCTGATAATTGGATTCTAGAGAACTGAGGACCAAAGGCTTATCTGTCATTTAGTCTAGTTAAACTTGGGACTCAATATGCCTTATTTGTATTACAAAGCCCCCCAAGACCAGAATCCCTGTCTAGCTTGTTCTCTCTTAAGGATTCAGTGGTCTTCTTTACAACCCCCTTACACTTCCCTGAAAAAAAAAAAAAAATTTGGACAATCACCTTGCCTTTTTTCCCATGACAGATTTGGCAGAAAAATCACTCCCAAAAGTTCAAAGAAAACCTTCAGGGTGAAAATAATACTATACAGGCATAAAGAAAGATGGAGACTTTACTTCCTTCATGTTCACATGAATGGAGCTGGAAAATATTCTTCTTTCAAAGTATCTCAAGAATGGAAGAAAAGTATCCAATGTACTCAGCCCTACTATGAAATTAATTTATAGCTTTCATAGGAAAACTATAACCCAATTTTAGCCCAAGAATATGGGGAAAGGGAAGAAGGAGGGGAGGGGGGAGGATTGAGTGGAGGGAGGGTGATTGGTGGGATCACGCCTATGGTTCATCCTACAAGCATACATGTGAATCTCTCTAAATGTAGAATATAAATGTCTTAACACAATAAGACAATGACATGAAGGCTATGTTAACCAGTTGGATGAAAGTATTTCAAAGTGTATATAGCAACAGCACTCTGTACCCCATGATAGTATTAATGTACACAGCTATGATTTAATAAAAAAAAAGAACTGATGAATCATGATGTATACTTCAAAACTTTATATCTTTGAACTGACTTCTCAAGCTGTCTCTATCCAATGTGTTTAAAAAAAAAAAAACAACCTTATTTACAAATCAGGCATATTGATTTAATTTTCCAAGCTCACAATGCTTTAACCCCTTGTCCCACTTATCCAAATGCCGCTCGAATGGATTTATCTCAGGTCCACATACTCAGCTAGTGGGCCGAGGCTTGGATTTCAGTAAGTCTCCCTCACCAATGGATGAAAACCAATGCTGTAGAGCAAGTAACACCTGCTCTGTGCAAGCTTTGCCAGACGCTCTTCCTTAGAATCTTAATAGCTCCTGTCACTGTAGCCTGCTCTGGAAGCTGCCATGGCCACGCCAGCAGTCACTTTGTAGAAACTATTCACTCGCAAGTGGACGTTTACTTACAGAATACCACCACCCAGCCGCATTCTTTAGTAACCACTGATCAAGAAATTTTAAAGCCCTTAATGCCCAAGGAAGCTGGGCTGTGGATGGGCGGAAGACAGAAAGCCTGGGGACCAGGCAAAAGCTCGTGTGCGATTCCGGATTCTGAGCTTCGTGTGCCTCTCCCGTCCCTTTTACTGGCTCTCAACTGGAATATGGTAAAATTACATTTATAAGGAGCCTTTGAGAAACCTTTGGCTCATGATCTTTCAGATCTTCAAGACCAACTTACCCAGCAATTAAAATGTTTACAACACTCAGAAACAAACTGTAGAATATCTGAAGCTGTGGCTAATTGGCTTAACCCCAAAACATGGTTTTCTGGTAATTTAAGAATCTGGATTTTTGCTATTTTATCAATTCTTTTGGTTATTTGTTTTCTTATAGTGTTAATAAAGTTCTTCTTGCTCAGAAGAACTGCTCATGCCAAAGCTATGTTGGCTGATCAGATGTATTACAATCCTGGCCCAAACTGTCCAAAATCCCTCAAAATTCCCCTGCTTCCCATAAGATGAATCAGAGTGATTGACTGTTTTAAGATAAGGAAAAAATGGAGAATTTTGAATGTTACGAGTACAGTGTAGTTTAGGCCAGGCATTCCAGAGAACCTGTTTGACAAAGACCAGGTTTCTCAGGAACACTCTTCCCCCCCCCCCACCACCACCACCACCATGCTGACACAGTGCACACAGGCTAGCAATAGCTTGCTGGTTTAAATGGAATGCCTGGCACCGGGGGTGGGGGTGGGTGAGGGGTGGAGGGTGGGGGAGGTGCTCAGGGCCAGCATTCCAGAAGGCCTATTTGACCAAAGTCTAGGAATTCCAACCCTTGGTGCCATAAAGGACCTGATAGGCTTCATGGGGTAAGAATGTAATGCCTACCAACTAAAGATTACTATGGATTGAACTGTGCCAATTATAGATGGGAATCACCAAAGCAAGTCAGGAGAGTGATAGTTTACCCCTTTACCTTGTGAGTAACTTTTGAAATCACATCTTGTACCCCTATGATTTTTTTGCCTTTATTTCCCCATTGCTTAATGTTAATTTTGCCCAGGACACTCATTTCATAGTTTTGATAGAGTAAGACCTTTGAGAATTCCACTGGGTACAGCACGTCCTAGAAGCTCCTGATACTAGAGATAGTAGGTGCCCCTCCAGGCCCTCATAGGCTATTCTGCTTAAGATAGCTGAATCTGAGTTTTGTGCCATCACTCTCAGTGCCTGCCCGTTGTGGGGTCCCCTGGTCCCACGGATAACTAAAAATAAATAAGAAGGAAATTGGTTAAAACACTTAGATGGTTCAAAACAAACCAATAATGGATCACATTCTATCTTGGGCAATTTTTGTATTGTTTGTAAACAGATGGTGTAATAGAAATCAAATGATATCACCTTTGGAATCAAATCCATTGGGCCAAGTTACTGCTCACCATTTCCTATCTGTGTGAGTTCTCCGGAGTAACTTATTCTTTCTTTGAGTTTCATTTTCCTTAGCTATAACTCTGTAATTTTCTGTAAATAGTTTGGAATACAGATGAAATGAAAGACTTTATAAAACATATTAAACTCAGAATCATCCTGCCCTTACTCAGTATTATCAAAGAACGTCCTTTCCTCCTCTAATTCATTGGCATACTTCAAGACACAGGTCAAAATCACTTGTTCTTCATTAGTTGCCGCAGCAGGAATTTTATAAAAATACCCTTTTTTCTGTATCCATGCAGGAACATATCTTTGGAGCTCTTCAAGAGAGAGAGACCATTTTCCTATCCCTTGAATCTTAGCAAAACCTGAACTAACATTGACTCAGAGGATGGTGTGAGCATGACAAAATGCAAGCTCCATGTCTGCGTTTCAAGAGCTCTTTCACATTTTTATATTTTCTCTGATTCCCCTGGATCTTTACTATTAATTAATCTTGGCTTATGTATTGACAAACTTTTATCACATGGACCAGGATTGAATCAGCTAAATTTCTCAGCTGAGGACCCAGACATGTGATACCCGATTACTATCAGCCTCCGACTGCAGACACATTACAAGACCAGTTGCTCACTGTTCTGCAGTCTCCAGTGCTAACTAGATGCCCACTGTTATAAGCCATGAAGTTTTGGAGCGATTAGGTTCACCACAATAACTAGTTCACATGTCCTAGATCTCTAACACAGATTTAATTGTCCCCAGTGTACCAACGACACATTGCACACCACCTCCCACATTATTCTTTGCATCAACTTTGTCTTTCACTTTCTGTGGGTCAGATACCCATCAGAGACAGAGGCACTTCCCTGACCTCTGTGGAACCCTATAAGTAGTTCGGTGCCTGACATGTAACAGCTGTGTGGTGATACATAGTAAATGACAGTCACTGCTGAATTCCTTCCAAGTTCCCAAGCTGTTTGGAACCTGTTGGTACCATTTATGTTTCCTCTTATTCCTTAGCTCATCCAGACAATGCAGCGATGGCTTGGTTCATGTTTTCTCATAGCTGCAGAGGCTTGAAACATCATGAGGGATTCAATGACATTTGCTATTCAAACATTTTTGTTCCAATTAATAGTGGTGTTTCTCAAGGGGGAATGCAACACAAATGACTGGTCTCAGAGACACACTCTCCCTGGGAAACTGAAGAAGAGAAATCAAAATATGCCATAGTTTTAATGAAAAACAGTCTGCATAATTCTCAGTAGAAGTGGAAAGCTGGGAATTACATTGTGAAATAGAGCATGTCAAGCAGAACACGGCCATTGCTCCCAGCTACTATCTTTGGAATAAATCAGCAGCAAAATCAATGACTTGACCTAGTTATCATTTTAAAAAACCTGTAAGGATTCCATTATTTTACAATGCTATTCCATTAAAGATCAAAACTTATGCATTCTTCTCTGTTCCTTACTTGTTAGGAAAGCATAAACCAATTATGATTTAAGAACATCGTACATTAAGGTCATTAACATCCTATAGGAACTCATGCTTGACCACATCCACATATACAATTATCATAATATATTTGTAAAGTGCTTTAAAGTGTATGATATGTCATTTTTGTTTTAATGATGTTCAACAATTCAAGTAGGTAATTAGGGCAGGAATTACTAAGGGCATTTAATATTAGAGAGGGCAGGGCTAGGAGTGGGCTCCTGCTTATAATCTCAGCAATTTGGAAGCCCTCGAAAAAAGGATTGGTTGAGCCAGGCATTTAAGATCAGCCTGGACAACATAGGAAGACCTAGTGTCTACAAAAACTGAAAGAAAAAAAAAAAAATTAAAGGAACATGCACTTGAACTTGAGAGACAGAGGAAAACTCTGTCTCTAAAAAATTAAAATAAAATAGAGACAGAAAAACTACAAAGTTATTAAAGCATTAAATGTAACCAAGTAATAAGTCATCAGGATTGGAAACAATGTTTACTTCAGAATCATTGTCCTTGTCTCAACAAAGAAAATCTGATGTAATCCAATTTCAGGAAAAAAAAAATCCTTATATCATCTTTCTACTTTCTTTTTTCTTTGACCTCTGAGCTTTAGGTTACTTGTTTAACTCATGGTTTTACATTCAAGGCATCAAATAGAATCAGAGAAACATCTGGTTTCTCACTGTGGCAGCAATGTGGTTGGTAAGGAAGGTATTACCCAACAGCTGGGAAAATCTTCCCAGCAGGGATCACAAGGAGTACACATCTCTTGGTTTCACAGGTACATAAGTTTTAACAGGGTTTGCAGCCTGAGATGGCTGAAGTTCCCAGTAACTACATGAATTTTTCCCTTCTCATTATTAGATAATATGTATTAGAAAATAATAATTCCTCGACTTCATAGCAAAACATTATTCCTTCACCCCTTTAATCACTATCTGTGGATTGTCTCCGGTCTTTGGTGCTATGCTCAGTTCTGGCTAAGTGATGGTGATGGCAAAAAAAAAAAGAAAGAAAAGAAAAGAAAGAAAAAACCACATTGTGCTTGGCCTTATGGAGAAACACTCCAGCAGCAGGTGGATATTTTTGAAAAATAACACTATAAATTTTGAAATTACAATACATTGTATTATGTAAAAGAATCAAACTCTTTATAAGGAAACAGAGAAGGGTATGGATTTAGACCGAATTGAGGGATACACACACCAGGAAACTGAAGAGCAAACCTTTCTCGTCTTAACTCATGGTTTTATACGTGTTAGGTGTAAAGTTTAAAAGGTGAAAGTTTGAAGCCCTGAGGGGCTGCTGGAAGGTAGTGAGTGAATCCAGACCTCCCCAGAGGTTAATTTGGGAAGGTGGCAGAAGCCAGATCATACCTCCAAGACCAAAGGAAGGAGCTCAGCTTTACTCCAAGGGCATTGAAAATTGCTCAGATTGTAAGCTGAAGAATGACATGATCTAGCATTTTTTTTAAATTTCAGATTAACATGAGGGTACAAATGATGAGTTTTTAACAGATTGTCAGGGCGGCCATGTGCGAACACTAGGTGAATGAAAATGGGGAAAAAGTGGAAAGTTGCTGTACTACCATAGAAAAGACTTTTCGTTCATTTGCCCTCACGGAGGACCATGAAGGTGAGATGAACTATATACAGTTTTTAATTATTTGAGGGTAGAACAATACAAAGTCAGAGATTACAGATGAAAGTTCAGAAACATTTATGCCAAACATGACTTATGCCTTTCTATATTGAATATAGAAGCATATCTTTTATTTTAGTATTTCCCAAGATTTCTTGTGCCTTTCTATATTGAAAATAAAAGCATCTCTTTTATTTTAGTATTTCCCAAGACTTCTAAGGAAAATGTGATGGATAAATGTGACAAGAATTCAACTCGAGACACTTCCTACAGCATGGATGAACTTTGCAGATGATACCCTAAGTGAAACAAGCCAGTTATGAAAGGATGGCACTTATATGAGGCAGCTAGAGTCAGAAATTGAAGTGGCAACTGCCAAGGGCGGGGGAGCTGGGAGGAACAGTGTTTAACGTGTATAATGTTTAAATGTATCTATACCACTGAAATTTATGCTGAAATTGGCTAAAATAGTAATTTTTTTCTCATATATTTTATCATAATAAAAAAAGAAAAAAATATTGAACTCAGCAACAAGCTATAAAACTTCCTGGATGAATTCTTAAAAACTGGCATGAATATTTAGAAATACATTCCATATCAATTTAACAAATACCAATCATATGGATGCACATGTGAACTAAAATATAACATCAGAAACAGAATGTCCTTCCTGGGACTACACTTTGAAGCTTATCCAGAAATGCTTAGCGAATGTTTTGCATGCTTTTCTTGCATCAGGATTTAGGCAGTTTCTTGTCCTTGTTAAGATCTGGTATTCTACTTTCCATCATTTTAAATAACTTTCACCTGACTTTCATTTCCATACCAATAAGTTCAGTCTAGCAATAAAATTTTATTGTCAGTCTTTCCAAGTTTTTATTTTCACCTTTTTATGAATACTATCAGGAGACAAGAAAGAGCTTTCCCCTTATATACCCATGTGCCACTCAAATTTATTTTCTAAAGTTAATCAAAAAGTTTTGGAGGATTTATTTTCCCTTATGATTATCAAATGCATCAATTCAGTAATGCATAGATGTTCTAAAAATTCAGCACCAGGAAGACCACATTAAAGTCATTGTAACATTGCAGTTATTGAATTGAAGTGGATCTCAGATTTTTTGAAGATAAAGAGGATTCTCCCCCACCCAAGGCCTGGTTCAATGTCTTGCATATAACAGGTGCAGAAAATACTTGACTGGTACAGTGTATGTGTGCCATTTGCCCATCATTTCCTGACAATCTTCTTATATTACGTTAAGCCCCCATATCATTCTGCATAGATCAGAAATAACTCAAATTCTAGGCCTTCCTTAGTGCTCGGATATGGGCATGCAACCTGTGTTCCCCACCCAGATGCACCTCTGTGAGACTCTGACTGATGTGAGCGATGTGAAAACAAAGCTGCAATGAGCCACACACACCCCCCCTCCCCCCAGGAAGCGAGGGTGTGGAAGCGTCTGGTGTCTGGGACAGCCATAACAATTCATTCTATTCTTTAGAACAAAGAACCTACCTGATAAAGTTGGTGGAAACCTTCATTCAATCATACAGCCAGTTGTTTATCCATGGTGTTTGTAAGTGACCTTTACCATTCAATCAGCAGATATTTAGACGGACACTAATTCAGCACCTGTTATATCCCCCAAACTGACACGGGTGCAGGATAAGGAAAGACCAATAACATCCATCTTTGATTTAATATTTAAATCTTCAATGTAAATGGATGATCACAGTAGTGGTGGGATGAGCATTTCACATAAATACTCAGAGACACTATGTGAAAACACAGAGGACATCGCTGCCAGGAGTGAGTGATCAAAGAGGACGCCTCCCAAACAATATTTTCCAAGGTGTGATTCACAGATTATCAGCATTCGAGTAGCCTGCTGATACTTAAACCTGCCAAATCGACTGAATCAAAATATTTGATATATTACTCGGGATATAGTGCACAAACATTCTAGGAATGAAGTTGAGAGAGTGAAGGGAATGGATGTGAGAAGATGTTTTTTTCCAAAATCCCAGAAGTAGAACAGTTTATTGATGAGTGTTCCCAGATCAAAAGACTCAAAGGGCCAGATACAGTGGCTTCAAACATCTCTAGATTGGTCTATTTTGACATTTATGTATTAATAAAATAGTAAAGTTTACAGTGAAAGAGATAAATCCTCCATTATCTACATTGGCTATGTTATTTCAATTTTGCAAACTACAGTTTTTTTCCCATCTTGAGAAAAAGGAGCCTGATGCTGAACTCACAGGAAGATGGGGTGGATTAGATTTAGTTAATCATGTAGAGACACATTCAACAAAGGTTGATTTCACCACCTTCACATATATACATATAAGTATTTTTTTGACAAAAGAGGGGCTGCTTTTTTGGTGTGGTTAAATATCAGATGCCAAAGAATGTGTATGCTAATTTACTTTATGCAGCACACAGGAGAGCAGCTGTACAGATAGAAACTTATTAAATGGTTTTAACAGTAGTCATCATGGTGGTTTATACCTTCTCACATCATGTGTAGTATTACTGAGTTTATGTTACATTTTACTAAAGAACCTTAGCCCTTTGAAAAGCGTATGAGGGGTATTTGTTAATTACATAAATATTGGCTCTGATTCAGCTTACAAAAAAATACCAAATGCAAGAAAGGCATATTTGGCCAAATGTCAAAGAAAATATTTTAAAATGTATTGGGAATATCTTAGCAGATGTTCCTCGATGTTTAATACCATTTCTGGTGAAGCTTACTGTTGGCATAATAGTTTCATTCAGATTTCAACTACTTTGTCCCTAAGAATATAAAAACAGTGTCCACCTCTCTGATTAGGGCCCTTTTGCTATTGATTTGAATAAAAGAGAAAAAGCTCGAACAATTATGTTTGAAATCACTTTTTATTGAGGCTTTCCATTTTGGTGTTTCACGCTGCCCTTGTTTTCTTGATTTCCCATGAAATCAGATATTATTTTCTAATTATGATAAAACAATAACAGCTGAGCTGCGGCAGGCTGTTCCCAGTACCGGGTTTGGTAAACAAGGTATTCATGATTTCAGCAGCGGTCTCTTATTCGGGAGTCTCTGCATCTTACTAAGCAGAGGATGATCAAGCCATGGACACAAGCCCACCATACCAGGAACAGAGTGTTAATCACATGAGCAGCAGCCTCAAGATTTCAGCCGTTACTCCTTGGGACCTTATCTGTTCGGCAACCACGGTGGCCACGTGCTCCTTGCTATTTTCATGTCTTCTATATCGTGGGATGTTACATAAAACTTGCAATAAAATTTAGTTGTTACTTGATACTAATATGTGTCTCTGTCTCAGGTTTTATGGTATCTACTGTTCTACCTTGGAAATAAAGTTGTTCACTGATCTTCGTCACCACTTTCCGCTTTAAGTTGTGACTATTCACGTTTTCTTACTGTCTGTGATTTTTGTAATTACTGATTTTATTATCCACTTTCCACAGACTAAAGTATGTATTTATTTCCATATTTGGAAAATCATTATTTGATATTAACCAGTCTTTTTAGAAATACAGGTTGTCTGTTATCTGAAATGCTTAGAACCAGAAATGTTTTGGATTTCAGAATTTTTCAGGTATTGTAATATTTGTGTGTGTGTAAAGTAAGATATCTTCGTGATATCAAAATTTTAGCATGAAATTCATTTTTGTTTCATATACACCTTATACACATAGCCTGATATTAGTGTTATAGAAGATTTTAAAATAATGTTTTTCATGGAAAAAAGTTTTGTTTGCATTTTGACTATGACCCATGACACAGGTTCAGATATGCAATTTTTCACTCTTGACTCCATCTTGGCACTCAAAATATTTAGGAATTTAAATTACTTCAGACTTTAGATTTTCAGACTAGCAATGTTCAGTCTACACCACATATTATATCCTTTTAAATCTCACATTCTAGCTGCTGTAGGTTCTTTCCAAGACACGCCTATATGTTTCTAGCTGTAGAAAAGCCTTTGCTTTCTTTGTCTTTCCCCATGATATCTTTTTCTCATAGTTCTATGAGTCCAACTTTAAAGCAATTGTAGACGGTATTTTTTGTCTATAGACATCTAGAAGAGTTTTACTATCTTGCTATAACAAACAATCTGTAGTGGACAATATTGTGTATGTCGCACGTGATTATGTGTGAGACTTTCATTTGGGACACACTCACACACATATATTGTATGGAATTATAGCATGGAAAGCCTCAATTGTATAAGTTATGCCAAATTTGTTCTTGTTAAATGAATGTACATTTTCCTCTAAGGTAATGATGGTCCTCATGGCTCAATATTCAATGCTTGGTTAGGCTAGATTTTAATTTTTCTAAATTTTTAAATGTCTGCATTTCTCAAACATTTCAAAAACTGTGGTACTATTGTGAAGATAAATTTTATGAATCAATTTGTCTGGTCCAAGATATGTTCAGATATCTGATTAAATGGTATTTCTGAGTGTGTCAAAAGTCTGTTCAGATGTGTTGAGATTAGCACGGGAAAGGGTAGACGGAGCAAGGCAGATGGCCTTCCACAATGTGGACAAGCATCACTTAATCCTTGAGGGCTTGGACATAACAACAAAAAGTGAAGAAAGGTTGAATTTTCTCTGGGCTTGACTGCTTAAGCTACATTAGTCTTGTCCTTGGTGTTCCTAGTTCAAGATTTGTACTAGAATCTCCAACCCCAGCTCTCAAACTGTGAAACCTTACAGATGATGGGAATTCACAGCCTTTCTAATCTCATGTGGCAGTTCCTTATAAGAATCTTCATACACCACATATTCCCTACAAGGTTCTGTTTTTCTCTGGAGAGCTCTGCCTGAAACACTAATGATCTCATTGTAGTTCTAAATTCATTTGTCCAACACCAGGGACTTTTCTATCTATGAATAGACAACATTTTATTCACACAATAGAATAAAGTATTGAAGACGTAGAAAACTAGAACTACATTATTATAAGTAAATCTTCAATGATAAAATTTTTATTTTAAAAAGTACAATGGAATAAAAATCTGCATTTGTTTATCATCTCCTACTACATACGTAGTATGATACCATTCACATAAAATCTAAAGTTCAGCAAGTCATTCTTATATATAGTTTGCCTTTGTAGTGTCAAGGCTCAGAAACCAAGATCCCCAAATATGGCACTTTGACATGCTAAGCTGAAGAAGAGGATTCAAGGCCTCACTAACCTCCCCCCCACCCCATCTCTCAATTCACCACCTCTCCCAAAGCACTGGATGACGATGTCCTTTGAAGTTTTCTTATCTGCCTAGAGTTCAAACTCTCCAGAGAAGAAAATAATTACCTCTGCCCCTTTCCTGAGTTTTCCTGAACTGAGCTCCTATGCAGAGGCAGGACTGGAATCTGTCAACACTCCCGAACAGGCTTTGGTCATGAGCCACTGTCTGCTCTGTGGACTTAACAGACTTTTCTTCAAGCCATTGTATAATATATTCTTCAAGCCCATTAAATTCTCCCCAAAATTATTCGTTTCCCCATTCAAATCATTCACACTTACCCATCACTCTTACTCCTAGAAAAAAGATGTAAACTCATCTGAACTCATATACCCTGAGCACAGAAGAGGTCATTGTTCCGTGATTCTCCCCCATGTACATCAATAAAAATTTGTATGACTTTTCTCTTATTAATCTGTCTTTTTTGGCTGCTGCCTGTGGCTCAAGCGGCTAAGGTACCAGCCACATACACCTGAACTAGCAGGTTCGAATCCAGCCTGGGCCCACCAAACAACACTGACGGCTGCAACCAAAAAATAGCCGGGCATTGTGGTGGGCGCCTGTAGTCCCAGCTACTTGGGAAGCTGAGGCAGGAGAATCACTTGAGCCCAGGAGTTGGAGGTTGCTGTGAGCTGTGACACCACAGCACTCTACCCAGGGCGATAGCTTGAGGCTCTGTCTCAAAAAAAAAAAAAAAAAAAAATCTGTCTTTTTTTCAGTTGATTTTCTGAGAACTTTCAAAGGGCAATGGGGGAAGTTTTACCTTTGCCCCAATAATAGCAAAGATGGTACTTTTGGGGAACAGTGGTAAAGGACTACCATTTGGTGGGGTTACACAAGATGTCATGTGATTCTGAAATAGTTTATAAATAAAATACTCATAGGTGCTTATAAATATGAACTCAATTTATAAATAAAACAGAGCTTTCTAGTTGGAATATCTTAATGACTAAAAATAAAATGCAGATTATATAAAGGTGACTCTCTTTTATTCTGATATTTATTTTTTTCTTCCAATAAATAAATGGAAGGAAGTGAATTGGGTCTAACCCCTTTTCACTGGTAATTTCCTACTCAGAACCTCCACAGTCCTTTGTCAGTATTACTGCAATTGAGTGCTAAATGTTCTCCTTCCCGCTACCCTGTAGCATCTGTTTTACTTTTGAAAATTGGTATCTGGTCTTTAAATATTTGAGTCAGATCATGTCTTTTTTTTTTTTTTGCAGTTTCTTTGGCCATTTCACCAGCAGTCACATTCTGTTCACAAATCTCAGCAGACTTAGCTTAGGAGAGGAAGGAATGTGAGTGAAAGACAGGGCTGTGGCTGGGGGAGGTCAGAGTCAGCACCAGTTCACGTATCTATTACTCATTCCCAATTCACGTCAGAATGTAGACTCCTTAATTTTATATGTGGTATTTGGCAATGATCAAGATTTACATTTGGATTATTTCTAATTACTATTTAGTTGATCTTTGTAATAAAGGAATTCAAATAATACAATGTATATGTGCATGAAACATTAGCAAACCTTAAGAGAGTAAACCTAACATCAAGGAACATTTAGTAGATATTTTCTGGGAGCAATCTTTGCTATTTGAAATGAGAAGAAATGCTATGAGGGAAAGGATTACTCTTTGAGTTTCCTCTGAAAAGATGGTGAAAACAAGGTTGATGGTCATGGCTTGTTGTATTTAACTACACAGCACAAACCATCATTTCTAGTGGCCTCCAAGGGTATTTTGTGGGTTAAACCCATTTTCTTAAGATTTTCCCACACAAATTGCTCTCAATCATTTTGCCACTATTGCATAAATAACTAATCTATTATCTTAAATGCAAACAGTGCCAACATTATTATTTTACTACACTTAATTTATCCACTTTTACATAATCAAAGAGAGGAAGAACTGGTACCTCCTTGAATGAACAAATGAACACTGTTACTTTTTCAGTTAATGAAAATTATCAGAGGTTTCGATTTCATTAATGAAAGTCTGGGAGTTTTTGTTTTCTCTCTCCCTTTTTCTCTCTCTCTTGTAAGGTAGTTTATTTACAAAATATAAAAATCTAAAGATAAAAAGTATTCTTTTCCTTACATAGTTCTTAGAATCTTTATATTTTTGTTACAATGGTACTAGACTCTGTCTCCAAGAGAAAAATTGCTTTCTTTTCCTTTCTCTATATCAGAAAAAATTGCTCCTGAATGACAACTTCTGTAGACACAGCTGTGATGGATTATGATGGTAGAATTAATTAATTTCTATTATATTTTGTTCTTATTGTAGTTATAAATATGTTTGTTGAAAGGCAATTTCCATAAGTATAAATAATTATGCAATCTTTCCTTGATTTAATCAGCATTTGTTTTATTTTGAAGCATTATTGATAAACTTATTCCAGTCAGAAAATACATGTATGTAGCATGAAGCGAATGTACGTTGCATCATAAGCTTCCAGAGCCCTATAACATTTAACTTTCCAGAGTTCATAAAAATGAAAAACGCCAGGTCGCACCATTAGAATTCCCTCCATGGTAAGAAGGAGAGGAGACTCCTTTACAAATGCCCAAAGCTGGAGCTTTCGGGAATTGCATTCAGAGAAATATAATTTTGAAATCCAGAAAATGGAAAGGAAAAGCTTGTTTTTCAAAACCTCAAAAAGCAATTCTTCTATCACTTGAAATCTGTGAAAACTTTTTCTATGCCAAAGAACGGTTTGCAGCTTCTGAGTAATTATAATTAAAAATTTATATTACTTTGTGTTTTCAAATACAAAGATAGAGTTCCACAGAGTTGTGAAAAATTGCTAATTGTTAAGTAGCAAGTGTATAAGTAAAATATTTAAATACATCACAAATAGAGGAGAGTTTGAATGCAACATTGATAATGGGGGGGGGTCTTTTCATATGTTCAATAACTGTGTTCTTACCTCAAATTTTTATATCGTATATAAAGTTGACTTTCAGAAGATGATTGATACCTGTTTCCTACTTGGATGGATTTAAAGTAGAAAACATTTCTAGTATGTAAACTTGGGAGTAACCCGTACACGGGTCGTATTTATTTTCAATGGTACAGTCTCATTTTTATTTTCTAAAAGTGGGGGTTAGCTATAATGGAATAGGGTAATTTATTCTCCAGTTTTTATTTATGTTCTAATTTTTGCTGCCTGTGCCCATGACAGTGGCCATCTCGGCCATGATAGTCTCCTCTCTGCTCAAAGGCACATGGCGGCACAGGGAGGAAACAAAACAGCAGGAATATATTTTGAAACCTGTCTGACAGTCATTTGCTCCCATCATTTCTTCCGTTTTCTCTGTTCCTTCCTCCCACTTCTTCCATTTCTCAAGTTTAATAATAAATCTTTGCTCTTTGATCTTGCTCATCACCATGAAACGAGCATGGCTGGCTAACCTTTTGGTTTCACGGGGAAGATAAGGGACTTGGGAACTGAATTGTCTCATCACAGGCTCTAGGAAAAGATCTCAGTGATGTTTATTATAATCCTCTCATTTTCATATTTTAGATTCTGGGGTTAGGAGGTATTGATAGTCAAAGCCCTATACTTTTTAACTAATTATTTGACTTTTTTGAGTTGTGGAAATGGCAGAATTTCTGCAAGATAAAGGAGTTGAGATTATGAAGGCCCCTACACAGACTTCCTGAAACCAACACTCACTGCCGTCCACAGCCTGCCCCAAACTGCACACGCAGCAGCCTCGCCTGCTCCACTGTGTGCAGCCCCTCTTTAAAACAAACAAACAAACACAAAATAATAATAATAACTGCACTCTCTGTTAGTCCAAGAGATGGTTTTGAGGCCGATTCCACAGATGTCTTTCATATGAAAAGTTCCTTTCTTACTTGGCAATCCTGCTATTTCAGTAATTGGCTCTCTGCATGGGGACTAACAGCCCCTGGGCAGAAACACCACCACCCTCCACCCCACCCCACCCCCATCACTCCGTGGCACCTGCAGAGCAGCTGCAGTCTGTGCCTGCGCTGCCGTGTCTTCCTGAAATCCACAACAAGAAGACACAGGCTTCTGAGCCCCCAGCCGGCTTGCAGACGAGTGTGATCACACGGAATTATTGCTTTAAATCCCCGCATTTTGTAGTAGTTATGTGGCTATAGCTAACCTATATAGGAGAAAAGGGGCAGACACCAGAAGCAGAACTGATACAGGCGAGGATGTCGCTAGAGGAAACAAAGACTACAGTATCCTCTCCACTGGCCCACTCCCCACACACAGGTTAAGGGGGTTATTCATGATTTCACTTTCTGGGATTTTAGTTACCTGTGTTCAACCATAAGCCAAAAATAGAAAATTCTAAGACTGAGTGCAGTGGCTCACCCTTATCACCCTTGTAATCCTAACATTCTGGAGGCTTAGGTGGGTGGATTACTTGAGCTCAGGAGTTAGAGACCAGCCTGAGCAAGAGCAAGACCCCATCTCCGCTAAAAAAAAAAAAAATTAGAAAAATGAGCCAGGCATGGTGACACATGCTTGTAGTTCCAGCTCCTCAGGAGGCTGAGGCAAGATTGCTCAAGCCTGAAAATTTGAGGGTGTTGTGAGCTATGGCACCATCGCACTCTACCCAGGGTGACAGAGTAAGACTCCGTCTTTAAAAAAAGAAAAGAAAATTTTTAAATAGTATACTATTCATAATGAAATCTCTCCTCTTTTTACTTTATCCTGCCTCGGACATAGTTTATGCATCCACTGATGGTCTTAGAGTATATCCCCCATGAACAAGGAGGTGCTTGTAATCAGAAGAGAAATATGAAAGGTAATAGATTACTAACTTAAGCAATAATGGAGATTAAAATTAGGAGATAACCATAGCAGTTCCATGAACTTCTACCCAAAACTCTTAGGGCCATAAGTGTTTGCAATATAGATATTTTTAGACTTTATAAAGTTATGAGAATGTGTAAATGGTATATGTAGCATTCATCAGGAGGTTCTGGGACAATATTCCATAATACTTCGTTCTGAAGAAAAACAAATGAATTTTACACTAAGTAAAATAAATAAAGACTATAAAATCTATATCAGTTAAAGTCACATTTGGCTTCCAATGTCATAAAAAAGTTCTAGTTTGCTAGGCTTTCCGGTTTCAGAACTACAGGTGAAGGACCTGTAATGTCAACACTGCAGAAAATTAGAGAAGTATAAAAAATTAGAAGAATCATTGACTTGGATATTAAGATTACCTTGCTGATCTAGCTGAACTAAGAAAAGTCTAAGAAATAGATGTGCTCAGTGAAAAGTGCAAACTCTTAAATAGCTTAAGGGAAGATGTACACTCTCTTCTGCCGGTAGGTGTCCTTGGGATTTACCCCCCACCTTGACCCTAATTCATATACCTGGTTATTATTGTTATTCAAAATGTAAATGGAAGAGATAATTTAATACTGTTTCTCTGTACACAATAAAAGATGTCTGCAGAGCCCTAACAGAGTGTAATGTGAGTACAGAGGGCAGTGTGAAGGGCTAGCTTGAATAATCCTACTCCAAACTTAATTGTTTGGCTATATTCCCTGAGTGGCTTTTCAGCATGTGTTTTAAAGTAGTCTCTAGTTCATGAAAGACACAAAAGTGTCATTATTTCCAGAAAGGTAACTAGAACTGGCAAAAAATATAGAACTTTGTGGAAAACTCAAACTCAAAATAAAGACTCTTTTCATTGCCTGATTCAAATACATCTGATAATTTAACAGCATGTTACAGGTTTAATTCTCACATCTTTGCAGGTGATTTGTCTGGCAATGACGAGAATGGTTCAGAACTAGTTATTATGCTCATATTTCATAGTCTATAAAATCCTTTTAAAGTCCTGTACATTTAATTCCTATCCTGTTATAAAGTGTTTTAGCATTGCTATTATTATTAATGTCATTTAGATGTTAATATCAAAATTTTACAGAATTATTTTGGAATATTATCTTAGGCATGTTTAAGTATAAGAAGTAGTAAATGTTCTTCATGTAAACAAATACATGTAGAAAATTATTTCATTTGATTGTGTTTACCTATTGGTCTAATGATCACATTTTTTTCACTAGATGATTGAATGCACAGCATGTTTTGAACCACCTACTAATATGAAAGATCTCTCAAATAAAAGTGCATTAATGAAACAAGTCACATGTATTTGAATGATAAGGCAGTTTTCTTTAGTTTCAATGTTGTTCTTCAATTTTCATATGAACTAATTTAAATGGTTGTGCTTGTGTATGGATTAGTAAAATTCCCACAGAAGCCAATAGAAAAATTCTAATTCATATTGTCTGTTACGTTTGTTTTCATCAAGGTAGTGTGAATAATTAAAACTCCCATTATATCTCTGTGCTTGCTTGCCTTAAATGTAATGTTCTTCAACATTTTCTTTCTACATACTTTAAAAAAAAAATAAGTCAATAAGTCATTGTCTATTCAGAGGTATGACTATTTTAGAATTCAAAATAAATATAATAGGTAGAATGCTCATTAAAGAATTCCAAGTGCATTTTATATTAAAATGCTACCATTTATATTATCTCACATAAAGTTAACTAGTCTTTACCATTATTTTCCCAAAAGATATCAGTAAATGAAATTGACCTAGTGTTTCCTATTGTTAAATGAGTGATAATGATATTGGGATTTCTTCAAAATATAAAGAACTTTAATTGGTTAGCCATCCTGATACTGTATGATGGATTTTTTTTTTTTTAATTTCAGATACATGAATCTATTTAGGGAGTCTGCTAAAAATTAATCTAGCTCAGGAGTTTAGTTTCAATGTTGTTCTTCAATTTTCATATGAACTAATTTAAATGGTTGTGTTGTCATATGCTCAGGAGGGTAAAGAAGGCCAATTGGAAAGGTTGTAGCTTTCTGGACTGTCCAGGCAGGATGGTAGGATATTTGCTCAGGTGTGAATCACAGAGATAGGCGACAGAGCCTGCTGGGGACTTCACAGAGGAAAATTGCAAAGCAGAGAAGAAGGAAGATAAAGAAGAGTATTGGCAAACATCAAACCCAGAGAAGCTGAGAGCCTGGTAAAAGGTTAAGGGGGGTCCCTCTCTTCCTTCAGTGACCAGCAGGACACCACATTTCTTGAAGTCTTTTCCACCCCCCTACAAGGCATGGTGGCATGGTGGCAAACACAGAATATATGTGATCCCCAAGCTTGGATGGTGCATGTGGTGATCCCCTCTTAGGACAGTGATACTGGAGAACCAGCTTGCCTCCATTCAGATGCTTCCTTCCCAGCCCTCCCTATCTAGTGCAACCAGAAATCAATTCAAAGAGATTGAGACTGAGATTTCGAAGAGCAGCCCAGTAGGTGCATGCTACAGGCTTAGGTTCCCACAGAGGGTGGGGCCCACATCTTTTCCACTAGGGACCTACAGTGGTCTCGGGGTACCCAATTTGGAAGCTCACTGTCTGCTTGTATTTTGTAGGATCACACACCAGAAGGCCAGATAAGCAGACCAGAACCAGTACCCTGCTGACTACAGTGGGTTATTTGAGGACACAGAGGAGGTCTGAAAGCTCCACATGGCAAGGAAGCCAGAATGGACATAGGAGCAGTGCTGTGGGGTTCCTGAGACACTGGGATCTAGGAAAGGACACTTCCCTAGAAGAACCATCATGTGGGATGACCTCAGCCCTGGGAAACAGAGCAACCAAATGACACAGCTTCAGGACCTCAGAATGACCAGGAGCTATAGCCCATCCCCCACCCATTACAAATCAGAGAGCAGTTTGAGCTGAGAATTTGGAAAGCAGTTGCTTCTAGCTGCTTCTCTCTCAGGGTCACATACTACAGGCTGTGGACTCCATGGAGAGTGGGGCCCATGCCCCTTCCCTTGAGTTCTATAAATTCACACGTTACCTAATCTGGGAGCTTCCTGCCCACCAGCACTTCCCAGAGATGCATACTAGCAGGTCCCACACACAGCTGAGGAGAGGTTTAAGAGCCGCATTTAGGTGACAAGGAACCCTGTGTGGACCGAACTAACAGGAGAGTTCTATTGGGCTCCAAAGATCTGGAAGAGTGCCATTCCTTCCCCCAAGAAAACTGGTCCATTGTATTAGGATGGGAAGTGCCAAGTACCTTCAATCTCTCAGAAATAATCTAACCCACAAGGACCCATTTGGATTCAGGGTGAAGAGATGGAAAATAATACTCTATGCAAAATGGAAATCAAAAGAAAGCACAGTGTAGCCATTCTCAATTCAGATAAAATTGACATTAAATCAACAGTGGTAAAGAAAGACAAATATGATCATTGAATGTCAAAATCTATGAGATTCAGCAAAAGTAGTCTTAAGGGGAAAATTAATAGCCTTCAATGCCTACATGAAAAAGGCAAAAAAACCACAAGTTGTCAATCTAATGGCACATTTCAAAGAACCAGAAAAGGAATAACAATGAGCACAAAGCCAGAAAAGAAAATAAATAACTAACGTCAAAGCAGAACTAAATGAAATTGAAAGCAGGAAAATAATATAGAAGATCAATGAATGGAAATCTGAAAATTCTGAATCTACAGAATTTTCACTGTGTTAATCAGGAATGTAAGAGAAAGGATCTGAATAAGCTTAAACAGAAATGAAAAAGGAGATATTACAACTGATACTCAGAAATACACAATATCATCGTGAACACTATGAAAATCTCTATGTACATAGACTCAAAAATATTGAGAAAATGGACAAATTCCTGGAAAGACACAACCACTCTTCCTAAGAGACTTCCTTAGACTTCTTCCTAAGTCTCCATCAGGAAGAAACAGAACCCCTGAACAGACCAATGACAAGGAACTAGATAGAAGCAGGAATAAAAACTCTTCCAAAAATTAAAGCCCTGCACCAGATAGTTTCACAGCTGAATTCTACCACACTTACAAAGAAGAGTTGGTGCTCATACTGCAGACTATTCCACAACATCAAGGAGGGAATCCTCCTCAAGCTATTCCACTAAGCCAGCATCTCTGATACCCAAGCCAGGAAAAGACACAAGGAAAAAAATGAAAGAAAGACCAATATCCTTTATGAATATAGATGTAAAAGTCTTCAATAAAAATCTGGCAAACCAAATTCAACAGCACATCCAAAAAATAATTCACCACAACCAATGAGGCTTCATCCCAGGAATGCAAGGACGGTTCAACATAAGTAAATCCCTAGTGTAATTCACCATATAAACAGTAGCAAAAACAAAATTCATAAGATCATCTCTAGATGCAGAAAAAGCAATTGACAAAATTCAATACCATTTTGTGATAAAAACTCTCAACAAACAAGGCACAGAAGGAACATAGAACAAAATTATAAAAGCTACATATGACAAACTCAGAGCCAACATTACACTGAACGGGGAAAAGTTGCAAACGTTCCCATTTTGAACAATAGAAAGACAAGAATGACCACCATTACTATTCAACACTGTGTTGGATCCCCTGGCCACAGTAAGTAGGCAAGAAAAAGAAGTGGAAGACATTTAAATTGGGAGAGAAGAGGTAAAATTATTTCTCTTTACTGATGATACAATCTTATATCTAGAAAACTCAAGAGATTCCACCAAGAGACGCCTAGAATTGATACATAAATTCAGTAGTCTCAAGCTACAAAATCAATGTGCACAAATCTGTAGTATTTCTATACACCAACAACAGCCAAACTGTTAATAAAATCAAAGATTCAATACCATTCACAGAGAAAACAAAACAACTGCAACTATACTTGACCAAGGAAGTGAAAAATCTGTACAAAGAGAGTGAGGACTCACTGAGGAAGGAAATCACAGGTGATACAAACCAATGGAAAAACACATCACACTCAAGTGCTGGCAGAATCAATAATGTTATTATATCCATACTATGGAAAGTGATTGACAGATTCAATGAAATCGCCATCAAAATACCAACATCATATTTCACAGATCTGAAAAAACATAATTTTGTGTTTGTTTAGAACCAGAAAAGAACTCGAATAGCCAACGCTTTCTTAAATAAAAGGTAAAAAGTCTGGAGGCATCACATTCCCAGACTTCAAACCACACTATAAGGTAATGTTGACCCAAATAGTATAGTGTTCCACAAAAATAGAGACATAGACCAATAGATCAGAAGAAAAAGCCCAGATATAAAATAATCCACATACATCTAACTGATCTTAGACAAAGCAGACAACAATTCACACTGGGAAAGGAATTCATATTTAATAACCGGTGCTAGCAAAATTGAATTCATATCTCTCATCCAGCATACAAATTAATTCAAATAAAAATGAAAAAGAATCCAGCTCTATCACAAAAATTAATTCATGATGAATAAAAAATTTAAATGAAAGGCATAAAACCATAAGAATTCCAGAAAAAAATGTTGAAAAAATTCTTCTAGGTAACAGGCTGGACAGAGAACTTACAAAGAAGACACCAATGGCAATAACAGCAACAACAAAATAAATAAATGGAACTTGGTTAAATTAAAAAGTGTCTGTACAGCCAAAGAAATGGTTAAGAGTGCAAATAAACAACAGAATGAGAGAAAAATTTTCTATATTACACATCTGATAAAGGGTAATAACCAGAATCTACATAGAACTAAAGCAAATCAGCAAGAAAAAGCAATGTTCAATGTCACTAATCATAAAGAAAATGCAAAATAACACTACAGTGAGATCCCACCTTACCCCAGAGAATAGCTTTTATAAAACAACCACAAAACAACAGATGCCAGCAAGGATGAAGAAGGAAAGGAATGCTAATACACTGTTAGTGGGACTGCAAATTAGTACAACTTCTCTAGAAAACAGTATTGAGATTCCTCAAAGAAACTAAAAGTAGACCTCCCATATGATGCAGCAATTCCACTACTTGGTATTTACCTAAAGAAAAACAAGTCATTTTCACCAGCTCTTGATTGTCCATTGTAGCACAATTCACAGTTGCAAAGTGTGGAATCAACTCAAGTATCCATCAGTTCATGAGTGGATTAACAAAACGTGGTATCTGCATACCATGAAATCCTAATCAGCAATAAAGAAGGATGACTTTATTTCCTTTTGCAAGATGTGGATAAAACTAGAGATAATTATCCTTAGTGAAGTATCTGACAAATAGAAAAACAAACACCACATACATATAGTATGAGTATACACTTAAATTGAAACTAACCAGTGAACACACATGTTCATAAAGTGTAGTAAAACTCAATGGAACTCAAGCAGATGGAAGGAGCTCTGAGGGGATGGTCAAAACATATCTAACCACTATCCAGGTGATGGCAGCTGGAGAGCCTACGATAATCCTGACTCCAGCATTAAAAAGCAATGAAGTAACCAAAATCATTTGTACCCCTGTAATATTTTGAAATAAAAAGAAAAAAAAATCCAGAATGTGGAGCATAACAGAAGATATTTTTCACTATGTTATAAAAAAGGAAGAAAATATTTGATATTTGTAGAAAACTAGTTGTGTGGAAAACAGGATCTTTTATGATATTAAGAACAGGATAAAGAAAATTCTAAGTTTTCTAATTCAAAGATAAATTTCAGAATAGATAGACAATAGTAAAAGATAGTTAATTATAAACAAAAAAGAAAAAAATTCTTAACTTAAGCCATATCTAAATTTAGAGTATGTTAAGAGTACAAAACTATGAATTATGGAAAACCAATTATTTGTTAACATCTATGGATAATGTAACCTTTTTTAAAAAATTGAAAAATTTACCTTAAAAAGGAGAAAACCCTTTAATTTTAGTATGAAGTTTGATTTCAGATAGATTTTTTTAAAGATGTAAAAGTGAACTTTTGTTTGAAAACAGAACCTATTTAAATTATTTAAAACTAGATACTGTATTTTATCATACAATAGGTGATCATAACCATCTGAAACTCGTGAAATACCATTAAGTTTTAATAAACAATGCAAGGCACCAGATTTATAGTGGAGAAGACTGGATGCTCCCTTCTCATCAGTGAACTAAGGAAGCTACCCCCTGACTTCTGCTTATGAGGCAAAAGTAGCTCTACTGTTGTTCCCATTTGAACAATCCCATGGAGAATCCACAGTTTATTTGAAATGATAGTCTAAAACTCTTTCTTTTGAGGAATGCTTGCTATGGAACCCCTTTTATCTGGATCAAGTCTTGTGAAGGAAGGTCAAGAAAGGTCCTACCTGTAGATTATAAACTATAATTATCAAAAATAAGACCATAATTCTGATCTGACTAAAAAATTAAATTTTGTCAAAAGTTTTAACTCATTGATTAATGTAGGAACAAGTGAGATGTTAGAAGAAGAAGCTGAGGCTCGGCGCCTATAGCTCAACCGGCTAAGGCGCCAGCCACGTACACCTAAGGTGGCGGGTTCAAATCCCCAGCCCGGACCTGCCAAACAACAATGACGGCTGCAACCAAAAAATAGCCAGGCGTTGTGGCGGGCGCCTGTGGTCCCAGCTACTTGGGAGGCTGAGGCAGGAGACTCGCTTGAGCCCAGGAGTTGGAGGTTGCTGTGAGCTGTGAAGCCATGACACTCTACCCAGGGGGACAGCTTGAGGCTCTGTCTCAAAAAAAAAAAGAAGAAGAAGCTGAAGAGCATTATATGGGTACAGTGTGTGTGTTTGTGTGTGTGTATAAACACATATACACAGATGCACCATCAGGAAATATATTGGCTAATAGATGAAAAATTACTTAATAGCTTAAAGGGAAATAAAATACAATAGGTGAATCATATTTTCTATAGTGCAAAAATTTATTGTATCTCCACTAGAAAAAAATAATTTTAATTGCCATGGATAAGAATTATTTTCATTTCTGTCTATTTTCCACATTAACTTCTACCCCTACTGAGTTTTAAAATAGCCTTATTGAATATGAAGACAATTAAAAGTGAAAACACACTTAAAATAAAATAAACCGTCAGGGTCCTGTAGACAATGTATTGAAATGCAGTGAAAGAAAACCTAGTAATCTTATTGGCCCATTTTCATATCCTGGAAAATTTTCCTAAGAGTTTCTGAAACTCTTTTGATCTGAAAATTCTAATTGATTACCTTCATGCTTTTTAAATCTTCAAACCCATTTATTTCCTGTAACATTATCTTTGAGTTTCTCATCAAAGAGATTTCAATTCACAAATCAGGAAATCAATTGTCAGAATGCTGCTTTATAAGCATAATTTTATCTCAGAATAAACTCTCAGAAAATAAAAGCAAAAAAACTATATTTTGGCTTAAGTTTAAATGACAATTTAATATCAAGAAAGATATAATTCCAAAAAATTTCAAAGCGCTGGGCAAGGTGGCTCCTGCCTGTAACTCCTAGTACGTGGGGAGGCTGAGGAGGTTAGATTGAGCTCAGGATTTAGAGACAAGCTAAAAATAGCTGGGCAGTGTGTCGGGCACCTATCGTCCCAGCTATTTGGGAGGCTGAGGCAAAAGGATCACTGGAGCCCAAGAGTTTGTGGTTGCTCTGAGTTATAATGCCACAGCACTCTCAAGGGTAACAAAGTAATACTCTCAAAAAAAAAAAAATATATATATATGTATATAGCTTTTAGTAGTAATATTACACAGAGCTACACATTCCCAAATAAAAATTAAAATTAACAATTACAAATTTTAGCAATCTCCACTCCACTTTCAATACTTGTATGGACTCAGAATTGACTGGATAAGCCAAAAGGATACAGGTCCATCAAATACACCAAACTGTGTCAGTAATTCATAAAAAAGAGTGAAAATTTCACTAGAAAATAATTATGAATTATGAAATAGCTCAACTTCCACCACCTCACCACAACTAGCTGCTAAAATATCTTGTCACCTCTGAATTTACTAGTTCCAGGAGAACTGGCAGAACCTAAATTTATGGAAAGCAATTAGGTTGAGAAGAAATTGATCAAAACAATAAGTTGGTCAAAACTGAATACTTAACAATATGTTAAGTATTTGGCATTCATATGATAGTACCTTTAGCCACCAGAGGATATTTGTGCATTTTAATCTGTTCTAGCCTTTTAAGCCATTTATCTAATATATTCAAAAGTATCATTAAAAAATTTAAATACATATTATTCAAATATATTTATATTTTATAACAATACTTTTATGACATTTTAAATACTACTTTCATCTCCAAGTTTTTTTAAAATAAGTTTATTGAAATGAATGCTCTAAACATTAAAACTTTTTAAACAAATTTTAAGTAAGCTACAGTAATACAAACTCTATTTTATGACAATATTCATGTTTTAAATACTACTTTCATCTCTAAGTGATTTTTCCAAATCAAGTTTATTGCAATGAGTGTTCTAATCACTAAAACTTGTTTAAATTTTAAGCGACCCAGGCAAATACGAATTTTAAAAATATTCATAATTTCCCACATTACTATTGATTATATTTATGACATAGAGGCTTGTCATTCCCATTTGGCCATAGTTATACTCTTATGAATTAAATTAAAATATTTCTACAGTTTTTTCATTGACGTCATTTATTTCTATTTTATATAAATATTATGTAAAGTTCAAGTAAGAATTGAATTTCCATCTTTAAAAAAATGTGACTAAAATTTAAAAATAGGGAAAAGGTTAAAACATGGCAAATTTGGAATCAACTAATATCTTATATTCATAAATTTAGTAAATATGAACTTATAAACTTAGAGGATAACACCTGAATGCTATTTTCTATATTGAAAATTATACTCAAGGGCAAAATAGACTAAAACTTGCACTGATATACCATCTACCTCTCTTTCCCTAAAAACACATATTTCCTTTCCATGGAAATAACTGATCTCTACTCAGTGAATTCAGAATGATTGATGGCTTTTTTTACTGGTTATTGATAGGCCTACAAGAATAACCCCTCCTGTACTCTGAGGGAGCACTGACACTTAAAAACAAAACAGTGCTAGAAATACATTTTCTATATTGTGATAAAAATACATATCTTAAAACTTACTATTTTCACCAGTTAAGTGTATAATTCTGTTACATTAAGTGCATTTACACTGTTGTACAACCGTCACCACCATCCATCTCCAGAACTAGTTTATTATTCCAAACTGAACTCAGTAACCATTAAACAAAATCTTCATTTCCTCCTACCCAGTAACTACTATTGTACTGTCTGCCTTTTTGAGTTCAATTATTTTTAATATATCTCATTCAAATGGAATCATGCAGTATTTGTCATTTTATAGCTGGCTTAAGCAACTCAGCATAAAGTTTATTTAGGTTCAGCCATGATGTAGTATGTATCAGAATTTCATTTATTTTCAAGGAAAATAATATCCTTGTAACCATGTCTTGTTTGTTTATTAATCCATTGATTGGTGTTAAGATATTTCATACTTTCTGGTTGTTGTGAAAGGTGATGCTATGAACATTGGTGTGCAGCTATCTGTGAAGCAAGGTGAGTAAACACATCGGGAAATTGTTTAAGGTTTTAAAGGTGGATTTATTTTCTCTCCTTTTTATTTTATTTATTTTTTGTTTGTTTGTTTTTGATTAAGTATTTTCTTGGTTGCTACAGGCCTGTAACTGTTTTTCCAAGTTCTTAGAAAGCTAGGATAGCCAGCTGCAGGTTACATTTTTAAGGTTTCTATAGGGGAATAAGGGCTTCAAGCTTTTTAGTCAGTAATTTTGCTCCTCGAAATAACTTTTAAGCTTAAAACTTTCTTTTAATGCTACCAATTGAAAGTTCTGATATAGAAAATTAGTTATCTTACACTTCACAAATAAATTCATAATGATGTTCATGGTACACAGATATAGGTAGTATTTATTAGGCTGTTCATACTCCAGAAAAATTTCTGGTATACTAAAATAATACCACGTGTTTTTTTTTGTACAGCAACAGTGTAAGACAGGAAGGCAAGGAGTGATTATCATCATATCATAAAAAAATAGAATTTAGGCTTGAAGACCAAAAATAATTTACATAACTCTAAAACGGTGAATGGAAAACTTGAGCAACATTGTGTGATTTATCTTTGTCAGCCTTCTTTAATTGGCTTTGTTTGTTTTAATTTACAGACTCAAAAGTTTAATCAAAACTTTTCTGGCAATTTTAATGAAAGCAGCATAGGACTATAACCTTTTATTATATAATCTTCTTGGTCTTTCTAGACAGATATAAGCCCCACTACTGGATATTTGCCCAGTGGCAAAAAGTATTTTTATGAAAGAGACACAGACACCCAACTGTTTATTGCAGCACAACTCACAATTGCAACGTGCCCATCAATAGATAAGTGGATTAATAAAATGTGGTATATGTATCCCGTACAATACTACTCAGCCATAAAAGAAAATGGTGATTTAATGCCTTTTGTAACAACCTGGATGGAGCTGGAGACCATTCTCTCAAGAGATGTTTTGCAAGAATGGAAAAACAAACTCCATAGGTACTCACTAAGAAATTTGAACTAGACTTGGTGCCTGTAGCACAATGGTTACAGCACTGGCCACACACACTGGGTTTGAACCCAGCCCCAGCCAGCTAAACAACAATGACAACGGCAACAAAAAAATAGCTGGGCATTGTAGTGCGTGTCTGTAGTCCCAGCTACTTGGGAGGTAGAGGCAAGAGAATTGCTTAAGCCCAAGAGTTTGAGGTTGCTATGAGCTGTGATACCACTGCACTCTACTGAGGGCAACATAGTGAGTCTCAAAAAAAAAAAAAGAGAGAGAGAGAAGAAAAGAAAGAGAAAAGAAATTTGAACTAATCGATCAACACCCACATGCATGTTTGGAAGTAAAGCTCAGTGGAAAGCATGCAAGTGGGATGGGGTAAATTTCCACCTAACGGGTACAATGCACACTGTCTGGGCGAGGAGTTCACTTTTAAAAGCAATTTATGAAAGCAAACCATTTGTACCCCAATAATATTCTGAAATAAAAAAGAAAGATAAATAAAAATTAAATAGATAAATTATGGAAGTATAAGTACTGTTTGTGAGTTGTTTAAAATTAAGTTCTGGTTGCCTACATTCATCTAGTCAAAGATCAGCACCATAAATCCCCCACATCTCTGCTCAATTTTAGCTAAAAGCCAGCTCTCAGGTTTGACCAGGGTTCACCTTACATGTAGCTGAACTAATTGATTAAGTGACCAGGGTTTACCTTACATGTAGCTGAACTAATGGATTAAGTTTGACTTGGAAAAAGGATGAATGAAGACAGGCAAAAAAATGATTAGACTAAACCTAATAAATAAAAACCTTTAGTTATACAACATTGACTTAACATATGTAATTTTTTTCTACTACTCAACACAAAAGTAAACATGCTAGCTGGACGCAGTGGGTCATGCCTGTAATTCTAGTATTGTGGGTCATGCCTGTAATTCTAGTATTCTGAGGCTGAGGTGGGTGGCCTACCTGAGCCCAGGAGTTCAAGACCAGTCTGAGCAAGAGTGAGACCCCGTCTTTACTAAAAATAGAAAAACTAGCTGGGTGTTGTGGTGGACATCTGTAGACTCAGCTTCTTGGGAGGCTAAGACAAGAGGATGACTTGAGAGCAAGAGTTTGAGGTTGTTATGGGCTATGATGCTACAGCACTCTACCTGGGGTATCTTATCTTAAAAAAAGTGAGACTCTTGTCTTAAGACATATATATATGTATATATATATATATATATATGGAGAGAGAGAGATGCCGTAACATAAAATAATCTATAATATTTTTTGTTTTCAATATTCTAAGACTGAAATCATCTACCTTATAAGGGGCAAATTTAGGGTCTTTCGTATTCTTTTTTTTTTTTTTTTTTT
>NW_003852404.1:14403923-14437006 GCF_000181295.1 Otolemur garnettii | reverse complement strand
TGGCTATTTTTTTTTTTTTTTTGGTTGCAGCCATCATTGTTGTTTGGCGGGTCTGGCCTGTATTCCAACCTACCACCTTAGGTGTATGTGGCTGGCGCCTTAGCTGCTTGAGCCACAGGAACCAAGCCACATTTTCATATTCTTATTTTATTTGTTGCCACTTGGCTTCTGAGCCTTTCTCTACTTTGATTCCCTTTCTTTACTTCTTGCTACCCATTCTCAGGATCAATCACTGATATTTCTTCCTCTCACAGACTTGAACTTGTTGATATTCTTCAGGTGATTTATCTTAACTTTCTCATCTCTCTTTTCTTGATCCAGCTTATAATCCAAGAGTTTTAACCATGATCTTTGTAATAAAATTCATAAAGCCTTCCCCAACATTTAAAACTACAGTTATTCATCCACTCATTCATTCATATTATATATTCATTTAAAAACTATTCACAAAGCACTCTCTTCAACTGTATGTCTTTAGTATTTCCAATTTAATTTCCTTAAAAAGTGTACATCCAATGTGTCCCATTCTGCTCCATTGTCTACATTTCCAGGCCACTCCTCTTTCAGTTTTCCTTATCTGTAATACTCATGGGCCTATGAGTCACTCATCCTAAGATCCTAAATTATTCCCTTCTCACCCTAAATTGAATCAGTATAGATATAGCTCAAGTCTCCATTTCAGGGAATTTCCATCATCACTGTTCTCACTACTTAAAAGCAAAATGAAGTAAAAATAATATATTTGCTTTAAAGAAGAGATATATTTACCATAAACAAGTATTAAAATTAATTTGAACTACTAAAGTACTAAGAAATGGAATAACTTATGAGGTGTTATTAGGAATGTGTAAAATTTTAGCCCCAAATTCACACTTAAATAATTAGAAATTGATTAACATCTAAAAGTTTCATTATAAATTTCAAATATCGTAGGCCTTAGAGTCTTCACTTGTAAGTTCATATACAATATGTAGGATAACCAATTACAAGCTTAATAAACAAAAAAGCTATATGAAGGCAGTATGTTTGAGTTTCTGGAAATAATCCTTAAGTGATTCTTTCTAAGGTCCCATTACACTGTTTCAAAATGACACTGAAGAGTGAATAAATGCAAACAACAGGATTTTACAAGAATGAAATCTTTTATGAAACCATATAACTGCTGAAGAATGGATTTTAAAGCATCTTAAGTGGTTTGATTAATGAATAATTTAAAAAGTCATTGTAGCTAACTACTCCATGTTGTATGACCTTTACCCCTTGGACATCTGATAAAGAGAAAGGTTCAGGTTTAAACAATGTAAGTTGTATTATAAATTCACATACTCATCCAAAAGCCATCTATTTTGTGACCTGATTGATTACCTATATTTTTCTCTCTTTAGATTTCTTTATGTCTTTTCATACAGAATGAATGACATGATGACTATGAGAAATTAAGAAAAGAGTAACAGAAGGAATCTTTAATAACTCACTCATGCCTGTAGCAAAAGCAGCTGAGTGTCTGAAGCAGCGGGTCCATCTCTACATGTGTCAAAGACATCTTTGTGGCTGTGCCTTTGTTCATCTATTCTCTGTGTAGAATTTGCTTTCCTTTTTTAGGTGGCTGAATATTAGGGAAGTTAGGATTATGGGAATAGAGTTAGACTGATATAATAATGAAATGACTGTATGAAAAGCTTTGTGATCAGGGTCAGGTATGCAGGATAATGGGAGAGGACATGAGCCTCGGCAATCATGAGACAGCTTGTCAGGAACATCAAAGGACTTCAGGGAAAAAGCCTACAAGGGCCTAGTTGGAGCCAGAAAGGACCCCAGGGTAAAAGTTTGTAAGGGCCTGAAATGGCTTGGGAAGTCATTTTATGACAGCATGTGAAGCTGCCTCATTGAACAAGAAAGACCAGTTCTTATGAGTGTGAGATAAGAAGATTCAGCTTTCCCCCAGCTCCTGAAAGGAGTAGGGCGTCGACCCATCTGCTCCACAGGAACATAGAGGTTTAACAGGGTGGCATGGAGCTCCAACGTCCATATTCCCTTTTCCTTTGTTTTATGAAATCCCGTTAGTGATCGATAAGTATCTTAAGGAGTAAAAGTAGGAAAATAGCCTAAGCATAACTGGGTAGGTGATGGAGGATTTGGGCATGAGGAACTGCAAGGATGACGTATGTTGTTGTTGAAAACACCCATTGGCTGTTCAAGAGAAAGTGATGGAAGGGAGTGCCTCCGGAGTTCGGGGTCTCTGCTATTTCTTGCACAAAGGGCATTGATCCCCAGCCACTCTAAGTTCTACTATATTACCATTTTCTTTGTTTTCCTTATTTCCCGTCACTGCAGAGCCTTGGGGACACTCACAGGTTGTGTGGGGGCTGGCTCCCTACATTTTTATGTTTAAATTTCACTTATCTTTCAAACCTTGTTAGGTCACCTACCCAGATTATCTTATCCACAATTACGAATCCATCACTTCTTTAAGTTCTCCTTCATAACATTTTATCTATAATTCTACTAGGAGTATAATAGTAGTGTGAATTACAACTGCAAACAAGACCGTACAAACACAATGGACTCACTAATATACACTACCTCAGCCAATAAAGCATTACATCTTGGAGGTCTGAGAACATAACTTTATCAGTTGTTTATCTCCTTGGAAAGCAAAATGCTTTCAGCAAACAGCTGCATAAAAACCTTGACTTAATTGAATCTAGCATTCAACGAAAATAATTTGCTACTCAGAAAATGGTCTCAAAGTCTCTAACTTTCATGATAAGACCTCAGCTTAATTAATTAATTAATTTATTTATTTATTTTTTGCAGTTTTGGGGCAGGTCTGGGCTTGAACCTGTCACCTCTGGTATATGGGGCTGGCGCCCTGCTCCTTGAGCCACAGGCGCCACCCAAGACCTCAGCTTAATTATAATGGTATTGTAATATTAGCTCTTATTTTTAGCCCTTATAGGTATTCTTCTGTTCAATTAAAAAATGTTAAGGTTACTATGTTTTATATTTATTTTATAAAACTATATTTTATATATAATCTCTTATGTATTATGACCACTAGATCAGTAACAAAAACAGAAAAAACAAATATATAAAAACTACCTGTGCAGAAACAAATGAAAGTCTTCTTACATCCTTCCTGGATATTAAACACATTCACAGTTGTCCTGTGGTGATCTTTCTCTAACTGGACATTAACCTAAATAGAAATAACTTCAGCCTAATTTAAGTCCCTTTGATACATTTGATTTTAGAATACAAGGTGATCCTTGTGGAACAAGTAGTGGCCATCCTACTCATTTCAATTTTTTTTTTTAAATCCTAGCAGGGCTATCTACTACTCGCCCTACTTTTAACAAAAAATCACCTCCAGTGGGCTACAACTCTCTTTTATAGGTCTAGAGATTGGAAATATGGATATTTATTGCAGTTAAGGAACTAAGAATTTTAAAGAGGCAATTTGCCAAAGCTGCCTGAAAAATGACCTCATTCTCCTTCAAGTTTATTTTCAACACAGTGCTGTGCTGACATTCCAAGATACATGATGTGGTTCACGTTTTTCTGCATGAATTTCAGGGCTATAGCTCTCAATAAGAAATTCTGCTTGAATGGCTGACTTCAATTTTTTCTAAAGACTATCTCTTTTATAATTCATCAAATAGGAAAAGACTTTTAAATAGTCTCAAATAGTTGTAATTTATAATATAATATAATAATATTATATGGACTTTTTCCTGTGCTCGGGGTGGGAGGGTTTCTTGGCCTTGCAGACTGTGCAATTTCAAGGGCCACATGCTTAGAAGGACCCTCTGCATGGTTTTATGTTCTGCTATCACTGTCTGGAAGTTCTCATTTGAACAAGGTATTTCCACAGTTTCATTTTCTACTGCCTATAATTTCATGGTTCAGAATAAATCAAAAGGTTTTGGCTCCTAAAAATGATAGGTACAAACCATTTAGGTAAAGTTAATATATATTCAACTTCTTAAATTAGCCATTTAGAGACTATGATCCATAAAATAGTATTGCAAATTTTGGTATTAGCAGTAGAATCTATCTTTCTTTCTTTCTCTCTTTCTTTCTTTCTTTCTTTCTTTCTTTCTTTCTTTCTTTCTTTCTTTCTTTCCCTTTTCCTTCTTTCCTTCCTTCCATCCTTCCTTCCTTCCTTTCTTTCTCTCTCTCCCCCCCTTTGGTATTAGCCGTAGAATCCCTTTCTTTCTTTCTCTCTCTCTCTTTCTCTCTGTCTCCCCCTCCCTCCCTTTCTCCCTTCCTTCCTTCCTAGCAATGTAATGCAAAAGCCCAATCTTTGAAACCACACAAACTTGAGATGAACTGCCTCAAGTTTGCACTGAGAATGGGGAAAGGTCCACTGTCCTCTGATTGTAGAGATGTGGAAGGCAACATTAAAAGAGTCCTAACATGAGCCAAAAAACAATTTGAAGATCACATACAATGTTGGCCAAAGGTGCAGGAATAATTGCAGGTAAGTGCAAGCCTATTAATATTCAGAATTAAAACACACTATTTAAAGGACTAAAAAAAGTCCTGACTTAAAATAGGTTTAAAAAACATACTATTCCAGTGGGGAAATGGGGCAAGAGGAAAAAGGGAGGAGGGAGGGGGATTGGTACAGTCTCATCTAATGTGCACAATGTAAGGGTATACAGCACACCGCCCGGGTGAAGGGATCACCTACAACTTGAATTTAACCTTAGAAACTCTCATCATTCCTACCCTTATCTTAATCTGAAATTTAATAAAATACTATTCTTGGGTGCTTGACATATGATCAATGATGTACAGCAGGCTTTTCAGAGGCTTACAATCTAGTAAGCAGAACTTTAAATCTCACTTACCTCTATCTTGTCATCTGAATACAGAGTAGAGCAGATTATAAAATTTAAATTATGTAATATACAGACTCTAATCTGCTTTTATGATGGTTCTGAATTTATTGAGGAAATGTGAAACATGTCTTACTATCAGCTTTCAGACAATTGCTATGATGTCATGCACAGGTGGGTGAAATATTTTGATTAGAACTGAGTGTATATTGGCCCAGCGCCTGTGGCTCAAGTGGCTAAGGTGCCAGCCACATACACCTAAGGTAGAGGGTTCGAATCCGGCCCAGGCCCACCAAACAGCAATGATGGCTGCAACCAAAAAATATGGCCAGGTGTTGTGGCGGGTGCCTGTGGTCCCAGCTACTTGGGAGGTGGAGGCAGGAGACTTGCTTGAGCCCAGGAGTTGGAGGTTGCTGTGAATTGTGATGCCACAGCACTCTACCCAGGGGGACAGCTTGAGGCTCTGTCTCAAAAAAAAAAAAAAAAAAAAAAAGAACTGGGTGTATAATACAGACCTGTGTCACTTTATACAGAATTAGAAATGGCTTGGACACCTGCCATTAACAAAAGCTCAAAACATCATTCCACCTCAGATAGTCTTAGAATATTTGTAAACATCACTACAAATCTGAATTGAGCTGTAGTCTTGCAATCTCATTAACTAAGTGTGAGGCATGAATTTTATGTGCTAAAGTCATGTCAAGCACTATTAAACTGACAAGGGTATAGGGAAAAAACAAACAGTGCGGACCTCTTGGAAACTCTCATTATTGGTCTCTATTGAATGTGTAGTTTCAATAGAGAGAGACATAGAAGTGTTTTAATGCCATCAGTAATCAATATTCTAAATGCACATTTTTTTTTAAGGAAAACGCAACACAGTGATCCTTTTTTAATATGCCTATCAGCTTGGTTATCAAAGTCATATTTCAACGTTGCCTGAGTTCATTAAACTTGTACTTGAATATAAATGTTTGAATATGCATTTTTATGTGGAAGGAAACATCTTCAAGGGAATCTAAAGTGGATTTGAGGACGTATTTCACAGCTGATGATTTATCAGCTACAGGTATGACATTTTGATAATGTCTTAATTTTGTATCCCAGCAGACTCACTGTCCTTTAAAGCACTGATGTTTCCTGTGGCCTCTATCACACCTGAGCCTACCAGAAAGGTTTCTTGGGTGATAGAAATGATAAGAGTTCCATCAGTTTCCCTAAAAAACAACTTTAGGAACTTTAATAACCCTGGCATTTTTGACTGTGGGAGCAATTACTGACCAGCTAAATATCGTTATTGCCTTTTACAGAAATATTGTGCCTGGTAGAAGCATTTAGAAAAATACTTTGACAAACAGTGAGGGAGTTAAGTTTCTCAACTTCCTCTGATAATTATTGGACCTTATTTTGTCTTTTGATGGCAAGCTACTTGTTTATTTCAGTGTTTCACGGCAGTATAGCCTGATGTCTAGTACGTATGTCTGTATGTATTTATATTGTAAAGTCAATATTTGAAATTAAAAAGTATCTGGCCAACTGAAAGTAGTTGGGATGAAACAGAAACAGAGGCCTGAAATTCAGAAAGTTTACCAGGAAGGATGGGTTATCTGCAGACATGTTCAAAGCGGCAGTGAAGGCCACCAGGAGGCAGAGTTTGGTGTCATAGTTTGTGTTTTTTTGAAGTAGGGTTCACTTGACTCTCCCTTCCCAATAGTCTTCTTTGTCTGTTTTGCAGTATAATTTTTCATAGACAACTTACAGAAGAGTTTGTTGCTTTCCATCTTAAAAAGCAGGCCAGTCTTAAGCATGGTGCCATGGGAAAGTGCTGGGGAAAGAGTGGTAGGTTATTGCTGGCGATGAGAAATTTACCTGCCTGTTAATTTCGCTAACTGTGCAGGCATCTCCCCTATCACTAACAGAGACCTTGGCAAGAACTTGAAAACAAGTGGAACTTTGCCACAAACTCTCTGGCAAACTCAGTATCTAGGAATACAACTCATTAAAAGGTGAAAAATCCAGGACAAATGCTGGGGGGAAAGGTGGAAACCAGAAGTGTCCCCAAGCAAATTATGTAGAGGAGAAAAGAAATGGTGGGAATGTGTCATTGCCCCTAATCTCTCAATGCTGGTAGAGAGTGGGAGGCCAGAGAGAACTCAGTTATCATCTAGGAAAGGCTGGAAACGCCCTTAGACGCATATAAGCATATTGCAGGAAATAAGCTGCCCTGGATCCTCCAAATGTGGTCTATGTTCTGTGTTGGAGTGGAAGGCAATAAATGACAGGGTGTGGGGCCCAGAGGGACTACTTTAGAAATATATCATTTTTTCCCCTCAAACATCAGAACAGAAACACATTTTTCATTTATTTTCAGCAATTTTTATCTCTGTGTCCGTGTTGGGAAAGAGAAGAGGGAGAATTCAGTGTAGTATTTACAGTCTTCTCAATATCCATTGGAAAATATTATTGACAATTCAAAAGCCCAAGAATACAAAATGAAAAAAAAATATGAAAGTGAGTGAAAAGGCTTTGTAGAATAAATATGGTCAGTCTTTGAAAAAATAATTTGAGGCATCTTTACAAAATGCATGAATTTTACTTTATAGACCAAAGAAAGGCAGTTTGAATGTTTCCACTTTCTCCCATTACTTCTAATCTGCTGTATAGAAGTCGTGAATCATTATAATGTGCATGAAAGCTTTTGCTTCTTCAAGTTACTTTATGTGAAATTTCTCCTTGATTATTATTTAACACACCTTTTTTGTGTAATTGGTGGACATGTGGGAGCTGTAATCTTCTTTCCTAGGTATGTGCAAATATATATAAAACTGCAGTAATTTGGCTTAGTGGCATTTTGTAAGCGATGTTCTCCTACACTGTCTCTGGAATGCAACTCCAAGGTATCCTGGGCTGTTCCAAGTAGACAAGACAGTAGTTTCAAAAATTACCAGAAGTCTCTGATGTTAAGTCAGGTTTGCATGACTGTGTATGTATGAGGGAAGGAGAGAGAGTTCGAGGTATATAGTTTCCTTTCTTTTTCTTTTCTCACTCTCTCTCTGTTTTCTCCCTCCCTCCTCCACTCCCTCCCTCCTTCCATCCTCTTTCTTTCTCCTCCTCTTCCTCCTCCTCCTTTTTCCTATTCCTAGAATCTTGAACCCTGAAGCCAGTTAGCCTACTACTAGGTTGAATCCTGCATCATTATTAGACAAATGGAAAAGTTATTTAAGAATAGAAATGCTCATTCATCACAGGTAGAAATGAAATGGTACAGCCACTTTCCAAGACAACTTTGGTAGTTTCTTACAAAATCAAGTATACTCTTAACAAATAATTCAGCAGTCATTGATATTTTCCAAAATGAATTGAAAACTGACGTCCACATAAAAATCTGTACAGAATTGTTTATAGTAGATGCATTATAATTGCCAAAAGCTGAAAAAAATCAAGATGCCATTCAGTGAGTGAATTGTGAAATAAAATTCGTGCACATCCAGAGAATGGAATATTATTCAATGCTAAACAAAGAGCTATCAAACCCTGACAAGATATGGAGGAATCTTAAATGCGTATTACGAAGTAAAATCAGCCAATCTGAAAAGGCCACACTATGTATGATTCCAACTATGTGAAACATTCTGGGAAAGGATGGCTGGAAGCAATAAAAAGATGAGTAGACACCGGGGGTTATGAAGGAGAGAAGGACTAAAGGAGCAGAGAGATTCAGGGCACAGAAACTATTCTGCCTGATTCTGCAGTGTAGACACACCCCATTACACATTTGTCCCAACACACGGAATGTACAACAACACTGAATCTGAATCTTAACTGTGAACTCTGGGAGATAATAATCTTTATTATCATGGTCTATAATAAATGTACCCTTCTGGTGGGGGATATTGATAGCAGAAGAGGCTGTGATTGTTTGGGGATAGGAAGTATATGGGAGATCTTTGCATGTTTTCTGTGAACCCAAAGCTACTCTGAAAATAAAGTGCATTGATTTTTTGAACAGTTATTTTACATCCTGGAATTCAGTTTCATCAAATCTAAGATGTAGGTAATAATAGTATCTATTTCATATAATAGTTGTATGGCTAAGTCAATTTTAAGACATTATTTGCATAGGAGCGTGTTTATTACGTAAGATGTACCCACATTAGTGGTTGCTAGAGGGAGTATATCATTAAGATTTACTGTTGTTAAAGTCTTTTTCATTTCTGTAATCTTAAGGGTCATCAACCCCCCACAATTAATCTGTGAAATAGACTGAACAGAAATCTTTAGTCCTTCTTTCTGTCAGGAATCATAAAGGGTATCGTCAAATGAATCCCGTTGGATTATTAGTCATATTTGGAAGTAGGCCCGTGATACCTAGAACAAATCTTTTTTTTCATTACAGATGCTTATCTAAGACCTCCTTATACTCTTAAAACTGTAGGCTACCTTCACTTTGCACAGTACCACGTTAGTGGCAAATCATTCATATTAGAACCAGGTGAAATAAGAAATGACTGTATCAAAGACCCCAAAGAACTTTTGGATATGTAACTCATATGTCTGGTTGTCAATGTCATGTATATTTAAATTAAAACATTTTTAAACCCAAGACACATGAGCACACAGTCTCTTAGTCTTTAAACTCCTGTTAAGAGTCTCTGGAAAAATATACAGCAAACTCCTAAGAGAATGAGTGGGGAAAAAAGACAGCTAAGCAGGCATCCTCAAACTAGGGCCTGCGGGCCGCATGCGGCCACCTAGGACATTTATCTGGCTTGCTGGGTGTTTTTGCCACCTCTGCCTGTCCTGCTTAGTGCCAACTCACCCTGGGGCCCATAGTCTGGCCCTCCAATGGTCTGAGGGACAGTAAATTGGCCCCCTGTTTAAAAAGTTTGAGGACCCCTGGCTAACAGAATTGTTATAAACATAAGTACATATTGTGGTTGTGAAAGGGCCTTAAAAACCCAGCCATCCACAGACCACACTTTAAGGATCACGGCTACATCCAAGCCACCCGTGATTGGTTGCCCTTTACCCTGTCCTTCTACTCTGTTGATTTCCCCTTCTTCACCTGCAGCTTTCCCACACTCTCCCACTCATTTTATAACTTGATCATTAATTTCACATGAGACAGCTTCTAAGTCCTTATCCTCTCTAGGACCATTGACACTTTTCTACAGGAATATGCTCCTTCAGAAGTAAAAGGGAGAGAACAGGCCAAAGACCATGAGAGCTTCCTGCCTACACCAAACTCTTGGGTTCCTTCATGTGGAGCAGAACCTGGAACGAGAAGTGGCAGCTCGGATCCCAGCTGGACGCAGAGCCACAAAAGTGGAATTGCGAGCTGGCTTCAGAAGCCACGGAGGTGGCCCAGGCCAAGCTGGAAGATGAGATGGCAGCTTTGGATATGACCTAGTGGGTGGCGGCCACAGAGAAGGGTGCCAGGCAGGGCACTGTATGAGCCAGTAGAGACTAATCCAGACGCCTCATGAATAATCAACAATGTGGAGAAACGGTGGTTGGCTGCTTAATGCAGTTTATGGACTGTAATTTCCTTTGTTTTTACAACATCATGAATGTTGATGAAATGCCCTTTCAATTCACCTTTAAGCTGTAAAATGTCACCACTATTTCCAGTTGATTAAATAATGTGTTTCTTTAAAACTTTTGGTTTCACGAATACTGTGGTCTGTTGCTGCATAAGGTCAGTATTATTTTCTGCCTGTTTATATGCAGTTTTACCCACTCAATCAATTTTTAGTCTTTAGGAGAATAGAGCCACAGATAATGGGTTAGACTTTCCTGTGTGTAATATTTTTTCATAATGGACCCTTAAATAGAGGTAGGGTAAAGGCAGGTCCTCCACAGTAAGGAGGCTTAAGACCCCAACCCAGGCCTTTGATAAAACAGGAGGCAGCAGAGAAACCAATCAAACCAGCTGGAACCCAGATGGTGATAAAAAACGACCTCAGGCTACCCTCACTGCTCATTATACTCTGCTTATAAAGCGTGGGAAAGGAAACTTCCACTAACACCATGAGCATTTACTAAGGCATTGGCAACTTCTGGAAGTTAGTGGATATGGTTTAGAAAAGGGAGGTAACTGCTGTTCTAGAAAAGCCCTACCCCTTTCCCAGAAATTTTGTGATTTCTGTCACAAGAAAAGGGGCAAACTCCCTCCCCTGCTTTTTTAAACTTTATTTAATTTACTTTTGCTTTACTCTGTCAGTTCACTCTCAAATTCTTTCCTGCATGAAGATAAGATCCCATATGGTCTTCAACTCAGACCCCCATTTTGGTGCCCACCTTCTTATATCAATACTAGGTGATATAATATTTATTAAAATATCTCCCTATCATAGGCTTTCACACACAAGATGGCTTAACATACCCTGATTAATTACTAGTCACCCTTCCCTACAATTCTGTTTATCAGCAAGTGTTTACTGAACTCTTATTAGGCAAAGGTCACTGCACTAGTTGTTGAGTGTAAAAGATAATTATTGAAAGTACCTTCCTATAAAGGTTTGTGGTCTAAATGGGAAAACAAATATGCTTTTATAAATAAAAATGAAAAAATATTGTGTAGCCATGGTGATAAAAGGTAAATACTGAGCCCCAGGTGATATAGAAAAGTAGAGGAGAAATCTGTAATGGAAGTTTGTCTTTTGTCCATTGAGTTTTCCTTTGAAAATGTACAGACCGTGTGAGTAAAGTGATCCCACAAATCCAGGAATCTGTACATGACTTCTGGCTGGTTGAGCAGCAGGCTCTTCCCCTAGCCACACTGCCTAAAGTTAGACCAGTGAAACTCTGCTTCCTGATTTGCCAGAACAATAGAGAAGGAATTATTTCTGTGTGGGTTATAGGCTGGTGGAATGATATCATGGATGGTGGCATGGTCATTTTTGCCCCTCAGATGAGTCTTCTAAGAATAAAGCTCAGACTGAGGAAAGCGAGACTGAAAGACACAGAGGGAGGGATTCTTGGATTGGTTATGCCTAGAGTCTCCTCCACTTCTGGTCTTTTCCAGCCATGTGAGCTGATACATTTCTTTCATTGGTAAGCCAGTTTGACTGGGTTTCATGGCATTAATCGCTAATGGGTCCTGATGGACACAGGAACAATAATTACTTGAGGCCTTCAGTGACCCAAAAGGGCTTCTAGAAACGATTTAAGCATAATCTTGAATGCCTTTAAGACTGTTGAAAGAAAAATTTCAGACACTAGATTCAACAGAGTTTATTTGAGCAAAGAAAGGTTTGTGAATGAGAAGCTTTCTGAAGAAGAATAGAAGTTCAGAGAGCTCCGCTCTGCGTTGTGGCCAGGCAGCATTTATGGACTGAAAATGGAAGTGAGGTACAGTAACAGTTTAGTGGGTGACAACTCAGTGTTTGCCTTATTTCAACATGGTCTGATCAGTTGGCCACTTGTGACTGACTGAAGTTTAACTGCTGTGATTGGCTGAGGCTCTATGTTTATAGAGCTATTTGTTATAAAACTATAGTCCCAAATTAGGCATTCAGGTAGCATAATTGCCTAGTTATTAATAGGTTGCAGTTTGTTATGTAGGAACTCAAAGCATGGAGGTATCCTCAGGCTAAATTTAGTTTATTATAACAAGACTCAATTAAGAGGGAAGGATTAAAAAGAATATTTAAGGCAGGGCCAACATGGAGGGAAGAAATGTCCAAGTGTGAAATTTATAGCTTAATTTTATATCATATAAGCTCTATGCATGGAATTAGATGTAAAATTTTGCAAAAGGGGAAGACTCAGTCTTGCAAGGTGATAGCGCATAGATGGCTGCAGGTGCACTGAAATGTAAGAAATGCAACCCAGAGCTAAAATTAATGAAAAGAGTCTAGGAAGATGAAGCCAAGGAACATATAGTGGAAAAGATTGTTTATCATTTATCTATTATCAATCTCAGGAACATGGGTTTTGTCAGATCACTTGGTGGCTCATGCCTGTGATCCTAGCGCTCTGGAGGCTGAGGTGGGTAGATTGCTAGGGCTCAGGACTTCAAGAACAGGCTGAGCAAGAGCTAGTCCCCGTTTTTAGTTAAAAATAAATAAATAAAATAGAAACAGACTATCTGGGCGTTGTGGCAGGCATCTGTAGTCCCAGCTACTTGGGAGGCTGAGGCTAAGAGTTTGAAGTGAGAGATATGACACCACAACAGTACTCTAGCCAGGACAGTAGCATTAGACTCTGTCTCAAAAAAAAAATAAAAAAAAGAAAAAAAAAGAAAGAAAGAAAAAAGAAAAAGAAAAGAAAAGAAAAGAAAAAATATATAAATTAAAAAAGAAAGATATAGAAAAAAGAAGAAAAAATTTAAAAGAAGAAGAAAATAAAACTTATGAGTGATGCCATGAACCACTAATAAGCAATTGCTCAACTCCCCTTGGCAACATTATTTGTTTTTTTTTTTGGGGGGGGGGTGTATCTATTTTAGCAAAAGTAACAAACTTTTATACTGAAAATTAGCTTAATCTCTTTTTTTTACTGGCCTATTCCACTTTATAGTTTATACTGAAAATTAGCTTAATCTTTTTTTTTTTTGCTGGCCTATTCCACTTTCGCCTGTCTCCTTCTCACACCTGTAGCACAAAAGAAAAATACTTTCAGGCTTTTTAATTCTTTTGCATATATTAACTCCATATTTCTAAGTAAAGTTTGTACTGTTCCATCTTAATTTTTAATTGTAGACATTTGGTTTTCTGTCAAGTTGGCTGAGAATGCTAGCCACCTTCCTTCATTCCATGTCCTCAAATAGAAACTTGATTTTTGGTCAAAGCATGAGTCAGTATTTATGTGACTATGTAAATATTTAGACTGTGTTAATATTTTCAACAATGAGTCACCAAGGCTAAAAAAGAGGGGGAGGCTATGATTAGGATTCATTTTTTAATTAAACAGTTTTTATCATCTGCTGTATCAAACCCAGCAAATACTTTTTAAAAATTTTATTTTCCAAGTGCTCAAATGTATCAGACAATCTATGAATTTCAACTTTCCTTGTTGATCTTTCTGTATCATCCCCCTCTCCAATCCTGTTTCCAATCTGAACTCCAAGTTCCCATCCTCACTCCTGTTTTCAAGTTACCTGAACCCCTAAGTGCAGAACATTCCTGGGCTTTGTTGGGCTCAGTAAGCTGTCAGTTTAACTTCTTAATTATACTACTAAGACAACTACTTCTTTATTTTCTCAGTTTTACAAAAATATGTTGAAATCACATTAGGATTTGCAAAGTGGAACTTAAACAACACAGAGTTGAACTGTAGGTCCACTTATACGTATATATTTTAAATAAAAATTTTCCTGGTGGTGCCTTCTTCTCTTGCCCCCCACCCTTTCATCTCCTCTCCCTTTTCTGCCTCTGCCATCCCTGAGACAGCAAGACCAACCCCTACTCTTCTTCTTCATCATTCCATTCAACATAAAGATGACAAAGATGAAAATGTTTATGAAGATCCACTTCCACTTAATACACAGTAAATATATTTTCACTTCCCTATGACTATCTTAATAACATTTTAATTTCTTCACCTTACATTATTGCAAGAGTACAATATACAGTGTATATAACATACAGGATGTGTGCTGATAGATTAATAGTGTTATCGGTAAGTGTTACCCAGTCAACAGTAGACCATTAGCAATTGCGTTTTGTAGGAGTCAAAATTTATACATGGATTTTTGACTACTCAGGGGCTGGCTTTTAAACCTCTATGTTGTTCAAAGGTCAGTTATACATATTAACTTTTACTTTTTTTTAAAAAAAGTATATTTTCTGTATTTTAAGTTTGAATAAGAAATAAAGTATGACATGTGGTCCAGGTACACACATGTAGATGGCCTGGATATTCTCACTATTCACTTTATTCTCTATTGTCTATACTATGTGACCTCTGAATTTCATATTCTACACTGTCTTTAGAATATAAAATATGTTTTTTTAAATTTCTGTATGTTTTAATGATTCTTCTTCTTTTTTTTTTTGTAGTTTTTGTCTGGAGCTGGGTTTGAACCCACCACCTCCGGCATATGGGGCCGGTGTCCCACCCCTTTGAGCCATAGACACCACTCCAATGATTCTTTTTTTAAGTAACTTTTTGGTATTGAATGTTGTCCCCAAAATGTATTCATTTTTGTCCCTTGAAAACACTGTTTACATTCCCTAGACCCTTAGAATTCAGTAAATTTTTATTAAAGATTAAAAGTAACTCAGAAATGAACTTCAGAAAGTCCCTATGCTTCTGTTAATGGATTTGAGTACTATCCCTCACTTGTTTTATGCTCACACATAACGGTACATCAGTCTCTTCTAAACTGATTTTAGATTTATGCCTGTACTTTAAGAATGTCCTTAAAATCAGTGGCCTGCAATATACACAAGCACCTTGATAGTCAGCTTTTGCTTTTGGGAAACACTCACCCCAGAAGGCTGTGGCGAATTGCAACTTTAGTTGTCAGTTTGGAAAAAGAAAAGTTGAGAAATCACAGCTTCCAAAGCACTTTGTAATCTCTCAGAGGCTCCTGCACCACCAAATGTATCCTTTGTCAATCAGCTAGAGATAGAAGCCCAGATTCCATAAAGCAAGGAATTGCTTTCACCACAGACTTGCCCTGATCTAGGAACTCAAGTTTCAGATCAATTATTCCATATATTTTCCCTTAATGTCCTCACAATAGTGCGCGCGCACACACACACACACACAAAGAAAGAAAAGCATATGAAACAAAAAGTCCTCACAATCTTTAATTTACTAAAGAAAAAGAGTTTGTAGATATCTTTCTCTCTTCTTTACTGTGTGTGTTAAATAATAGAGCCTCTTACTAATTTGCTCTGAACCTGTCTATATCTTGTTTTGTGTTTGAGGTATTTCAAGTGCTTTTGAGAATTACCTAAATTCTAGCTGGACATGTCCATTGGAGCCCTATCATCAGGGACTGGGGGCACCAAAGGAGGGATGCAGGAAAATCCTCTTTATTTACAGACTGAATATTTGTAAATTTTCCAACTTGCTAACATGCGTTTGCAAATCCCTAAACCAAGACTTCCTGATCTTTCATTATCATTCACAGACATACCTTGAGAAGCCAAAAATCATGTTTACGGCTGAGGTCAAACAAGACCACTCCCCAGCTTCTCGTTTCAGCAGTCATACCATACATTTTTTATCCTCCTTGTGATCTAATCGGTGCCATGGTTACTTCATTTTTGTGTTTGTTTTTTCTTGTTGATTTTATGATTTAAAATGTTCTCCAAGTATAGTGCCAAAATATTGTCTGGGTATAGGAAAGCTATGATGAGCTGGAAAAAATATATATGGGAGATCAGCTTCTTTCAGGTGTGAGTTACGGTGCTCTTGGCCATGAGGTCAATGTTTATAAATCTGCAATATAGGTAAGTAAGTTACCTTTAAATAAAAGACACATAAAACAAGGATGTATAAGAGGTTGATGAAAATGTTGTGACCGGAGTCTCCCAGAAACCCACCACTGCATCTTCTTTAAGAGCAATGGTCCAGTCCACGTATTTGGTGTATCCGTGTTCCCAGTCACTGTATAAAACAGAACCGCGGTGAATAGTGAGAATAGTTTGTGTTTACATATTAATTCTACAGATGTCTTTTCTGATGTGATTTTTTGTTTTTTAAACAGACTCTCACTTTGTCACCCTCAGTATAGTGCCATGGTGTTGTAGCTCACAGCAACCTTCACTCTTGAGTTCAAGCGAACCTCTTGCCTCAGCCTCCCGAGTAGCTGGGATTACAGCTGCCCTTCTCAAGGCGAGGCTGTTTTTAGAGAGGGGGTCACACTTTTTCTCAGACTGGTCTGGAATGCCTGAGCTCCAACAATCCACCCACTTCAGCCTTGCAGAGTGCTGGGACTACAGGCATCAGCCAGCATTCCTAGCCTGTCTATTCTCATTTGACAAACTACAGTATAGATTTACTATTCAAGTAAAAGTTGAATCAAGTGGTTTCCCTAAGTTTTATTATCCTAAGATTCAAGCTAATTTAATTGTTTTATTGTTGTTTATATTTGTTACCTTTCATGGATCATGAAAAAGAGGAATTATCCAGGTTTTATGTTAAAATGAAGCAGTGTTTTACCATTATGTACAATATTAATGTGTACATAATCTTAATGGCATCTTCATTCTCAGACTTCACTCCTGTACAATATATAATGCAAAAGAATTGAACTTGTACCATCTAATTCTATTAAAACGTTAAAAACGGGAAAAAAATCTTTATTAATTTTTAAAAAAATGTGTTTCTCCTCTTTTCTTGATAGTTGTAATTGTAGCCATATCTGAACTCCTAAGCCCCAAATAACATGTTGTTTACCCGCTTTAGTGAGAGATTCTGAGCTACTTTTCTGGCAAATCCAATTGAAACCCACTCCAACAAATATATCCTTTCTCATTCAGCTGGAGATGAAAGCCCCGATTCTACAGAAAAAGTAATTGTGGGAAGTCAGGGAGGTATGAGGAAGCACAAAGAACAGTGTCTGTCTTTTGCTTAAAAATGATTGCTGAGTAGACTTTTCTTATCTCTAGAGGTAAGTCTAAAAACGTACAATACTCTCTTTGTCAACCAGTAGTCTTTATGTGTATTCTGTAGGCATGTGTGCGTGCATGCACACATAAAATGCAATTTCTTGAAATATAATTTTTCTTGAAAAATTCTAAGGTTTTCATTTTAAGTGCTATAACACAATAAAATAATTTCTACTTTTAAAATCTAACAGTATTAAGCCGGGCTCAGTGGCTCACGCCTGTAATTCCAGCACTCTGGGAGATAGAGGTGGGCAAATTGCATGAGCTCACGAGTTCAAGACCAGCCTGAGCAAGCCTCCGCATGTAAAAATAACCTGGCACTGTGGCGGGCACCTGTAGTCCCAGCTACTCTGGAGTCTGAGGAAAAGACTCTGAGGTTGCTGTGAGCTATGATGCCACCTCACTCTACCAGGGGCAACAAAGTGAGACTCTGTCTCAAAACAAACAAACAAACAAATATATGTAACATTATTAATTGGCTCTAATCCTTCAAAACACTCAGTGCGTTAAACTACCATAATTCATCTGCAATAATCTAGTGATAAAGTAAGTTGAAATAAATTAAGCTACAACTGAAAAATTCAAATTATTATGCTAAGTTCCAATTTTTTTTCCTCACTAAGAATCACAGCTTCAGCAAAATAAACTATGGGCTATTACATGGGTAATAAGTTAATGATTTAGAAAATCATTTGGATTTGTTTTATACATAACTTTAAATATTCATGTACTTGGATACATTCAAATCAATGTCTCTCTCTCTTAATGATACATGCAAATGACTCTTGCCAACCTGGACCTTTGCGAGCCGACCTTGTAGGTGCATTATCAATAATTAAGATAAGATTGACCTTGTCTTGCCTTCCACATTTCTATTTTTGTTTCAAAAATGATTCTTACCTCATTTAAAAAAATCTTCCCAGTTGCTGAAGCAGAACAATTACTTTATTTCCTCTTCAAAGGAGCTTCTTTTTTGGAGGGTGAAACACCTGCTATTCATACATTATGTAAAGAACATACCAATCACTTAGAATGAAAGTTTGAATGTAAATGTCAGGCACTGCAGAAATCTGCTTCATAATATGCTTATGGATCACTTTCATTGTTTTACCATTTTGTTGCTGTAGAAGCTGGCAGATACAACAAAGTGAGACTCTGTCTCAAAATAAAAACATATAGCATATGACACATCTCAGACACAAACACTATGTTGGTGTTTGCGTATGTGCGTAATTAATAGGAAAGAGTAAAAACGAGTAGTTAGCATAAAAAAAATCAATTATTTACCTGTGTTCTCTACCACTTGACCCCAATTCTATAGCTAGGATGCAAAACAGTCCCAGTCCTTGGGTTTCTGCTACATTCTATTTGATTTGGAGAATCTGCAGATTACTCCCAGTGCTCTGCAGATTGCCTTCCACCTTGTAAAGGTGTGCAGATTTATTTCCTGCTTGTCAATGAAAACAAAATGTTGGAACTAAAAAGGAGAAGTAAAATGTAGGGAAGTGAAATTTGATCCACTGCCAAAAGCCTGTTAATTGCTTGTTTTACTTCAGTTTTGATCTCAAGGTCATCAGTAACTTATCCATCCTAACCAGCTCTATATGATTCGTATTTTTATATACCTTGGTCTTTCTCATCTTCTTTATCTTATCTTTTTTTGAAAGTCAAACACTCGAAAAGGTACCCATAATCACTATCTCCATTCTAAACAATCTCTTTCAACATAGATTACATTTTCACCCTTCTACAGAAAATATTGTCACAACTGTTAGCAAATATTGAAGATAGAGCCTCAGTTTTGATATTCAATAAAGTCTTCCTTCTTGCAAAGACTCTTTTCCTTTGGCTTTTTTAACACAACGTTTTCAGTCTTCCTCCTGTTTTTTGAACTTTCCTCCTAGAGTCTTATACATCTCTGCCTGAACATCAAACGTTCAAGTTGCTTAAAGCTGGGAGCTTTAGTCTGTTAACCTTAATAATTTCAAAGCCATTTTCCCCATGAGCTGTTTCCTTTCTTCCTCTACTCCTATGACTGCAAACATTGACTTCTGGAATATGCACAGTGATTTGTTCAAATGCTTACTTCACATCGCCACGTATTTTTGCAGAAGAGCCTTGAATTGAAACCATATGAAAGTGAATCCATGAAACTTTTTCTAGCGTTTCATAGCAAATGTTCAGAACAAAAGTTCTTCCAATGATAAAGTTCATAAAAAACTATGCTTTTTCAGCTGACCTCATCTTCCTTACTTCATCTAGTCCAGCAGTTCTCAACTTGTGGGTTGCGACCCCTTTGGGGGTCGAACGACCCTTTCACAGGGGTGGCCTAAATACATCCTGCATATCAGATATTTACATTATTCTTCATAACAGTAGCAAAATTACAGTTATGAAGTAGCAACAAAAATAATTTTGTGGTTGGGAGTCACCACAAGGTGAGGAACTGTATTAAAGGGTCTAAAGGGTCGTGGCATTAGGAAGGTTGAGAACCACTGATGTAGTCCATCATCAAGCTACATTGTTTTACTCATTCACTAACTGTAGAATATGTTGGCTATCTTATATGTTTCATGCCCTTCCTGGTTCATGTCACCATTTCTTGCCTAGACTACTGAGGTTGCTTACTGACTGGTTTCACTAAGCCCATCTTTAATTCCTTTAAATTAATTTTTTACACTCACACATGTAGTTGATATTACAAAGTGTAATGCTAAGGCCATTGGAGAGCCAGATATGTACAGATGAATGTCATTACCAGGACTATATTAGAAAGCTACCTGGCAGCAGGGAAGCGTCTGGGTTGCAGAAAGACTCTCAGTTGAGGTGAATCGAGCTGGTGTAAATTGTAATGGAAATGAAAAAGAGTTACCTAAGTAATTGATTTTTAGTATTTTTCTTGGTGGCTACTAGGATATGGTGATGAGTGGGAAGTTAGACAGTCTGAGGATGTTCAACGAATGGTAGCTGTCCTTTACTGAAAAATGATTCCTGACCTGGTTAATGCATCGTTCTTTTCTCTAAAGGTAAATCGAGACAAATTGCAATACTCACTTTTCTGTCCATTAGTCCTTACATGTGTATATATGCATATGTGAGTGTGCAATGCACACATATGAAAGTATATATATATACACACATCTGTGCACATGCATACCCACACACCTATATATTAGCATAGTAGACTATAAATTATCTTGGTCTTCCTTAGTAATCTAGTATTTTCTAGGAATATATTGCATGAGGAAATATATTTCAGGGACCAATTGGGCCAATAGTTTCTGAAAAGATGAAATAGTATCTAGAACTTATTTTCTTTAACAGGCTCTGAACTGATAATACCCAGCCAATGTTTATTTTTTCATAATTTTTGTGCATAGTGTTAGCTGAAGTTACAGACTATATGTCATAAATTGTGAATTTAATTTATTTTCTGTGTTTATATTTCAATGAGCGCCCAGATCCCAGTTGGCGGGCTCTGATCTGAGAAACAAGGCTACACGAGCTGGGCAAACAGCTTTACAATAGACCCGGCTGCCCATCGCAGACGCCTGTTTCTAAGTTCCCTCCTAAATAGATATTCTAGAGATTCACTAGAGAAACATTTTTAAACAATAGAATCTGTAAATATAGTTTATCTGTAATATTTTTAAAAACTGGACCTGAAATTTGTGAAAGTTGTTTTCACCAAGCTGCATGGCCTCCTGGGGGCATCATCTCTTTTGTGTACAGAACAGTTTCTTATTTTAATTTCGTACATAATTTAAAACTTGATGAATTGATTTCATTAGCACATGAAATGTGCACAGCACTTACATTGCCCATCTCTCTTAACACAAACTAAAGTAAAGAGAGAGAGAGAGAAAAAAAAAGAGAGCTCTGTTATCGTTTGAGATTTCATTTGGGTAGATTGGGTTCTGACTGATTGCCCGCTCTTCATTACCTCATCACAAGTTGCATTGATTAAGATTAAAGTAGCTACACTCACATCTTTTCAGCATTTTATTTAAAGCTTATTTCAAACTTTTACTCATTTTAGAAGATGTGCATTATACATACTTGGAAATAGTTTCCAAAAATTCTTTCAGCCAGTAATGTATTCACAAGCTCTTGATTTTCACCTTGCCCACCCTAACGCCTTTCATCTGAGGCAATTTTTAAACATCAGCTGTGATCTTCGCCATCGAGTGGTAGGTGCACAAAGCTAATAAAAGCAAAGATCCACAGTCCATCCGCTAGAGAGGCAGTTTCTCCATCCTAGAAGATGAACTACATCCTTAGGTGGAATAGGTCTCTATTTAAGTGGTTACCTATCAAAAAGGCAGGTAGTAACCGAAATATCAAAGGCCCCAAACATCCTCTATTAAAAATAAAACTCAGAGGCTGGGTATGATGGCTCACTTCTGTAGTCCCAGCACTTGGGAAGGACTAAGTGGGAGGAACCCTGGAGGCCAGCCAGGGCAACATAGTAAGACTTTGTCACTACAAAACATAATTTAAAAAAATAGCATGGGGCAGTGCCTGTGGCTCAAAGGAGTAGGGTGCTGGCCCCATATGCTAGAGGTGGTGGGTTCAAACCCAGCCCCAGCCAAAAACTGCAAAAAAAAAAAAAAAAGAAAAGAAAAAATAGCAGAAGGTGGCAGTACGTGCTACTTGTGAAGCTGAGGTGAGGGATCACCTGTGCCCAGGAATTCCAGGTTAAAATCTGCTGTGATCAAGCCAGTGTCCTACAGCCTGCGTGACAAAACCCAACTCTGTCTCTAAGAACATTAATAAATACACAAATAAATCTTAGATTGCTTTAGTGGTCTGAGAAATTATATTATGATGATTTTCCCATATGTTTAAAATATCTCAGATTTATAGATTAAGTAATGGTGATTTTTATTATTGTAATTGATAAGAAAAAACTTTAAGCCAATATATGAATTTTTAAATCATGGAATATTTATCATGCAAAAATTCAGTTAATCATATCAAATCATGAAGAAAACGTCCATATCAGCAGAAATCTGAATAATTTGAGTTTTTACTTTTCATGCATATTATGGAATAATAATTAACAATAATTAGAGTTCACCGAGGATTTATTTTATGCTGCTCTCTGGGCTAAGAACCTTATCTATTTTATACTATTTAATCATTATAACTCCATGAGGTGTAGACTTTTTATTGGAATTTGATAAAAGTGTAAACCGAGGCTGAAAAGATACAGATAAATCCAGGACTGACATTGTGGGCTGACATGACTCCAAGATCAGTGTTTGAAACATTTGCTTTAGAGTCATAAAGGTCAAGGGTATCAATTTACTTCTCTTTGAAAAGAACGCATAGCTTATTCCTTTAGACTGCTTAGTATTCAAAAAGATAGAAAGCTGGACAGGTAAAATGGCAGAAGCAATTTTCTTTCCACATTTACCTGATGAAGACATCAGTTTTTGCCTCAGTTGCTAGCTGGCCTTCCAAGAGCAGGGCATTTTGGGTCTTGGGAGAACTTTCTTGATCACAAATTCAGTGCCATACTGATTCAATGTGATGCTGCATTTTTGAAAGTTTAAGTCAACCCTGATGAATAAGAGAAATAAAATGGCATTCTCTTCAAAAAAAACAAAAACACAAATGAATGATTGCTCCTTGAGATCATCTTACAACCCAGCAAAAATTTGCTGATTCTCAACAAGGACAATTCTTTTGGGTATTTTTTTGAAGGTCAGTCATGAAATTCAAATCTTATTTGTTTGGGTAATAATTTTGGCATAGTTCTATTATATTCTAGAATCCCTGCTTGGGATGAAGTTGATAGTTCTGTAGAATTATGAAAGCAACAAGATCTAACAAGGTTAGAACTCTACGTGTGTCTGAGGAAAGCTATATTCACAAAAAACAGTCTTTCCCCTTGCACAAGACTTTTACATAATGTCTTAGTCTGTTATCTCTTTCTATAACTGAACACAAGACTGGGAAACTGTAAAAAAATAAATTTATCTCTCATAGTTCTGAAGAGCAAGTCCAAGAGCATGGCACAGGGTCTGGTGAAGGCATGGTGGAAGGCAGCACCCGGCAAGAGGGCAAGAACACGCGTGTGAAATAGGCAAAACACGAAGCGTAGTTATGTTCTATAGCAACCTGTTCTCGGACTCACTATTCCAATCCTGGGACAGTGGCATTGATCCTTCTAATGACCTAATCATGTTTAAAGGCCCAACCTACCACCACCAAGAACCAAAGTTATGAATTCTGAAGAACACACCCAAACTACAGCACTTAAGTAAGTACTGTGCCTGATGATGAGAAGACTTAGAGAGACAGACACTGTGGAAAGCTATTAACACGGAAAACCAAATGAGAACAGCATAGGCCAGAGCCCACATCTCACCCAAACCATCTATCTTCATTTAGTTCTCTAACGAGGACAGTCAATCACATAATCAGTATTTCTTGAGTATCACGTAAGGCAAAGATATAAGAAAAACCTCTGCCCTCTTAAACATCTAATCCAAGGCAGAGACTCCATTTATGAAGACAGTATGTTTACATGTGGGTATTTTATTGTCCTTCAAACATTTAAAATTAAATTGTCTATGTAATAATATTGTATGCAAGTAGTGCTATAGGGGGTTTATGGTAAAAACATGCCCAGTATTTCTTTCCTAAGGCAACTTATTTTATTTTGTTAATCCTATAACAAAATATTAACAGCTGTTTCCTTGTGAGTTTTGGTGCCAAAGATTAAGTCATGTTCAAGTTGACTTCAGGAATAGATACACAGTAGGAGCTGTTGACAGACTATACTCATAAGATCTGATATTATTATATACCTACAATACTTAAAAACTTTTAAAAATATAAAATAAAAAAGATTTAATACTAAGTCAGTCCTTGTAATTGACTTTTGAATGAATTGTTAGTTCTGTTGCTTTACTGGTAATTGACAATTATTATTCATCAAAGGAAAGAAAATAAATTATACTTAGAATCTATCCTAATGTCCATGATGTATGTGAGTTATCTTTTAGCTCTGTTTTTGAAAGTAGGATTTCAAAATGCTTTATAAATTTTATAAAAACCTAGTATTGATGCATCCAATAATCACACCCATGTTTAAATTCAGAATTCATTCTTCTCCTCCATGGTATTATAAAATATTAATTTATTAATCCATCTCTAATAGAAAATTATAGGAGATTTGAATTATTATTATTCAAATATTCTCTCTGTATGCAGAAAGATAACACATAACCATCGAAGTTTGCTTCTGCCTGAGGTCCAATAGTTTGACTATGCAATCATTATATGAAATCTACATTCATTCATTTTGTCTCCAGTTTCTCTTAAATAAGCATGAATATGTCAAGATATTATTGAAAACGAAAAAAGCTATTTTAGTTCAGAATGCTACATTGACACGGCATGTCATTCCATCCCTATAATCCATTTTATACCCACATATCTTTTCTAACTTTGAATATCCTTTGAAGTTAAAAGGTGCTTCATACATTGATAAGATGGATGACCCTGTGGAGAAGTTAAAAATTAGAGTGATTATTTCTTTTGGCCCAAATTCTCACATTAAATTTCTAGAAGAAATCTGAGCCAATATTATAGTTCTCATAAGGCTGAAGTTCAGCTAGAGCAAGAAATTGATCATATACATATTTTAATCACCAAACCTATACCTTGACAGAATAATAATTTAGTTTCCACATTACAAAAATAGCATTACATACCAAATACACCTCTATACTTATTCCAGAAACCTTGAGCTCAATAATTTAATAGCAGTGTTACCTGGTAATTGAAACTAAAAGTATTTAGTATACTCTTTTCATTTTACTTTTACTGGGAAAATTATTTACATCAATTGTCTCAAATTATGTAGGCAGGCTTCTTGGGGAAGAGTGGCTTTATAGGAGCTGTCTCTGGGGAAAGAATAAACTAAAAGATAAATTCGGTCTCAAACCCTGTGTTGTGAAACCATACGGGCTATTACAAAATAAATAAATAAATAAATAAATTGTATTTTAAAAAAATATTTAAAGTTATTAAGAAAAACAAGGTTTTGTGATATGAATATCTTTAATAAGATATTAGAGGGAACAATGTGCTGTGTATGGCACATTTGTGGGTGAAGGAAACAACTATAACTTGGACTTGACTCTATAAAGGCAAAAAAATGTAACCTAATTGCATGTACCCTCATATTAATGTGAAAAAAAAAGAAGACAGAAACCATGTGTTTTATTCTTTATGATCATCATGAGCCTGTAGGAATCTGTAGATTAAACTTGTCTTTCATATCTGTAAAACAAACAGAATCCTTCAGGGCTGTTCTTCAACTCAGTAGCTGATTTAACAGAAGTGTGAGGAAATTAACATGAGTTGCCAGAGGAGGAAACAACACTGTAAAGATAAATAACACCCTTTAGGCTGTACCATTTTTGCTATAAGTGATTCACAGGAAAAAAGTTATAGAGCAGAATATGGCTGCTAAAATTATAGGTTATAATACCAGCAAGAAAGAGATGCTGTAAGTGTATAATTGTATTTGAAACTAACTTGATTTTTCCAGAGAATTTGAGATTGATATCTTAAATCTTTACATAATTGATTAGCAAGGTGATGTATTTCCTTATAAAAAAATCCAGATATAGGTGAGTCATTAAGCATTTACTAATTGCCAAAGAATTGCGAGAGATGTCTTAGAGATAATTTATTAAACTATGGCATTTTCTGTAGTTTTTATTTATCTATACAATTACAATTTTTGTTCAATTGATCTGGCTGATGTTGGAAGCACAGTTGGATTGAAATAAGAAAAAAAGATTGAATAAAGGTGCTGGAAAAGTCAGGTAAAGTTTTGGATGAAAAAGATTATAAAAAGGGGGGGGTTATATAGAATTTTTCAAAAGATAATATATTTTAACAGTTAAAAATAGGTATACAATATTTGCTTTTCCTAGTTTGTTCTTATTTCAATGTCTAATAAGGCTGACCTTCAAAATTTGCTCATAATTTTTCTCATCCATTTTTGCAACATATCAAATCTTTTTCATAGCATTCTTAGGAACTTCTTAAATAATTCCAACCTGTTCCTAAGAAAGTAAGAATAAATTTGAAGTCAATTCCCTATTGCCTTTGCTATCCTATCTGTAGGTACATAAAGAAAATGGGTTAGTCTGACTGTAGTTTACTGGCTAATAGCAAAAAATACGTTAGTATGATAAATTAGTGATTGGACTCTCAAGGCATTGACTCCAAGGTAGAGGTATTTTGACAGTGAATGTGTGGAATACACAAGAAGAGATAGCTAAAGCAATGTTATAGAAAGATTAGCATACAGGATTAGTAAAGTATGAAAGGCAAAATCCAGTGGTATACGTCTATTACTCTGTTAATTATGTTATTTGCCATGCAGAAATTTTTTAGTTTAACTAAGTCCTATTTATTTATTTTTGTTTTTGTTGTGTTTAGTTTTGCAGTTTTAGTCTTACTGAATTTAGTCAAAAATACTTTCCTTAGGCCAATGTCCAAAAGAGTTCACCTTAAGTTTTCATTTAGGAATTTTACGGTATCAAGCCTCACATTTAAGTCTTCAATGCATCTCGCCTTAATTTTTGTGTATGGTGAGGTATAAGGATATAGTTTCATTCTTCTGAATGTGAGTCTTCAGTATTCCCAGAATAGGGAATAGGGCAACCTATTGAAGGGTAAGATTTTTGCGGCTTTTCCAAAAATCAGTTGTAGGTATACGGTTTTTTGTCAGGGTTTTCTTTTCTATTTCATTAATCTATATGTCTACGTGGATGACAGTATCATGCTTTTTTGGTTACTATAGCCTTGTACTATAATTTGAAGTCAGATAATATGATGCCCATAGATTTGTCCTTTTTGCTTAAGAATGCTTTAGCAATTCAGGTTTCTTTTTGATTTCATAAGACATTTAGGATTGGTTTTCCAATTCTCTAAAGTGATGTTGGTATTTTCATGGGAATAGCATTGAATCCGTAAATCACCTTGGATAGTGCGAACACTTCACCAATACTGATTCTTCCATGAGCACGAGATGCTGTTTCATTTGTCTGTGTCACCATAATTTCTTTCATCAGTGATCTATATTTTTACTTTTAGAAATCTTTCAGATCCTTGCTTAAATAGACTCTTAGTTATTTAATTTTTCTGAAGCTATTGTAAATGGAACTGAATTCATGACTTTTGTCCTTATGTTAGTTGTTATTGGAGTATAGAAAAGCTATTGAGTTTTGTACATTAATGTTGTGAGATAAAAATTTGGGTCTCAATTCTAGGAATCTTTTGGAGTCCTTAGGGTTTTCTATACATAAATTCTTATCATGGCAAACAGCAAAAGTTTGACCTCGTCTTTTCTAATTTGGATGCACTATATGTTTTTCTCTTGACTGAATGCCCTGGATAGGACTTTGCAATACCATGTTGAATTAAAGCAGTGAAAGTGGACACTTAATTTTATAGGATGTAAAATTCTTGACTGACAGTTATTCTGTTCAACAATATTAAAGAAGAGTTAATGGATGCTTTCATCTTGCTGCTTTTAGGATTTTCTTTTTCACATTAATTTAGCCTGACCGATGACCATGTGCATTTGTGATGTCCTATTTGCAATGAATTTTCCAGGCATTTGATGGCCTTCTTGTATTTGGATGACTAAATCTCTAATGAGACCAGGGAAATTCATATAAATTTGTATATAATATGCATAGAACCTACATAATGTGTTAATTGATTTTATATTATTGGTAATGGTGACGGGCTATTTGTAGTTAAGTTTGTTAGGAGTCCAAAATTGTGCATGTATTTTTGATTTCATAGGTTTGGCACCCATAATCCCTGTATTGTTCAAGGATCATGTGTACCCATATATTCAATAAGCTAGGAGAGGAAGGGAAATAAATAATTAAAATTAAAGAAATGTTACTAAATGCAGAGAGAATATTATGGGCTGTGGAATTTTATTGTATTATGCATTATGCTATTCCTCACAGTCCCAGAATACAGGCTAATTTGTGAAGAATCTTATTTGTGAAAAAGGTGAAGGATTTAAAAATTTCTATGGCCAAGTTTTAAATAAGTATGTAAAAAAATGAAATCAAGAAATCAAAATAGTGAATTACATTTTACATTGTGTATGACTATGAGATGATACAAACAATTATTAAAGGAGTTAGGAATATAGAATAGGTTTGGAGAAAGAAGTGATGTAGATATGGATTTGGGAGTCTATATTCAAGAAGTCAGAGTTGCAGCCCACAAAATGTGTTTTCTCCTGGAATAATCATAGATAACAATGGACCGAAGGGCAATAATTGAGCCTTGAAGTTTGGGCGTAATCACACATAATTTTCTGATTATATATATTTCCAAAGCTAAGTTCATTCTCACTTTTTATTAAATAAGTTTAAACTGGGCATATTGTGAAAGCTTTTGAAATTCTGTGAAGGAAGGCACAGGGTATAAAGAAAACCAGGGCCTTAAAGTTTACAGAAAGACAAAAGGAAGAGTTTGAAGTTGAACTTTCACTGTTTTTACAACTATAGCTTATCAAGTACACAATAATATGCTGAAGATCAAGAGAAGTAAGTCTTGGATTTAATGTATGTATGAGTCTTTAACATTCTCAGTCCATAAAACTCATATTAGTAGCAAATAATACATGGAGAAAGAGTGCCCGTTAGTGAATCTGTAATTCAGTTTGTAAAATTGCAGATATATGATTCTGTAAATATGGCACACATACAAAAATAAGTCGATTACACAAAGGGCTGACTGAAAATTATAGAAAGAATATATTTTAAGTTGAGAATAATTCAGAGAGATTCTGTAGGAAAAAAAATACTTCAATGGGTCTTAAAGAATGGGGTTTTAAAAGATAGTATGAGCAACATGAGTAAAGAAAACATCAAAAATCAAGTTTCGGAGTTTAGGATATGTTCATGATTTGGCCTAAATGTCAAATACTCATTTACTAATATGCTGAGAGAGGAAAAAACAAACCTGGCAGCCAAAGCCCATGTTCCACAGTCACATCTTCCCCTCACCCTTACCTATATACTTGTTTTCTTTCCCTCTTTTGGCCTCCCATTTTGCTTGTCATTCAAATTTAACATTTTGGGGCTTCCAAACTCACTGCTTTGCTATTTCTAAGTTTGTACATAAGATCTATTTAGTATTTCAGAAACACTAAGCTCACTGTTGGCTTTGCCTTTTGCAAGTTCCTAAACATATTAGAAAACAGGTTCTTGGCTTGGAACCCATATGGTGCCAGCCACATGCACAGAGGCTGGTGGGTTTGAACCTGGCCTGGGCCAGCTAAACAAAAATGACAACTGCAACAAAAAATAGCCAGGTGTTGTGGCAGGTGCCTGTAGTCGCAGCTACTTAGAAGGCTCAGGCAAGAGAATCACTTAAGTCTAAGACGTTGCTGTCAGCTGTGACACCATGGCACAAGAGTGACATAGTGAGAAAGGAAAGAAAGAAAGAAAGAAAGAAGGAAGGAAGGAAGGAAGGAAGGAAGGAAGGAAGGAAGGTAAGAAAGAGAGAGAGAGAAAGAAAACAAGCCCCTTCCTAAGCTTTTTTCTTTTTCTTTTTTTTTTTAGGACAAAAATGACAGTGTATTTTCTTTTTCTTTTTTTTTTTTTAATTTCAGAATTTTATGGGCATACAAGGTTTTGGTCACATGAATTGCTTCTGTATAGTTTGAGTCAAAGTTACAAATGGGCCATTATCCTGACAGGGTTTACGGTACCCAACAGAAATAAATTTTCCCCTCCTTTCCTGATTCCTCCCACTTGCTTTTTTTTTTTTTTTTTTAATCTTTTATGTAAGAATTGGTTTTTTTTATTTCTTTTTCTTTATTGAATCATGACTGTGTACATTGATGCATTTAAGGGGTGCAATGTGCTGAATTGATAAACAATGTGGAATGCTTACATTGAACTGATTCATGTAACTGTCACCTTGCTTGCTTATTTGTTGTGGTAAGACATTTATACTCTATTATTAATAGAAATGTACCACTGTATTATGTCCATTAGGTGAGGTTCCACAAAATGCCCTCCCCCTTTCAACCTACCCCTCCCCTCCCCTCTCCCTCCTCTTCTCTCTTTCTTTCTTGATTATAGTTATGTTTATCATTAGCATGAGTGTGTAGGTGATTATATGTTGATTTCATAGTAGTATTGGGTACACTGGATACTTTTTCTTCCATTCTTGAGATACTTTACTAAGAAGAATATGTTCCAGCTCCATCCAGGTAAACATAAAAGATGCAAAATATCCGTCTTTTCTATGGCTACATAGTATTCCATGGTGTACATATGCCACAATTTGGTAATCCATTTATGAGTCAATGGGCAATTGGGCCACTTCCATGTCTTGGCAATTATGAATTGGCCTACAACAAACATTCTGGTGTAAATGTCTTTGTTGTAAAATGATTTTTGATCTTCTCGGTATATACCTAGTAGAGGAATTGCAGAATTGAATGGTAGGTCTATTTTTATTTTCCTGAGTATTTTCTAAATTCTTTCCAAAAGGGCCGTATTAGTTTGCATTCCCACCAGCAGTATAAAAGTGTTCCCTTCTCTCCACATCTATGCCAACATCTGTAGTTTTGGGATTTTGTGATATGGGGTAATCTTACTGGAGTTAGATGATATCTCAAAGTGGTTTTGATTTGCATTTCTTTGATGATTAAAGATGATGACCATTTTTTTCTTGTGTTTGTAGACCATCCACCTGTCTTCTTCCAAGAGCTTAGTGATCAAAACAGCATGATACTGGCACAAAAACAGAGAGGTAGATTTATGGAACAGAATGGAGAACCAAGAGATGAACTTAACCACTTATTCATTTGATCTTTGATAAGCCTATCAAAAACTTTCATTCTGGGAAAGATTCCCTATTTAACAAATGGTGCTGGGTAAACTGGCTGGTCACCTATAGAAGACTGAAACTGGACATTGCACCTTTCACCTTAACAAAAACTGATTCTCACTGGACAAAAAATTTAAACTTAGGACATTTATACTTTCACTGGAAAGTATAAAATTACTAGAAGAGAGTTCAGGGAAAATGCTTGAAGATACTGGCCTGGGAAAATATTTTATGCGGAGGACCCCTCTGGCAATTGAAGCAACATCAAAAATATATCACTGGAATCCGATCAAACTAAAAATCTTCCGCATAGCCAAGAGCCCAATAAGTAAAGCAAACAGAAAGCTCTCAGAATGGGAGAAGATTTCCCTGGTTATGTTTCTGACAAATATAACTAGAATCTACAGAGGACTCAAACTAACCAACAAGAAAACAACAAATAAACCCATTTCCTGTGTATTTTGATATGAGATCCTGAAGTCAAGGGGCTCATGAATTATTTGTGTATTAAGAATATGGTTTGTAAATATCAACTTCTTAATACAAAGCCATCTAGGAATACAAGAAAATAATCTATTTTAAATTATTTTCTTACATCAATAACTGAAACTTATCCTAAAAGCGTTAACTGTCTCTATATAGTAAGATAACCATAAGTAAGAAATGCTGTAGATTTTAAAAGGTAAGAAACCGAGGCAGATAGACTAGCCATGAGGGTTCTTAAGTAGAAGCGGCAGTGAGCTTTCTCTTGGAGAGGTCTCTGATTGAGGCACACCTAAAGGGAGGAAGCAGAAATATTCAACATCCCTCCTTTTAGTCCTTGCTGATTCCATTTCATTTGATATTACAACTTTGAAAAAGTGCCAACAAGCTATATAATAAAGAAAGCAGAAGAGGATATGATAGCCTATATTTAGATGTAATTTTTCTCAGCAAATAAGATAAAAGGAACTTTTGTATTCAGTGGTTTCCAAGTTTGAGAAGTTTATGTGAAGCTCCTAGACAAGTCTTTATCTTGTGTTTAATTCAATACTTGTTCAAAGTCTTACTGTTTCTTGTCCCTTTTTCAGGTGATATATGGAAGCATGTGTTGACGTGTTGTAGATTCCCAGGCAGCTGTGACCACACACGACTTTTCACTGAGAATCACTGCAGAGTAACAATTTGTGGAATTCCGAGTCAAAATTAAAATGGCTGTGAATGTTTGATTTACTTCAGAATCCTTGAAAGAACAAAGTTGGAGTGTTGCCCTGAAAACATGCATTAATCTCCTCTTCTGAAGATTTATTAAAATAATGGCAAGGAAATAAGTAAAATAGAGTTATCACTGTATGGAATACAGACTGTGAATACAGGAGATATTTTAGACACATCAATAGAATTAAGAGAGGGAAAATAATGTTGACTGGCTGTCTAGAGAAAATGATAGTTTGAATATGTTGAAAAATGGGAAATTCTTTTCTGGGGAGGGCAGCAAGCCCATTGATGTATTCTTGATGAAGTGGAAGCAAATACCATGTATGGTAGAAATAAAAAGAGAGACCCAAAACATAGGAAATAATGAAAAAACTTTACATGAAACGTTTATCTCCCTGTTTTTTTGTTGTTGTTGTTGTTTGTTTGTTTGTTTGTTTGTTTTGAGACAGAGCCTCAAGCTGTCCTCCTGGGTAGAGTGCCGTGGCATTACAGCTCACAGCAACCTCCAACTCCTGGGCTCAAGCGAGTCTCCTGCCTCCGCCTCCCAAGTAGCTGGGACCACAGG